>NC_079398.1:16566558-16930308 GCF_029220125.1 Pseudoliparis swirei | reverse complement strand
CCTGCTCCTGTGAAGCGGAAGGCATCAACAGATGAGACGGAGACAGAAGCCAAGAAGAAGGATGTGCCTGAGAAACCACGTGGCTTCGCTAGAAATCTCGACCCAGAACGGATCATTGGTGGAACAGACAGCAGCGGGGAGTTGATGTTCTTGATGAAATAGAAAGACTCAGATGAAGCAGATTTGGTCCCAGCCCGCGAGGCCAACACTCGCTGCCCTCAGGTAGTCATTTCCTTCTATGAGGAGAGATTGACATGGCATTCCTGTCCAGAGGATGAGGCTCAGTAGTATTGTCCTGTGGTCCCGGCAGTCCCGTAACACCCTTTTCATCAGGACTGTGTTTTGTTCTCTGGCTTGCCTTTTTAGTTTTAGCCATCCTAGTTATTTTTTGAAGACGTTCCAGCCCTCTCATTATATGGCTTTCATGGAGAGCTAAGTTGTTGTACATATTAGCTGAATTGATTGTAAGGGAGCAGGTGGTGGTGTATAATGAAATAAGTCTTCCGGTATCATATAATGATTAATGTGATGGCAGTTTAGAAAGCATATTCTTTGAAACCCACCTCTGTCCTTATTCAAACCTGGTTATATTTTGTAAATTCTAAATGGTACTTTGGTCTGTGAAGGTGTCAGCCACCTTGTCTATCAAGCTCCTTTAGGATTCAGCTTTTTGTTTTTTACACTAGTGCTCATGTTTTGTTCTAAAAGTGCATTTTGTATACTCTGTCTGTAAATATTATTTGAAGTTATCATAAAGGTTTTTATGCGACCCAAAAAAAAAAAGAAGAGAGCCTGGAGAAGAGACGTAGAGACGGCGTGTACGCGGCTCTGCTAGCGTCAGCGAGCTGTCAATCACAGTTAGCCCCGCCCTACAGCACACACTGCTTTAGGGTCTAGTTGAAATATAAATTGATTTTCTCAAGAAGGTAATTTAATATTGATATACAAAAACTGCAACAACAAAAAAATACAGTTGCTCGGACCGGGTGGAACAAAGATGGAGGCGTTCGAATTGTTTATCAATCATTAAACTGTCCAGCTTCTACAAACAAATACGAAAAGCCAGTCGGAGGGTCATGGCCCCGAACGTGTCCTCAGGCAGTCTGCATTACTTTACTGCAGCTAGAAGTCGGGTGTGTCGTTACCTGCAGCTACACACTCAACACTAGCAAACATTTGGCTAACACGCACCTGTGTTTTCAGAGCTTTGCTCTTCAAGGAGAACCCCAACTACCTACAGCTGACGGACACCTGGGACCACACATGGAGACACACCTGTAACGTTAGCGTAAATAGCTACCTTGCCACACTTAGCCATTAGCTGTTAGCTAACGCCCTAATCAACACACGTTCATCAACAAGAAGAAAAACAAACAAGCCACCAGGTCCAGCTTTACTTCCTTAAAAGCCACCACTCTACCTGCAGAGTGTCAGCCATGTTTGTTACAACCGTCAGGAAGCCCCGCCCCCTCTCCTTTAAAATGTGATATTTAACCAAATATTTGCACGTATTATCTTAAATCTTTTTTAATAGATATGTTGTGGGGTAAATCTTTTTTCACTACGCCATGAAGAAAGAAGTCTAAATAGAAATAAAATAAAAGTATCCTCTAAAGTTAGCTTTTTATACAATAAGAAACGGAAAAACTCAGTAACGTTAGCGTAAATAAAAAGCTACCTGGCCACACATAGCCGTTAGCCGTTAGCTAACACGCTAATCAACACACGTTCATCAAAAAGAGGAAAAACTAACAAGCCGCCAGGTCCAGCTTTACTTCCTTAAAGCCACCACTCTACCTGCAGTGTCGGCCATGTTTGTTACAAACGGCATGAAGCCCCGCCCCCTCTCCTTTAATATTTGATATTCAGCCTAACATTTGCACGTATTATCCTCAATCTTTTTTGTAGATATGTTGTGGGATAAATATTTTTTCACTGCACCATACAGAAAGATGTCAAAAAATTACAAATTAAAATAAAAGTATTGTTAAGTTGTAATAGTTTATTTTGATAACATCTGCAGAGGTCTTATGTTTTAAATTAATACATATAGAAAGATATTATAATAGAAAATATTAGGGAGAATATTGATATTGTTATTAATGTATTATGAAGCATAGGGGTAATGTTTACTCTATGCAAATGTAAATGGCAATAATTAATGTATATTGCATGAGAGTGACTGTATGTTAGTATTATAGATTGACGAGGCCGGTTGAAATCCGTCAAGTGACTTCCAATAACAAGAGACTTTTATTGTGAAAGTGACTTTAATGCGGACAATAACAAGACGGGACTCTTATTGTGAAAGCGACTGGACCGGAAGTGACGTTTTGACCAGGGCCAGTGAGGAGTATGAAACTCCGTGTTTTTAGAGAGATCGCTCTCTTCCACAGGTATTCTCGACGCCGGAAGGAGGGCGGAGGAGCCGATGAAGATCACGATCGTGAGCCTTGAATGTTTGTTCTACACTTCCTGCCATTAAATGTTGATAACTTAATTCACGCGCGTCCGGAAGCCTGTTTTCCATCATTTGCGAAGTGCCCAGTTTCAGAATTACTTAACAGTATCCTCCAATATAAACATTTTACACAAGAAGAGACAAGAAGAACTCTCCATCCGGTGCGTTTGAAGACGATCAAACAAACGAGTTGACAGCCTGAAGACTGTATGAACGTCAACAAGTTTTGTTTCTTACAATATTTCCTGCAGGTGACAATGTGTCATGCTGCACATTGATAACACAAAGGAAGGCAACGGGAAAGTCTTTTTATTTAATAGCAACCGGGACCCAGCGGCATCTTTGAAAAGGTCACAAAGCATTCTTCGCACTATAAATAAAAAATGTAATTAATAAGCTGCAGAGAACTTCTTTCAACAGGTGAGCTGCTGCTTGCTTAGATCATCATCCATTACTTCCTCTTTCCCCGCCAAAACAAGAGCTGGTGAACGAGTGAATTATGGGATGCCAGAGCTCACTAGCGTGCGTCGTCTCTCCACAGAATGAGTTTACAAGAGGGAGGAAAAACCTGTGAAAGAAAAGGTAATAACGTTTTTGCAGTGAAACACAGACGTGTGAATTCCTGGAGGTGTTTCAGCCCGACGAGTGAAACCCTCCAATAGCTGATGGAGAATTACTTTACGAAGATGTTTCAGTCAGGGGAAAAATAAACCCACGGACCTCATTTTTAATAAAACAATAACTTGTCTAAGGCCTTCTAATAACCGGAGAACAGAGGAAACCTGCACGGAGTTTCCGGGAGACTTTATTCTGAGAGGAATCGAGATGCTTTGCCAAAAATGTCCCCTGAAAGCTAAAAGGATTTATTTTTAGACGAGTTTCTGTCTTTTGTGCTGCATGAAAAAAACTTTGTTTACAAGAAGTGAAGAAACCCTAAAGAGCCGATGACGAGTGGAGAGAGGAAGGCCTTCTGATCCGTTTCAGAGCTGCAAAAAGGAACAATTTACACTAAAAGGATGAAACGGAGAGAGACTCTGGCGTTTACTTTACATCTTTACTTCCTTTTTACTAAATGTACCAAAAGTCCGACAACGATGACGACAACGGGGAAAAATATATGAAACAAAAATGTTTAAATCGTACCCTCTAAACAAAAAATAGATCAAGATACTAAACTCATAATTAATATCCCGGTTACTACAGGATTCAGTGGGAAATAGAAGTCTAAATAGAAATAAAATCTAAAATGAGCTTTTTATAAAATAAGAGACGGAAAAACTCTAATGTTAGCTTAAATAAAAAGCTACCTGGCCACACATAGCCGTTAGCCGTTAGCTAACACGCTAATTAAGACGCGTTCATCAAAAAGAGGAAAAACTAACAAGCCGCCAGGTCCAGCTTTACTTCCTTAAAGCCACCACTCTACCTGCAGAGTGTCGGCCATGTTTGTTACATGAAGCCCCGCCCCCTCTCCTTTAATATTTGATATCTAGCCTAACATTTACACGTATTATCTTAAATCTTTTTTGTAGATATGTTGTGGGGTAAAACTTTTTTCACTGCACCATATAGAAAGATGTCACACACAAAAAAAAAAAAACTTTTTACACAAGAAGAGACGGAACAACTCTCCATCCGGTGCGTTTAAAGACGATCAAACAAACGAGTTGACGGCCTGCAAACTCAAGATGTTGTCCTTGAAATCACAACAACCCTCAAAACAAAGTTCAGTGAATAATCCGATTTTTTTAATTTTATAAATCATTTAATTGTTGACGATATTAAGAGAACATCTGTGCTTTTACTGTGACGAGGCGAGCACGTAACGGCCGTAACAATAAGTGATTGATTTCAGAATAACAGAGACAATAAACGAACATTCCTACCAGCAGAAACAACCAGACTCACAGGTCTGAGACGTTCAATATGTGTTTACGTGTCGTCTATATTTCGGGTATCTTCCCCTCTTGTCGTCTTACACAACATGGAGGCTTCAGCTCTCTGCTGGGCGACCAGAGCCACAGAGCAGCTGATTCGTGGAGGACGCTTGTGCTCCGAGAGGCAGGAACAGGAATGTTTCTGTGAATGGAGGCTGGCGGCTTTGAAGCGAGCGTCGATAACCGCGTCAGAAAGGTCAGACGCTGAAGTGAAGAGGTGATCAATACCATATTTATATATTCTCTTACGCGTCCGTTACACTGCGGTGGAGACTTACAACCATATCGTGTTTCCTCTGGTGCCACTCGGCTTGTTTCTCCCTGTGAATTAAATTCACTCCAACACTTCAAACACAAACTTCAGACTCAGAGGTCACGCAACCAACCGGGGCCTCGGTGCATTGTGGGTAAACCTTGTGCTTCCTCGGCACAATAAAGCACCCAAAGTCACTTTGACTGGTCTGCGGCTTCCTTGTGCCCAGGTACTGCCTGAAGCCCTTGAGCAACGGAAGCCTCTGAACCATCAACCTCCCTGAGATGAAACCTCCACAGCTGAAAGCAGGCAGCGTTTTGGGGGGGGGGGGGGGGGGAACTGGCAACACGGGTAAATATCCCCTGACTGTGACCTCTGACCTTTGATTCTACTTTAATTCATTAAAATGCCATTAGTGCACATCATGCACATTCTGCACACAAAAAAGCAACATTTGTTATTGTTGTTGTTCTTTAATTCTTATGCGGTTTATTGTTTAATTGACGTTTGCATTTCATCACGTGAAGAAGAAGTAATGAAACAGACAGTTTCAAATTTTTTATTCACTATAATGGAGTTTAGTTTGATGAAATGCAGATTAGTTCAAATCATAATTTGTCTAAATTGAGCTGCGGTAATGTATTTCAGTAGCTAACGGTTAGCATCACGCTGGTTCCCAATGGGATTCTTTCCTTTGATTTTTGGATAATCACATAAATATTATTCACAATTAAAACACCAGCGTGAGGTTTGACTACCAGGTCACATGACTCCACGTCTCCTCCACTAAGCTGAGGACGCTTAGTCCTCGCCTTTAAAAGCTTATAAATTGTTTTTAATTGATCTCTTTTATATTGATCTCGCTAAAAACAGTCAGAAAACTGACTGACTTGCAGGAGAGTATCACATCCCATAATTAAACAACAGTATTAAATGCCATGTTCAATATTAAACGTATATATTAGAAACATAAAAGCACCAGATAGTTGTTTTACTCTCTGGATTTGGATGTCTGTATTACTATAAATTAAATTAGCCAATAATCATGAGTTCTACCTGATTATATATATATATATATATCCTAACTTGAAGCTGCTGCTGGTCTAGACCAGCTAGGTCTTCAGAGATGAAGAGGAGTCACACGCACTTAAAGGCATGAAGCCATTAAGATGAAGAGTAACTGAGCAGACACATGTATTATTCACCCAGCAGGTCGCTCATTGGAATGCACGGTTACATATTAACGACTGTTACATGTACGTATGTATCCCTATTACACTCCCTAAAATAATAATAATCATATAGGGAGGAGGAGGAGTCCACTAATGAGCTGATGGCTCGCAGCTGCGTTCAGTCTTTAATGAGCAGAACTCACTTTAAATCTCCACTCAAAGGACTTCGGATACATTTCATTGTTAGGGATCAAAACCATGAACGGAGACTTCCGGTGAGCATCTTTGCCCAAAAGAACCGCGGCAGTCCCGCGTGCACACGCAACTTAAGACGACGTTACTTTAATGCGAGGCGGAGAACTCCAGCGCTGCAGAACAATGCGATGTACAGTCGGCTCATGCTCCACAAAGCACAACAAAATAACAACATAATCCCGCAGCTTGAGTCCCGGTCCCGGTGAACCCAAACACCCCCCAAAGCCCGCCCGGTCCCCCGGTCCCCCGGACTCACCACTGGACCGCCGGACGATGTTCTCCAGGAAAGTGTTCTGCGGCGCCACGAGCCCCCTCTTTCCCCCGGGCATGGTGCAGCGTGCGGCGGCTCGGTGGTCGGTACGGACGCGGGCTCTCAGTCGGACCGGTGGAGCAGCTCATCGTCACCGCGCGCTCCGGCTGCTCGAGGCGCACTGAGCGGCCGCCGCGTCCCGGCTGCCCGAACCGGAGCTCCACGACGCATGCGCACTGCGCTCCAAAATATATCATGACTGCCAGAAAAACAAAAACGTAGCACTTTTATTTGGAGATGTTGTTCAGTTTGTATATTTATATGAAATATAAATATTCTATTTATTCTCATTGTTAAGACATTCCTCATTGTGTTTGAGTTCATTACGTTTCATGAAATCTTCAATAAAGAAACCGAAAATAGTTCTTCAGTGATGCCATGGAAGAACCTTTTCTGGTTCCACAAAGAACCTTTCAAACCAGGGTTCTTTAGAGAACCATTTCCTGAAAGAGTTCTTCAAAGAACCTCTAAAGGTGTCTTAAACGGAACCAAATGGTTCTTCTATAGGCGATGGTTCTTTGTGGTTCTTGTGGAACCCCAAAGCCTTTTAAAGAACCACGTATAGGGACCATGGTGTGTCTGTGTGTAGCAGCCTAACCAGGGGCCCGGGGGCCCTCAGGCTTCCCAAGAAGCAGATTTCACATTTCTGAATTCCTTGAAGGAAAACAGCATCAGACGTCACAGAAAGCGAACCCAACACCGTGAAGCAGAGAACAAGTGGAGTGACAACGAGGCCCTCAGGAGCTCATTATCTCTCCTGGAGGGGGAACGGGGCCCCGAGGAGCCGAGGCATCAGCCTCTGATTTACTAAGCGACCATCAGAGCATCTTCGCTATGGGAGGATGTTCCGTGTGTCTTACGATGAAGGTCCTGACGCTGCTGCTCAGAGCTTCAGGAGGCCTCTCAGCCGTGGTGATGGAGGCGTAGCCGACGCCCACTGAGGCCGAGCAGCGCCGCTTGGCCTTCTGGGCCCCTGGAAACATGGAGCGCTCATCCAGCTTCATACACTCAAATAAAAGAGCTGTAAATTGTATGAGGGATGTAAGAAGAGAAGAACTTTAAAACACATCGTGGTTCAGAGGTTTCATCTGAAAGTTTAATGATGACGTCATTCAAGAGGAAGAAGCAAAGATTCAAGAGGAAGAAGCAAAGATTCAAGAGGAAGAAGCAAAGATCCAAGCGCACATCGGTTTGTGTTGAATACATCTTATTGTACCGCCTTCACGTCCCGTTGATGACCTCTGGTGACCTCTCATGACCTCTCATGACCTCTCGTGACCTCTTGTGACCTCTCTCAGGATGGACAGCTGCTGTAAACAGGTCTCTCTCTCTCCCTCTCTCCCTCTCTCTCTCTCTCTCTCTCTGAGTCTGGGCTCTGATGACATGTATTCACAGTAGTTTCGCCGCACCATTATACCTCCATTATGAGGTCACCTGTCTAGGGGGGAGGAGACATGGGGAGAGGAGACATGGAGAGAAAGGGGAGAGGAGACATGGGGAAAAGGAGACATTGGGGGGAAAGGGGAGAGGAGACATGGGGAAAAGGAGACATTGGGGGGAAAGGGGAGAGGAGACATGGTGAGAGGAGACATGGGGGGAAAGGGGAGAGGAGACATGGGGGAAAGGAGACATGGGGAGAAAGGGGAGAGGAGACATATGGTAGAGGAGACATGGGAGGAAAAGGGGAGAGGAGACATGGGGAGAGGAGACATGGGGAGAAAGGGGAGAGGAGACATGGGGAAGGAAAAGGGGAGAGGAGACATGGGGAGAGGAGACATGGGGAGAAAGGGGAGAGGAGACATGGGGGGAAAAGGGGAGAGGAGACATATGGTAGAGGAGACATGGGAGGAAAAGGGGAGAGGAGACATGGGGGAAAAGGGGAGAGGAGACATGGGGGGGAAAGGGGAGAGGAGACATATGGTAGAGGAGACATGGGAGGAAAAGGGGAGAGGAGACATGGGGGGAAAGGGGAGAGGAGACATGGGGGGGAAGGGGAGAGGAGACATATGGTAGAGGAGACATGGGAGGAAGGAGAGGAGACATGGGGAAAGGGAGAGAGACATGGGGAGGAGACATGGGGGAAGGAGAGGAGACATGGGGGGAAAGTGGAGAGGAGACATGGGGGAAAGGAGACATGGGGGAAAGGGAGAGGAGACATGGAGAGAAAGGGGAGAGGAGACATGGGGAAAAGGAGACATTGGGGGGAAAGGGGAGAGGAGACATGGTGAGAGGAGACATGGGGGGAATGGGGAGAGGAGGGGGAAAGGAGACATGGGGGGGAAAGGGGAGAGGAGACATGGTGAGAGGAGACATGGGGGGGAAAGGGGAGAGGAGACATGAGGGAAGAGGAGACATGGGGGTAAAGGGGAGAGGAGACATGGGGCAAAGGGGAGAGGAGACATGCGGGACAAAGAGAAGGAGAAGGAGAGGAGGAAACAAGATCATAAAAGAGAAGGAAATGAGCAAAGAAGAGAGAAAGGAAACAAGGAGAGAGGAGACAAGGAAGAAACAAAGTGTTCTGCAGTCAAAGAACAGAAGTAAGAGAAGGTTAACACCCTCACAACAGAAACCAGAACGTCACAATTAAAATAAATTAAATGTATTTAATTTAATTTAATTTAAATTAAGTTAAATTAATTAACAGAGCCAGTTTGCCAAAGTCTCAGAATACTCTCAACTCTCTGGAAACTTCACACCCAAAAACATTTAAATAAACATTTAAATAAATAAAACTGAAAAAATTCATTTAAATCCTGATTTTGTTTCGGAAGTCAGACGTTGATGTTTCATGTGTGTGAAGCTTAATGTGTGTTAACAGTGTTCACACACACACACAGAGACACACACACAGACACACACACACAGAGACACACACACACACACATACACACACACACAGACACACACAAACACACACACACAGACTTTGCTTGCTTGTAGTTGTCCATCGAAGCCGATGATGACGTCCACTTCTGACTTTCAGCGGTGAGTTTTCTGGTGGCTGTATAGTCCTATCCTGGATCCACAGGTCTTGTCGCAGGTGGGACATGCGTATGTAGTAGTGGTGGTCCTGGCAACCTTGGTTGTTTTTCTTGTATGCCTTCTTTCCTGCCTCCTGGCTGTCCTGTCCTCCTCCAGTGCTGTGGTCCCATCTTGGCACATCTGACGCCAGGTGTTACGGTCAGCAGCCAAGCCCTCCAGGTCCCCTGGTCTGATTTTACATTTCTTTAGCGCTGTTTTTATCTGGTCTTTATAGCGCTTCTTCTGCCCTCCAGCAGAGCGTTGGCCTTGGGCGAGCTGGCCATACAGCACTTTGTGAGGCAGCCGATTGAGGGGCATCCTTATAACGTGCCCCAGCCACCGTAGCTGGTAGTGGGTGATGGTGGCCTCCATGCTCCTACAGCCTGCTCTCCTGAGGATCTCGGTGTGTGGCACTCGGTCACGCCAAGTGATTCCTAGCATTCGCTGGAGACAGCGGATGTGAAAATGCTCCAGGGACTTCACATGGCGGCTTTAAGTGACCCAGGCTTCACAACTGTACAGGAGGGTGGTGATGCAAACTGCTTGATACACAGAGATTTTTGTATGGAGATATAAGTTCTTGTTTTGAAAGACCCGGCGCCTGAGCCTCCCAAAGGCAGCTGATGCTTGTTTGATTCTGTTCTGGACCTCATTGTCGATGTTATTGTCCTCAGAGAGGATACTCCCGAGGTATTTGAATGATGGTACTACAGACAGATGCTTATCATTGATGCTGAAGATGGGTGGCGTGGGTGGGATGTTGGTGCTCCACTGACAGACTACCTCTGTTTTGGTGATGTTGATGGTCAGCCCCATTCTGCTGTAAGCCTTCACAGCTGCATCCAGGACAGCCTGGAGGTCTTGTGGAGTGTGAGCCACCAGAGCGCAGTCATCTGCATACTGCAGCTCAAGGACCCTCACTCTGTGCAGCTTGGTGGTTGCTTGCAGCCTCCTGATGTTAAAGAGGTTGCCATCGAGCCTATAGACTACTGTCACCCCGCTGTTGTCCTCAATTTCCTTATGGAGCAGCTGGGTGACGCAAAGGAGGAAGATGTTAAAGAGCACTGGTGCTAGTACACACCCCTGCCTGACCCCTGTGCACACAGGGAAGGAGGCAGACTCTTGTCCTCCTATTGTCACCCTAGCATTCATACCATCATGAAACTGTCGGAGGATGTTGACAAACTTGTTAGGGCATCCAAAGCGGAGCAGGATGTCCCACAGTAGGTCTCTCTGCACAGTGTCAAAGGCTTTGGAGAGGTCGACAAAAGCCATAAACAGGTCTTGATGTTGCTCCCTGCACTTTTCCTGAAGCTGCCGGGCTGTGAAGACCATGTCGACTGTACTCCTGTTCTTCCTAAAGCCACACTGTGATTCTGGGAGCAATGCCTCTGTGATGTTGTTGAGGAGCCTCTGCAGCAGCACCTTGGCCAGGACCTTACCAGCAACAGCAAGGAGTGCTATACCCCTGTGGTTGCCACAGATGGTCTTGTCACCTTTGTTTTTATATATAGTGACAATTTTGGCATCTCTCCATTGCTGTGGGATGTTTTCATCAGCCCATACTTTAGTGATGTGTTGATGTAGCGCTCTTGTACAGAGGTAACCACCATGTTTAAGCAGTTCCGAGGATATTGTCCATGCCAGGAGACTTGTTGTTCTTCAGAGAGCGGACGGCTGACAGGACCTCCAGGAAGGTCGGGGGTTGGTTAAGGTTGTCAATCGGTGGAAGTTCAGGCAGTTGATCCAGGATGGTGCGGTCTGCTTTAGAGTCCTGATTAAGCAGGGTATTAAAATGTTCAGCCCACCTCTCCAGTATACTGCTCTGGTCTTTTAGGACTCTGAGCCCATCTGCGGTTTTAACAGGAGTGATGCAGTGGTTTGTTGGGCCGTAGATAGATTTGACTGCATTGTAAAAGTTATGCATATCATTTCTATCAGCGAAAGATTGGATTTCCTGTGCCTTCTCTGTCCACCACTTGTTTTGCATTGTCCGTAGGGTCTTTTGCACTTCACGCCTCGCCCTCAGCCATTGCTGTCTGGCGGTGCTCAATGAGGGGTTTTTCAGGGTTGCCTGGTGTGCTTTGTGCATGGCGTTCAGTGAGTTACGGATGGTGTCTGAGTTATTGTCAAACCAGTCCTGGTGGTTTTTGGTCTTATAGCCGATTGTGTGGGCTGCTGCTTCATGAAGGGCTGAGCTGATAGCGGTCCACTGCTGGTCTGTGTCATTCCCTCCTCTCAAGGTGAGTTCAAGCTCTTCAAGTTTTTCAGCCAGGGAGCATCGGAACTCATTTCTTGTGCTGGTATCCTTCAGACGGGCACAGTCTAAGCGTCTCCCACTGACCCCACGTTTCCGCATGGGGGGGCGTACGCTCATGTGGACTTTGGCCACGATCATCCTGTGGTCTGTCCAGCATTCTGCACCTCTCATGGCCCGGCATATGAGAACGTCTTTGATGTCACAACGTCTCACGATGACATAGTCAATCAGGTGCCAATGTTTAGAGCGTGGGTGCATCCATGATGTTTTATATTTGGTCTTTTGCTGGAAGATGGTGTTGGTTATGGTCAGGTTGTGCTCAGAGCAGAGTAAGTAATCTCATGCCATTTGAGTTGGCCTGACCAATACCATGCCTGCCAAGCACTCCTTTCCATATCCTGTCACTCTGCCCCACACGAGCATTGAAGTCCCCAAGGAGGAGGATCTTGTCGGTCTTGGGGATCCGGTGGAGAGCCTCATCCAGTGACTGATAGAATGAGTCTTTAACCTCAGTGTCGGATGGCAGTGTTGGCGCATACACACTAAGAAGTGTAGCAAAGCGGTTCTTCGCCAGGGGATACGGAGGGTCATCAGTCTTTCACTGATGCCCACAGGTGTTTCAGTGAGTCTTGGTAGCAGTGTGTTCTTGATGGCCAGTCCCACACCGTGCAGATGTTGTCCACCTGGGGGATAGCCTTTCCAGAAGAAGGTGTAACCGGACCCTTCCTCTATCAGCGACCCTTCATCAAGGAGCCTGGTCTCGCAAAGTGCGGCGATGTCGATGTTGTAACGCCTCAGCTCGGCCGCAATCAGTGCTGTTCTTCTGTGAGGTCTTTCGGTTCTGCCATAGGAGTCCAGGAGGGTTCTTACGTTCCATGTTGCCAGTTTTAGGTTTTGGGGCTTTTTTCTTCTGTTTCGACCGCAGAAGTGGAATGACCCGACAGGTGCGGTAGCCTGTCCAGGTGCGAGTTGAGTGGGCATTTTTTAGGCCACCTTTTCTAGGCCCCTCCTCGGATTGAGGTGAGCAGTGTGGTCCCTAAATAGGGGCTGCTCAGTCACACAGGGTGCTGCCGAGATCAGCTGCCACTCAGTCCCAGCTGATAGCGACCAATATCCTGTGCCGCTGACGTGCAGGGCTCTGACTAGAAGCTCCCAGTCTATTCAAACCTGCTCCCGTCGCCAGTTGCCCCAACGCCGCCAGTCTTCAACCAGATGTGGATCCAGAGTATTCACCGTGGTCAGAGGTGGATACCTGCAAAGAGATTATTTAGAGTGCCGTTGGAGGCGCGCTATCCCCAGTAGCACTATCTTCGCCATGGTGAGGTAAATCTGATGGCATGGGTGAGCCCAGGACGACCAGTTCCCCATCCTGGCTGCAGGAGGCTGCCGGGTCCTGGCTGTGTTTAGGCCCGCCTATTGCGCACCGCCAGCGCATTTCTTTTCTGTCGGGGTCTGCTCCCTTAGCCCTGCCTCAAGAGGCTAACCCACAAGGCAGTGGGGCTATTTGCCCATAGCTGGGGCAGTGGTTGATGGGTGCCAGGGCATGTCCACCTTGTGGTGGGCCTGCACACCGCATCTCTGGGGCCCACTGCTGCTCCGAGATCCCCTGCAGTTTAGCCTGGGACCGCAGGGTACCCAGTTACCATGTGTGGCCACGAGGAGGCACTGCAGGAGTCTTGGTGGTGGAGAGGCTATGTACTGGCAGAGGAGACTTACGCTCTCGGCTCCTCTTTTCACCCCCTATGAGGGAGCTAGCCAGCGGTAGCTGAAAGCAGAGAGTTGCAAGCAGAGGGCAGCATGCAACATGCAGCATGCACTAACTACAAGCACTTCTGCACTACTGCACTAGACGCTTCACAGCCACCCTGTGTGATGATGACACACACACACACACAGACACACACACACACACACACACACACAGAGACACACACACACAGACACACACACAGACACACACAAACACACACACACACACACACACACATACACACACACACGCACTCATAACCTCATATCACCTGGATGAATCCTCTCTGAGTCTCATGTTTCACTAACCCGGTTTATTTACTTCAGGACGTCACCGTCGCGTCTCAAAGACATTTTGGGGCTTTTTAATCTATTTTGCTGACTCGGCTTATTACTGTTGGACGTTGTGCGTTTTATTTGTTTCAGAGTTTTTATCTAGAAGTTTCCAAACTTTGTTGTTTCCACTATTTTCCAACCAGATTGAGAGAGTTTGCCCTGTGGGAGTGTGCAGTTCCCCTGGTGGCCACTAGGGGCGTAGCCTCTGATTTGAGCAGCATTGAGTCGATGAGGTGAAAACATGATTTACAGAATCTGAATATGAACAGATGTATGACGTCAACACACTGTTGTGTGTGAGTGTTTCCCTGTGTGTGCTTATGTGTGTGTATATATGAGTGTGTGTGTATATGAATGTCTGCCTGTGAGTGTGTATATATGAGTGTGTGTGTGTGTGTATATGTGTGAGTGTGTATATGAGTGAGTGTGTGTATATATGAGTGTGTCTGTGTGTTATGTGTGAGTGTGTATATGTGTGAGTGTGTACTGTATATATGAGTGAGTGTGTGTATATGTGTGAATGTGTATATGTGTGAGTGTGTGTGTACTGTATATATGAGTGAGTGAGTGTGTGTGCATATATGAGTGAGTGTGTGTGTATATGTGTGAGTGTGTATATGTGTGAGTGTGTGTGAGTCTGTGTGTGTATTTGTTAAAATTCGCCTGCAGCTGCAGATTAAAAATCTTTGTATTCATTTATTGAACAAACATTCTTCATGGAGATAAAGTGAACGAGGACAGAGGAGACGAGGAGACAAGGAGGGGGAGGGAGACCACAGGGGAAGGAAATAAATACAAATAATTGATTGTGTTCTGAATTTTGACAAGAAGAGAGGAGGAGGAAACAAGGAAGAGGAGGAGACGAGCATGAAGAGAAACACTGAGGGAAGGAAACACGGAGGAAATGAAGCAAGGAGAGGAAAGAAGGGAACCACAAAGGAGATGAGAAACTAGGACTATATTCAATTCAATTCAGTTTATTTGTATAGCCCAATTTCACAAATTACAAATTTGTCTCGGAGTGCTTTACAATCTGTACACATAGACATCCCTGCCCCAAAACCTCACATCGGACCAGGAAAAACTCCCAAATAACCCTTCAGGGGGAAAAAAAGGGAAGAAACCTTCAGGAGAGAACAGAGGAGGATCCCTCTCCAGGATGGACAGATCAATAGATGTAATGTGTACAGAAGGACAGATTTAGAGTTAAAATACATTCAATGAATGTGACAGAGTGTATGGATAGTTCATAGTAGGCATATTCCACGATGGAGACCTCCACGATCCATCAGGCAGATGGCGGTGGGGAGGCGGAGTGGGCGGAGTCTCAACAGTGGGCGGAGTCTCAACAGGACAGTGGCGTAGTCAGGAGCAGGAATTCCATGACCCAGACCTCGATGATCCATCAGGCAGATGGGATCTATGCCGTCTCATAGGGTCCGATGACCCCATGAGACGTGAAGTCAAAAGGACTCCGGGGAGAAAGCAGAGTTAGTAACGTGTGATTGAGAGATGAAAATTCATCCTTAAGGAGAGAGAAAAGAGGAGAGAGATGCTCAGTGTATCCTAAACGTCCCCCGGCAGCTAGAAGCCTAGAGCAGCATATCAAGGGGCTGGACCAGGGCAAACCTGATTCAGCCCTAACTATAAGCTCTGTCAAAGAGGAAAGTCTTCAGTCTACTCTTAAACGAGGTGACTGTGTCTGCCTCCCGGACTGAAGGTGAAGCTGGTTCCATAAAAGAGGAGCTTGATAACTAAAGGCTCTGGCTCCCATTCTACTTTTTAAGACTCTAGGAACTACAAGTAGTCCCGCATTTAGTGAGCGTAGCTCTCTAGTGGAGCAATATGGTACTACAAGCTCCTTAAGATATGATGGTGCATCACCAATCAAGGCTTTGTAGGTTAAGAGAAGCATTTTAAAAGTGATTCTTGATTTTACGGGGAGCCAGTGCAGAGCAGCTAGTGCAGGAGTGATGTGATCTCTTTTCTTAGTTTTAGTGAGAACACGAGCTGCAGCATTCTGGATCAACTGGAGGGACCTAAGAGATTTATTAGAGCAGCCTGATAATAAGGAGTTGCAGTAATCCAGTCTCGAAGTAACGAACGCGTGAACCAATTTTCTGCATCTTTTTGAGACAAGATGTGCCTGATTTTTGAAATATTACGTAGATGAAAGAATGCAGTCCTTGAGATTTGCTTTACGTGGGAGTTAAAGGACAAGTCCCGATCAAAGATAACGCCAAGATTCTTTACAGTGGTGTTGGATGCTAGGGCAATGCCGTCTACAGGAACCACATCACCAGATAATTGATCTCTGAGGTGCTCAGAGCCGAGTAAAATTACTTCGGTTTTGTCTGAGTTTAACATCAAGAAGTTGCAGGTCATCCATGTTTTTATGTCTTTAAGACATGCTTGAATTTTACCGAGTTGGTTGCTCTCCTCTGGTTTTATCGATAGATATAGTTGAGTATCATCTGCATAACAATGAAAGTTTATGGAATGTTTCCTGATAATATTGCCCAAAGGAAGCATCCATCCATCCATCCATTCTCATCCGCTTATTCCGGGGTCGGGTCGCGGGGGCAGCAGACCCAGCAGGTTGACCCAGACTTCCCTCTCGCCCGCGACACTTTCCAGCTCATTCTGGGGGATCCCGAGGCGTTCCCAGGCCAGCCGGGAGATGTAATCTCTCCAGCGTGTCCTGGGTCTTCCCCGGGGTCTCCTCCCAGTAGGACGTGCCTGGAAAACCTCTAACGGGAGGCGCCCAGGAGGCATCCGAATCAGATGCCCGAACCACCTCAGCTGACTCCTTTCGATGCGAAGGAGTAGCGGCTCGACTCCAAGCTCCCTCCTGATGTCCGAGCTCCTTACCCTATCTCTAAGGCTGAGCCCGGCCACCCTACGGAGGAAACTCATTTCGGCCGCTTGTATTCGCGACCTCGTTCTTTCGGTCACTACCCAAAGTTCGTGACCATAGGTGAGGATTGGAACGTAGACCGACCAGTAAATTGAGAGCTTTGCCTTTCGGCTCAGCTCCTCTTCACCAAGACGGACCGGTACAGCGCCTGTTTTACTGCTGCAGCCGCACCGATCCGCCTGTCGATCTCCCGCTCCATCTTACCCTCACTCGTGAACAAGACCCCGAGATACTTGAACTCCTTCGCTTGGGGCAGGCACTCTGTCCCCACCTGGAGGGAGCAATCCACCGGTTTCCGGCAGAGCACCATGGCCTCGGATTTGGCGGTGCTGACTCTCATCCCTGCCGCTTCACACTCGGCAGCAAAACGCCCCAGTGAGTGCCGGAGGTCATGGTCTGAGGATACTAACAGGACCACATCATCTGCAAACAGAAGAGAGGCGATCCCAAGACCCACAAACCTGACATGCTCCACCCCAGGCTGCGCCTAGATATCCTGTCCATGAAAATCACAAACAGGACCGGTGATAAAGGGCAGCCCTGGCGGAGACCAACACCCACCGGGAACGTGTCTGACTTACTGCCGAGGATGTGAACACAGCTCCTACTGCAGGCGTACAGAGACCGGATAGCCCGTAGCAACGGGTCCGGAACCCCCCACAACAATTCCCGAGGGACCCGGTCGAAAGCCTTCTCCAAGTCCACAAAACACATGAAGACTGGTTGGGCAAACTCCCAGGACCCCTCGAGGACCCTTGCGAGGGTGAAGAGCTGGTCCACAGTTCCACGACCGGGACGGAATCCGCACTGCTGGTCTTGAATCCGAGGTTCGACCAGCGGTCGGAGCCTCCTTTCCAGTACCCTGGCATAAACTTTCCCAGGAGGCTGAGAAGTGTGATTCCACGATAGTTCGAGCACACTCTATGATCCCCATTTTTGAAAATGGTAACCCCCACCCCGGTCTGCCAATCCATGGGCACTGTTCCTGACCACCATGCGACATTGAAGAGGCGTGTCAGCCAAGACAGCCCAACAATGTCCAGCGCCTTCAGCATCTCAGGGCGGATCTCATCCACCCCGCGCCTTGCCACCAAGGAGCTTTTAACAACCTTAGCGGCCTCTGCCAGGGATATTGGTGCGACCCCCCCAAGTCTACAGGCACTGCCCCCTCTAGAGGGGACATGTTGGCCGGATTTAGGAGTTCCTCAAAGTATTCTTTCCACCGTCCGACGATGTCCCCCGTCCGGGTCAGCAGCTCCCCCCCCCACGCTGAGAACAGCCTGGGGTAGACCCTGCTTTCCCTTCCTGAGCCGTCGGACGGTTTGCCAGAACCTCTTTGAGGCCGACCGAAAGTCCTTCTCCATGGCCTCCCCGAACTCCTCCCATGCCCGAGTTTTTCAAAGTAAGCATGTATAAGGTAAATAAAATTGGTCCAAGCACAGAACCTTGTGGAACTCCGTGATTAACGTTGGTGGTTATCGAGGCGTCATCGTTTACAAATACAAACTGAGATCGATCTGATAAATAGGATTTAAACCAACTTAGTGCCGTGCCTGAAATGCCAATCGACTGCTCCAGTTTCTGTAACAGGATGTCATGGTCAATGGTGTCGAATGCAGCACTAAGGTCTAACAAGACCAGGACAGAGAGGAGTCCTTTATCTGCTGCCATTAAGAGGTCATTTGTAATTTTCACCAGTGCTGTCTCGGTGCTGTGGTGTTTTCTAAATCCTGATTGAAATTTGTCAAATAAACTATTATGATGTAGAAAGTCGCACAACTGATTTGCGACCACTTTCTCAAGGATCTTGGAGAGGAAGGGAGGTTAGAGATCGGTCTGTAGTTAGCCAACACCTCTGGATCCAGAGTGGGCTTCTTCAGGAGAGGTTTAATAACAGCCACTTTGAAGGAGTGTGGTACGTGGCCTGTTAGCAGAGACACATTGATAATATCTAATAGAGAGCTGCCAATTAAAGGGAAAACGTCTTTAAGCAGCCTCGTCGGGATGGGGTCCAAGAGACAGGTAGACGTGTTAGAAGTAGAAACCGAGAGAAGAGGGTGAGATGAGGAAGGAGGAATAAAGAAGAGAAGAGAGGGGAAAGAAAGGAGGGATGTAGAGAGAAAAAGAAGAGAAGAAATTAAATGATGAGTAAACAAGGAAAGGAAAGGATAACAGAGACGAGTGAAGGAAACAAGAAAATGAGAAGAGAGGAGGAAACAAGCATGAGAAAAAACATTGCGAGAAGGAAATGAGAGGATAAAAAGAAAATCAAGGATGGAAAAGAAGAAGACAAAAAGGAGGAGAAAAGAAAAGGAAACAAGGAGAGGAAACGAATGAAGGAAATAAGGAAAAGAGGACAATACAGGAAATGAGGATAAGTAAAGGAGAGAAGGAAAGGGGAGTCTGGGACAGAGGAGGCGAAGGAGAAGAAAATAAAGAGAGGAGACAAGAAGACATGAGAGAAAAGGAAACAAGGACAGAGGGGAGGACAGAAGGAAGCAAGGAGAGAAGTGAGAAAACAAGAGAAGAGTATAGGCAGAGAGGAAACAAGGAAAGGATAGAGGGAAACCAGTTAGGAGATGAAGAAACAAGAGGAAGGAGAAGAAAAGAGAGAAAGAAAAAAATAAAAGACACGAAAGGAAGGAAAGGAGGGAACAAGGAAGTAACGAGATAAGGAGAGAGGAGGAAACAACAGATGAAGGGAGAGGAGGAGAGAGGAGGCGACAAGCATCATTGGAAACTCGATGGTGTTCTAAAGCTTCAGAATAAAAGATTCATTCAAACAAACCTTCTGGTCGTTGCCGCCCTCTAGTGGCAACATGAGATACTGCAGCACGTTGTTCCTGTGACACACTCTCGATCTCACACACACACTCACAGTAAATAAAGCACTCCAGCATCTGGGCTTTATCACAAAACAGGTTTAATTTAATATCTCTTTATTTTCTTTTAAAATTTGTATTTCTCCAACCCTTTTTTATCTTTTCTTTCGCTTTTTAAATCATATTATGTCCGGGCCATCCTAAAGCACACATTAATCCTGCGGGGGGAGGGGGAGTTTATTTTGTATTTTCTGTCACATTCCCAACGGGTCAAAGTGGTCTGCTCTCTGACTGCCTGCCCCCCCCCCCCCACACACACACACACCTGCCCTCCTCCCTCCCCAACAAAAATATATATATATACCCAGTGGTCAAAAGAAACGTCATCAAATTATCCCAAAAAATTAGATACAAACCAAGAGAAGGGGGAGGAGTGAGAGACAGAAAGGAAGACACAAAGTGGGCGGGGCCTATCATAAATACCAGGAAGTGTTGTTCCATAATACCTCTTAACATACGGGACACTCCTCTCCACGGGGCCCTAAGCAAAGAAAACAGATGCTAAATACTACAATATACACGATTATCAGTGTACTGCAATCAATAACAATTTACAGGGTTCTTTTATTGTTGTAATACTGTTTAGTCAACGCCCCCCCCCCTCCTTCCGGTGGGAGAAGGAGTGAGGGGAGGCAGGGGAGTCTTTTCACAACAGGAAGTTATTATATTTTTTGGGCGCTCCTCTAAAAAGACGTGTTTTATTTTGAAAATCCCCCCGGTATGGCTGCAGGGTACCAGTGCCAGGCTGATACCTGGGGGACCAGGTGCGGCAGGTGAGGAGGGAGGGGTCAAAAAGAGGAGTACATAACCAAGCGGTCCATCTTTTGTTTTGGAGGAATTTTATATATATATAAAAATAATAAACTGAATTGGAGTGCGTTTACATGCGAATCCACACGCCTGATATCCTCGGGTTCACATGGAGCGTCAACAGGAAGTTAAAGTACAAATTAATGAAGATCCACGAAAAACTGCAAAACAGGAAGTGATGCACGATTTAAAAAAAAGATGTCGGAAGAAAAACCTTAAATTAAATATCCGTGCATCTACAATTAATTATTGTTTGTCATTTGCTCCGCGTTAATATTTATACAATCATAGAAGCATATTTATCTCCCTTCAACTTTTCGTTATTCATTTTAATGTTACGGTTCGACCACTAGGTGGCGGCAAAGCAGAAGAAAGAAATGAAGTGCACACACGTGGTGGAGGAAAATTATTTCAAACCCCAATTGCGTTTTTTTATAGTCAATATTTATGCAACAATCCAGTTTATTTACATTCTGAAAATACCTCCGTCGTAGTTTTCGCTGTTGGAGCCGTTCATGAGTGCATATTCATCAACTTTGGTAATTTTCATCTCAGACAGAAGTTTCCCCCCCATTGATTGATTGAATGATTGATTGGCTGCATCAGAGCTGCTGGTTCACATTAAAATTGTGACACACACACACAGAGGCTTTTATTGTGAAACAGCCACAGGAAATACAGTGCGACTGATGGTCAAAAAACGTGTGATTTTAAAACACAACTAATTTTGAATAATTCACGTGGTGTTTTTGTTTTTTATGCAAAGATCAAATTATTTATGTAGTTTGTGAAAATAAAAAATAGATCCCCCAGATTGAATAAAAATATCAATAACTCTCCCGTGAACACGCATGTAAACGCAATCAAGAGGGGCTTGTGTACGAGCAACTTCCTGTTTCTAAATGTGGAGACAGGTGGGTGGGGCCACGGCCAGGTGGGCGGGGCCAGAGAGGAACCTTAAGGGGGAGGGAGAGGGGGGGAACCATAAACAGATGCACCATTAGAAAGGAAGGAGACAGAAAGATGGAGGAGCAGAGGAGAACCAGGAAAATAAAAATGACTCACGGGGCTTAAGAAGAAGAGGAGGAGGAGGAGGAAGAGTTAAAATCAATCTTCTCTTCTTTTTTTCTTCTTCAAAGAGTTTGTCTCAAGTCCGACAGTCCAAACGTTTTGTTGTTGTTTTAATCCCCCCTCCCACACAAGTCATTTTCTCATTTTCTATTTGTTCTTCCTTTATTATTATTATTGTTTTTGTTGTTGTTTTATCCATTTGCAATAATATCATTTTATTTATTTTTTTAAAGGGGGAGAGAAAAAAAATGTATTATTTACATTGCCGTTGAAATAATGAAAACAAGACGTGATGAAACTACCTAAAAGTAAGTCGCACAAAACACAGGAGGACAAAACAAAAATAAAACATAAGAAAAATAATCCCCCCCCAAAAAACGATGAAGAAACCAGCGGAGGTCCGGGTTGGGTCTTCAGGAGCTCTGGGCAGACATGGCTGAGGTGGGGTGGGGGGGGGTTAGGATGGAGGGCGGGGGGGAGTCACAGCAGGGGGGGGGGGTGAAGCTGTCTTCGTTAAGTGGGGATGATGCCGTCGCTCCTAAGGCCGCGCTTCAGCTCCAAGTCCTCCAGTTTCTTCCAGAGCTCCTCCCGCTCCTTCTCCTTCTTCTTCTCACTTCAACAAACAAACATGGAGGACGAGTTAGCGGGGCGGGGGCGACGTGTTCCTCCTGCACGAGTGCTCCATCCATAAAGTTATTGTCTTTATTAATATTTCATTTATTTACTTTTGTTAATTTGGTTTTATTTATCTGTTTAAAAGATGCTCTATAAATAAAGTTATTATCATTAATATTTCATTTATTTACTTGTATTTGTTTAAAAGTTGCTCCATAAATAAAGTTGTTGTCATTATTGATGTTACAGCAGTTTGATGTTTAGTTTTCTCTTAGTTCAAACTAAACATGAAACACTTATTTGAACTCTTACCATGTTTTTCAAAATTATATTCTTTAATGAATTTCCATCATTTATAATCACGTCTTTCTACTCTTGCGCCGTCGAGTTCCTTGTGTGTGCAAACCTACTTTCAAATAAACCGTTTGTGGTTTTAAAATCATTTAAACTATGTTTTATTATTGCACGTTAGCAAAGAGGCTAGCAGCTAACAGCGGCTAACGTTGAACAAAGGAAAACAAAAAGGTCCGCTAACGAGCACAGGGCCTGTGATGAGGTGGTCGTTTACAGCTTTACTCTCCAGTGACACAGTGAGGCTGATGTTTCATCTCAGTGAGGCCTTTCCTGGTTAAATCCGCCCGGTAACAGAATAACTTCACTCTTCCTCTCTTTGACCTTTGACCCCTGGTCTTTATTCACAAAACTGAACTCTTGCTCACCGCTGGCGGTCCGACTTGTACGTGGCCGTGAGCTCGTCGAATAAGGTACTGTTCATCTCCATGAAGGCCTTCAGGACGTTGTAGACCAGCGCCACGATGGCCCTGCAGGGGGAGGGGGGGGGGAGGTCAAAGGTCACAGGCGATGACGTAATCATTCCAGTCTGTGAACTCTGAATTCGTCCTGAAGAACAAAGGCTGTGAGTGTTAATGTGATTTAATGATCTTTATGATCAGTGTTTCTACCAGAACCTTCTGAAGGTGGAGACGTTTGTTTGTTTGTTTGTTTACAGTAAACAAGCGTTCCACTCACGGGTTCCAGTGCTCTTTGGAGATCCTGTAGAGGCTGGAGAACATGATGGGCAGGATGACGCTGGAGTTCTCCTCGATCAGACTCATGATGTACTCGTTGTTCCAGTAGTACAGCGCTCGCTCCGCCACCTGGAGAGAGCACAGACCCGTGAGCCTCAGGGTAAACAACAACAACAACAACAACGGGCGGATCTCCACCGACCTGGAAGTGCGGGCTGGAGACGCATCTGGAGATCTGCTTGAAGAGCGGCTCCTGGATCTTCACGAACTGCGTGGGCTCGATGACGTCCAGGATCTCCTCCAGCTCGCCCAGAAACATCACCTGGCAGGAGGAAAATGTTTACTACACACACCACACCAACAACAACAAACCTCACCTCTTTTTGACTGCAGGTTTTTGGCCAGAACTTCAGTAAGCCTCTGATGACCTGAGGAGAAGAAGAGCTCATTAGTGTTCACCTCCATTCATCACCACAGTGAGGCGCTGTGCTGGAGTTCCACTGTACAGCAGTGACTGACTGACTGACTGACTGACTGATTACTTACTGGTTCTGTTAATGTTGGGTCTTTCTCTAGGAACTGTACAATGCAATACGCCAACTGGAGAGAGGAGAGCACACGTTAGAGATCACTACGGCAACTCAGAGGGACCAAAGCAGAGTATCTATATATTAATGTGAGCTTTTTATACGCAGCATTGTATTTATTATAGATTATGAAATGTCACAGATCAATTTCTATATGATCAACACAAGATATTTAAACACGTTTTTTTCTTCTCCTAATTTGACATTAAACACACACACATACACACACACACACACAGAGACATACACACAGAGACACACAGACAGTAACAAACACACACACAGAGTAACACACAAACAGAGACACGGAGACACACAAAGACATACACACACACCGACACAGACACACAGAGACATACAAACAGAGACACAAACACAGAGACACACAGAAACACAAAGACATACACAGAGATACACACACACACACTACCTGTGCGTGGAAGAGGGACAGGCTCCTGACGGTGTGGAGGGGGATCAACACTTTGACCAGAAACTGTTTATGCTCCGCTTTCAGTGGCAGAGCGAAACCATTGATTATACTGGTGGGGGGGAGAGAGAAGAGACATTAAACGTAAACACATAACACATGGAACTTTCATTGTGACTCTAAAAAAGCCAGCGGAGGATCAACGAGCTGCAGACACGAAGAGGAGCGTTTATACCACAAACACAAAGATGTGGCATTCAGGCTCCCTGGGAACTTTTAACCTCCACAAAATGCAAAGAAAAAACTCTTCCATGGAACAATATGTGGACCTCTGGGTCTGTTGCGTAGAAACAGGAAGTAGTTATAGCGCTGGTGAAGAGACATCCCCGTGTGCGAGGACTGCATAGAGACGGGCTGAAGGCCAACAGAGTGTGTGTGGGGGGGGGGTCGGAGGCCTCCACATACCTCCCCAGGATCTCCAGCAACTCCGCCACCCCGTTGAAGTGCTCCGTCTCATAAACAAAACTGAGACAGGAAGACAAAACACGTTAAAATAACAGTAGAACAATGAAGACGAGAAATAAAGAGGTAGAACTGCACGAATATGGACTAAACTATCATTCGTATACTGAGAATACATTAGCAATGAGAATAAATATTATATATATCCAGTTTTATATAAATACATATATATATATACACACACATAAATATGTAAATAAATATAAATTAAAAAATGATAAAAATATATATATATATAAATATGTATAAAAATATATACAAATAGAAAATATATACAAATATATATATATATATATTAAATATATATATATATATATATTGCACTTTTATATTATAATAGACAGGACTGCTTTCACTTCCATGCTGTGCAACTTTTCTGCTTATGTCATAAAAAAATTACTAATAACTAAACAAGGTATTCTTTTCTTTTCTTGTTTTTTTTGGAACCAGTGAACAGGAGGTGATCACCTGGTAGCCCCGCCCCTAAAGCATCCCCTGCTTTATGGTCTGTTTGACTCTAAATGACCATAAAGTACTAAATGATGACATCATGCTGTATAGAAGAAGACTTGAAACTAGAGACTGAGACATAAACTCACCGTAGAAAAATATTATTGATCTGTTTTCGTATAAAAGCCCTCAGACCCAGGAATTTGCCGTAAATTCTATGCAAGACTGTCTTCAGGTAGTCTCTCTCCCGAGGATCCTCACTGTCAAACAACTCCAAGAGCTGGAGGGAGAGGGGGAACACGGGTCAGAACCAGTGCGAGAGCGAGCGAGCGAGAGAGAGAGAGAGACTCACCTGTAGGACAAACTTCTGGTCTATGTACTTTTTGGCAATGCTGGGCTGGAATTCCTGACTCTCCAAGAACCGGATGAAGAACTCGTATACCAACTGGAGGAGAGGAAGAAGAGGAGGATGAAGGGAGGAGGGAGGAGAAAGAGGGTCGTGTCTTTCCGCAGTTTGTGCATAAACTAAAGTCAAATGTAACGTGAGAAGAGTCCATAAACCAGACTGGAAGAGGTCAGAAGGTCAGGAGGTCACAGGAGGCCATAAGGTCACAGCAGGTGGAGTGTGAGGCAACTGATCTTGGTTTTAAATGGCCCGCGTTTGGGTCGTTAAAGGGATTTTGATTGGGGAGGAAATATGTGTTTATAAAGTTGTTAAATGACACACACACACACTTACCTGTAAGTGCGGCCAGCAGGCCTCGAGCGTAGGCTCGTCTTCCTCGGGGTCAAACTCATTACTGTCGCTGGGCGGAAGAGTCCGGAATATGTTGTGAGACACCTAGAACCAGAAGAGGACAGGTGTCAATCAACGGGAACTGTGAGGGTTTCAAGTCCTTCTTGATCCTCATTTAAAGTAGCACATTTTAACTCGTAAAAAAGTTAATTATTATCAAAAGTGTGATTCTTGTGAACCGTTTATGGGTCAATAAACAAATTAAAATATGTGTTTTACCTCAATAATGACACTCAGTAGAATATTTAATTATGTTTATTAAATAATTTATTTTGTTTAGTGTTTTCTTTTATTGATTATTGTCTAATATTTCTATGAAATTTTATTTAAACTTATTTTGAACATTAAAAAACATCCAATAGCGAAGTCTCTTCTCATCTTAAATGTCACAATCCAAACGATATCCATAATAACTAATAATAATAATAACGCCAAGTAATTTATTGAGCTCGTATGTAAAAAACATCGACGCCTCCATTTGTTTTATGGCATATTCAGTTCATGCTTTTATTTTGAAGGAGGCAGATGGAAGCTTCCGCTGTCGTGTTTTTAGTCGTAATTCACAGATTTCACACGTTGACCTTTTCACTGCAGCAGAGTTCTTCCAGGACACTAGTGTGTGTGTGTGTGTGTGTGTGTTAATAGAGTCGGTGAGATGAAGAGAAAAAAAGGTCCATTCCCTAAATTTGAAATTCTTATTTCTCTTTTAAATTGTGAAAAAATCTGATCGTTCGGCCGACTGTCATATGTCCGACTGTCTTTAAGCACATCACGTCACCCCAAACAAAGCCTAAACTCTATAACGTATAGATAAGTCGTCTGAAGCAAACAGATTACGTCATAAAACCTTGAATTCTGAGCTTATCGCGAAACTCTAGAGATGCAGGACTTTTCCTCCTCCTCACCATTTTGACGACCTCGGGGTAGGCCTGCTCCGTCAGGTAGCCCCGGCTGATGGTGACGTAGTCCACCAGCTCGTTGAGCGTGGAGCGCTTGTACTCCTTCATCTTCAGGTCCGACAGCGTGTCCATGAAGTCGAACACGGTGCAGCACTGCTGCAGCTTCTTCAGGAACAGCTCCGGCTGCTCCGGGGCCGGCACGTCTGGGTGAAGGAAACAAACGCACAGGGAGGAGAGATGGGGATGGGGGGGGGGGAGACAGAGAGGTTACAATGGTGCAGAAGTAAAATGAGCTCTCAGACTCCCCTGGAGGAACGCTGTGACGCTAAAACAAAAAGTCACTTAAGTTCTACTAATGTTTGTTTATGTTGACATTTTTTATGTTTATCTTGCTGTTGTTTACGGTCCACTTCATAACTTTCAGTGAGGAGTTTGTCACCTGACAAAGTATTTATGTTGGTTACATTATTTAATTTGAATAATTTCATTTTTCCAGACCGTCAGACGGACAAAACGAGTGTTTTCACTTTATTTATGACTTAATTAATAATACAAATATAATCCAGCACCAATATCATCAATATTTAAGGGCGAAATTCATCATGATTATTTATTCATTTAATATATATATAAATAAATAAATAATGATTGCAATTTCTTAAAACTACAACAATAAATTCTTCAAAGAAATATATATATACAGTAAAATATCCAGTAATAATTAAAAAAATAAAATAAACGACGTGTGCTTTGAAGACGCTTTCTGTTATTTATTTTATTATGTTTAATGTATTTAATATTAAAGTGTGTTTTATTTATTATTAATCCAGTTACATTTGAAATAATAGACAGATATTGTTTCGATATCATTCCACTTCAATACGTATGGCACTAAATCCCAGAGCGAGACAGATGTGAATAAATCCTCTGGACCTCGATGAATTATCCTTAAATACCTCTGAGCTAAAGTATTTACTGTATTTAAACTAAAACGTTGCTTTAAGATAAGATAAGATATATACTTTATTAATCCTCAAGGGGAAATTGGTTCTCTGCATTTAACCCATCCTTAGTGATTAAGGAGCAGTGGGCTGCAGTGATGCGCCCGGGAAGCAACTGGGGGTTCAGTGCCTTGCTCAAGGACACTTCGACTTGCAACTAATGGGAAGAGCGGGGATCGAACCGACAACCTTGGGGTTGCAGGACGACCCTCTTACCCCACTGAGCTACAGCCGCCCAAATAAAGGTCTCCTGCTGCGACGCTTTAGACACATCCATCTCCTCTGGACCGGGATTACGCAACAGATAAACTGTGTGTGTGTACGTGTTTAAGAGTGTGTGTGAGTGTGTAAGTGTGTGTGTGGTTGAGAGAGTGTGTACGTGTGTGAGAGTGTGTGAGTCTGATTGTGTACATGTGTGAGAGTGTACAGGGTTTTTCCTGGGTCAAAATGGGTCTTCGGTGCTCCCCAAAAAAGTCTGTGTCACTCTGTCCATTTGCGCACCTCACGGTTGCGTATTGATCAGACAAGAAGACACGCTTATCAACTCGATTACTATTGATCAAAGCAGAACGAGGGTTCGGCTGTAGCCTACTTGAAACATACTATTGAGAACATATTCGCTTGACAAGCACGGGATGAACACTTTTTTTTAAATTTACATCGCAGACTTTTTTTTGCCTATGGGCACAATCACACCAGACGCGACTCTAAAAAATGCAGCCGCACCAAAAACGCCTTGGCAAAAACGAGCCGGGCAAAACAGCGCGGTGCGCCTGTGGAGCGGACCTGCGTGCGCAACCAACCGTTGATTTTGGGTTCAATATATGAAAAAAAAAAAAAAAGGAAAGAGTACGGCGAACACCACCATCTATTCCATGAGTTGTGTCTCGATGGCGAGGCTTTCAGTTGCACTTCCGACCGAGCAGGAGTCAGTTTGAGTCGTGTTTAGATTTAGGATTATAAAGATCTTCGTAATTAAATACCGCTAATATAATATATAATATGAGGTTCTCCTCGGGAAAACAGGAAGAAAAGCCCGCCTCCTGCTTGATTCGATTGGCTGCATTGGCCGAGCGTGACATTGATGAGCGGCGCGCCTCCGCGCCTCCCGCTTAAAGTTGAGAATATTTTAACTTTTAAGCGCGCCTGAAGAACGCAAGAAACCCGAGCAGCGTGGCGTTTAAAAGGCGCGTCTGAAAGTCACACCGTACCATAGGGAATCAATGGTTTTGCGGGCTACGCGTTTTTGAGAGGCGCGTCTGGTGTGTTCGAGCCCTTAGGCGCTCGGGATTTGTCATAGGCGTTCGGGAAAACGGCTTAGGCGCACGCCCAAATTTTCTCTATGCAGGAAAAACCCTGAGTGTATGTGTGTGTGTCAGAGTGTGTACATGTGTGAGAGAGTGTATGTGTGTGTGAGAGAGAGAGAGAGAGAGAGAGAGAGAGAGTGTGTGAGTGTGTACGTGTGTGTGATGATTAATAGTCAACAGATGAAGAGAAAAAGGCTTCCTTCCCAGATTTGAAATTATTATTTCTCGAATTGTGAATAAAATCTGATCGTTACACTTTTTAACCCCCCAATAAAATGTTCGGCCGATTTTCATCTTTCGAAGGATTACAAAAAAATAAAAATAAACGATAGAAACTGGGAAAAATACATCCGATTTTATGGAGCCAACATTTAAGACACAAGCAACCGAATCAAAAGCCTAAAATTGAGATATTTTATGAAAAATTATCAGTCGCCACAAACTGTAATAACCATGAACTCCTGATGTCATGGGAACGAGGAAGCCCGGACCGACAATCACGTGACATCCAGGGAACCGTCAGCTGATCTTCAGGCTGCAAAGAGGACAGAATGGTGTCCCTACCGTCTCATATTAAACATCCTCAGACACTTAAACACCACGTGAGGGTTTCTAGACCAGATTGAATCCGGCAGGTCAGGTGAAGTTAAACCTCGACATCGTCGTCCTCCTGAAGCTCCGACCAAACACAAAGAGCAGCTCTGCACATCTCATCTCATTTTAAATGATTATTGTGAATACCTTTTGATTTAAAAAGGCCCACGAGTGACTCTCCAATGTGGTCACTAAATAAATATGAACGGTGTTATCAAGTCCATCAGGGAGAAATCTGTATTTAGTTTAATAAAGAACTTTTCCCCTTTATTATTTATTATCGTGAGCTGAACTTCTTTTACGGACTTTTAAACATGAATAAAGAGAAACAACAAAAACATAAGGAGGGAGCGCCGCAAAAATGACCCGTATGAACTTATTAAGGCAGCAATTAAATGGTATTTGGTGTTTAACATCAGAAGACGGTTTTATAAAGTCCAGTGTGATTTATTATTTTTTTATTGCTTGTTTTCTTCAATGTAGCTCCAAAATATATTCACTTTATCATAATTAAGAATTAAAAACACAAGCAGTCACATTTGAGGAATGCATACGTGTATATTTATGCATAATATATAAATAAAAATACACGTATGCATTCCCGACCGCTCCGCTCTGCAGCCGAATGTCAAACCACAAAGCGTCCAGCTGCCCTGAGAGCCTGATGTGTCACCTACTAAACACGCATGATCCACGAGAATAAATCCATTAATAATAATACGTTTATTTTATAAGGCGCCTTTCAAGGAACTCAAGGGCGCCGTACAACACATTAAAAACAGTTAAGACAACCGGAGAGCAGCGGCAGCTAAACGCGCCAGCGTTCACTCCCGGAAGAGACGTAAAGGATGAAAGATTACAGAACAACATGAGGGTAGAGAGGAGAGGAGAACAACCCGCAGGCTCCTATAGGAGGACAGTGTGGGAGCAGGAACACACACACCTCAGCACATAAGCACACACATTTAAACAGGCGAAGGCGTGGGATGGGGGTGAGGGTAGTGAATGCATATCAGTGTGTAGAAAGTTTGTGTGTGAGTGGACTGGGTTGTCTTCTTCCCCCAGGCCACAATCAGACAGTTCTCAGTTCGCAAGATGGTCGTTGCCATGGAGACAGCCTTGAAAAGGTCCCGGGATAGTCAACAATCCACAGGTGTCCGTGGAGAGGGAATGAAAGAGATTCTCCCCTAACATAAATAAAACCCGTCCACGTTTCATCCAGTGAGCCGATGAGCGGACGGCTTCGTCATAAAACCTCTTTCCTGTTTGAGTTCCCGTATCATGGAGGCCGTTTACTTTACATCCTTCTCAAATCCATTTAGCGGGGCCCATGTGATCCCTTTTAATGCAGCATGAGCGTCGAAGTGTTTGGCGTCCGCTGATCTGCTTCAGATTATTGATGCTTCATGTTTGGCTGCAGGTGGTTCTGGATGTTAAAAAAAGTGGGTTTTAGGAACTCGCTCCGCCTCCAGAAACGGATGTTCTTATAAAAGTAAAAACAATGAGTTTTTCAATGTTTTTTAATCCTCAAATTCCTCCATTTATTACATCCAGAGGATGTGAAAACGGGCCTTATTGTCTGCAATTTTTTGTTAACTACATTATCAAAGAAAATCTACTTTTTCCCCTACGTTTTATTTCATTACAATCGTGTAATTCTGAAGTTTCTACCTGCAGGACTTTTATACACTTAAGAGGAAACAAAGCCGAAAGAAACTTAAAGAGGGTTGAAGGCTCCGTTACCACATGAAGAAGCATAGACTTCTATACAACCAGAGGAGTCGCCCCCTGGTGCTCAGGAAGAAAATGCAGCTTTAACACATGGGAAATAGACTTCTATCCAACCAGAGGAGTAGACTCAGCTCGTTGGAGGTGAGCTTGCCTCCATCCTGGACATATACACCAAGCGGTGCGTGGCCAGGGCCAAACGGATGATGAAAGACAATAACCACCCCGGCCACAAACTGTTCACCCTTCTACCGTCAGGCAGGCGATACCGCAGTATCAAGTGCCGCACAAACAGACTGAGGGACAGCTTCTTCAGTCAGGCCATCAGGCTGCTGAACAAGGACTGAGACCCTCATTAACACTACACACCAGAACATATTCTGTGAATATCTATGGCCATGGTGTATATTTTATTACATTGTTTTATATATATATATATTGTATATATATATTGTATGTATATACATATATATATAGTCTCAAAAAAGTGTATATTTTATTACATTGTTTTATATATATATATTGTCATGATGTATAATCTATTACATTGTTTTATATATATATATTGTTAATACTTTCTTCTTTTTTTTTTGTGAATATTGTATAGTTTATTCTCATTCTTATCCTTTTTTTTTTTTTTGTCTGCTACTGCTGTCGGGTGTTTTGCACATAAGAATTTCACAAACCGATTATACTTGTATAAAAGGGGATGTGACAATAAAAACTTGAAACTTGAAACTTGAAACTAAAAACTTGAAACTGAAACACATGAAGCTATCTGGTCTCATAGACTATTCTGAGATGCTTTACGAGAGAGGAAACACTAACGCTCTCCGACTTCAGCCTCGTCGCTTCCTTCCTTCCTTCCTGTTCAGTTTCTGAGCTTTTGGAAGTCTCCTCTGGACTCCCTTGGCAGAGGAAGAGAGAAGTCGCTGCTGCTAAATTAATGGTGGAAAGAAGCTTAACGACTCAGAGAGAGACCACAGGAACTCCTTTAAGTTCGGCTAATTGCATAACGCCATCAATCTATTGAACACGGTATCAGGGAGTAGCAGCCTGCACATGTACAGATCTCACATTTAATGCAGATTGTAAGTTATTCAATTGGCCTAACGTGATCTCCAGACCGTTGGTGAGGAGCCACGATTCAGCCGCTGATTATTTTAGTGGCCAAACGTGATTTGTCTAAGTTTAGAGAGCAGGAGGAGCTCACATGAGGAACAGTCGTCTAGAAAGTGGAATGCATGAACACAACAATGAGAATAACATGCACAGAAAAATGTGCGTGGCTGTTGATGCTTTAATAATGCAAATAAAGATGAATGAATATGGTTTTGGGGGAAACAGAGAATAAGTGCAGCAGTCAACTCGGATAATAATAAAAACCAAAACAATAATAATAATAATAAAGGCAAAACCCTGCAGGTTATCAGTGGACGTTTATCGTTTGACATTAAAACTTAAAAATGCAAAGGATTTGAGGGGTTGAAGTAGTAAAAACAAACATCAATTGCAAGGTGAAAATATCGTTCTCCTTCTTGATTTTCAGAATGTAAAAAAAAAAACTATTTTCAAAGCATCTAGTTGAGGAAGAAATATGACACGTTCCAGTCGGATGCATTCATTGGAGGAAAAGCTTCTCTCTAAACTAATCAACCACTTCCAGCGCTGTGGTTTTCGTCCTCTGACGTCGCGTCGGAGCCACAACAGAAAGTTACCGTGGTGTTTATCAAAAGTTAAAACACTTACTTACTCCCGTGCGTCACTATTCTCAGGTTCTCCACACACACTCTAGTCGAGGAAGGTGTAATATGACCAGGAACGCACTCTTTACAAACAGTCCACACACACTCGGTGTACAGGGGAAAGCCCCTCGTCTATAAAAGCAGCAAGAGTGTGTGTGACGGGGCGAGTGGGCTTGAGTTACAGCAGAGTAGAAAGAGAGAGACAGATGGACTTAACATGCGACTCTAGGTCAATTTGTGTACACACACACACACACACACACACACACACACACACACACACACACACACACACACACACACACACACACACACACACACACACACACACACACACACACACACACACACACACACACACACACACACACACACACACACACACACACACACCTTTTTGCTCGTGACCTTTGCTCATCTCCTGCTGGCGGCTTCTAATTAACCTAATTTACCCGGCTGAGAAACAGATGACTGATCTTCTACTGTTGGTCCCTGGAGATCCTCATCAATAGTTTATTTAATTTATATTTATGCCACTTGAACTTTAGATATCAGTCACTTGGACCTAATAATAATATTCATAATAGCTAATATGTAAGAGGATATTCTTTCTTGGATACTCCCAAACTTAAAATCTGACAAATATATTTAAATGTATATCTATATATAAATATATATTGTTTTAAATATATTTTTTCAACAAGAAAGATATATATATATATGTATATATATATAATTTTATATACAGGGTGTCTACAGGAATAAACAAGTGAAATGTAAGACTTTTTAAGACTACGTTTAAATAAAATTTAAGACCTAACTTGTGATGGAAATACAAATCAAAAGTGGAAATATACATTAATCTAAACACACTGATGTTTGTTCAAAATGAACAGTATGGTGGAATGCGAAAGGATAACACAAAAATGTCATTGCTGTTGTAAATTATATTTATTAATACAACATTCAGAACATTTAGGTCCCATGAACAAATGCTTATAACATCAAGTTAATATATTTAAAAAAATACGAGCAACATAGTTCCTTTTGAACAAAAAATCTATTAAATAACATAAATAACAATTCCAGCTGCTTTTAAAATGCAAATTCATATACATAATAGAATGTATGTGTGTGTGAGTAAGTGATGGATTTTACCATAGCATAACATAGCAAACATAATATAACATAACATGACATACACTCTGTACTAGTACTCTGAACATAATTTACATGTAATAACATATAATGACCTTACTAAATATCCAAGATACATATACAATACAATATGCTAAAACATATACCAACCTATACATATACGAACATATATACATATAACATATACTACACATATGGTAACATATAATAAACTAAACTACAGACAAATGGGAGTAGCAGGTAGTGCAATAATTCAGATAAATATGTATTTGTCATGTAAGAGACAGTATGTAAGTGTAAGTACAAGGAAAGTGACAGTGTATGTAAAGTGACGAGTGCAAAAGTGTCGATCGTGTGTCAATGTCCATTTAGCAGCCTGATGGCTCTCGGGAAGAAACTGTTCTCCAGTCTGTGTGTGCGAGACCGGATACGACGGTACCGCCTTCCAGAAGGCAGCGGGGTGAACAGTCTGAAGGCTGGATGATGGCCGTCCTTTAGGATCCTGCCAGTTTTCCTGAGGCATCGTGTGGTCTGTGTCCTGCAGGGCTGGGAGCTCCCTAACGATGATGAACTCCGCAGTCCTGACCACACGACGTAGGGCCTTGCGGTCCTTGGCTGTGTAATTAATGTGTAGTGCGCCTATGCATAGCTGTTATTAACTTGACACACGAGTAAAGCTTAACTATATGAAACACATACTCATATACAAGAGGATAGTTAATACATATATTTATGGCAGACTTACTTTGAGATGCTGAAGTAGGTCCTGGTGTCATGGCCCATGAGCTCCACAGGATCCTGACTGGACGTGGTCATTTCACCAATAACGCACATGAAGTCCAGCTGTCTGCTCGCGGTGGTCTGGTCCAGAGTCTCGTGGAACAGAATGAAGAACGCACTGCAGCGTTGGACTTCGGTGATGAGCTCTTTGTTGCACGGCGCTGGATTTCCTCCGGTGACCTCCAGCGTTGTAGTTGACGTCGTTGCTGGCGGCGGAGCAGCAGCTAGCCCCGCGGGCTGCTGGCGGCCTTCGCTAGTCTCTGTGCTTCTTGCTCTGCACGTGAGATTCCACCGCTGGAAAGTCTCCCGACACACAACGCAGCTTCAGAAGCGCTGTGCCAACGGCTGCTTGTTTCAGTAGTGGCGTTTTGCTTTTATTTTATTGTCTTTTTTTGCACTTTTCCTCTCTTTTTCTTTTTCTTTTCTTTCACGTTTGTCTTAGTTACGGTCGGACACTGGACCATAACTACTTTTTTCGATACTTCTACTGTGGCTTTTGTTCACTTTGTCGTGAGTATCGGTGAGCCGCAGCAAAACAATGACGGGATAATGGTCCGCTCGCGCTCAGCTGATCGCGCTGTGCAGGCGAAGCTTCTGCCTGGAGAAAGACCTGTGATCCCGCTGGAGCTACGGAGAAGGGCTCGCGGCCCGAGCGGGTGTCAAGCGGAGGGCTAAAACGAGGAGATACAAACCGCCTGGTACCGTCGATCATAACGGGGAACGTGAGGTCTTTGGCGAATAAGACGGATGAGCTCGGCGCTGGTAATGACCGAGAGGATCTTCCGTGAGAGCAGTCTCTTGTGCTTCACTGAGACGTGGCTGCACGCGGACTATCCGGATCACAGCGCGTCTTTGCCCGGCTTCAGGACTGTTCGGGCTGACAGAGACGCTACACAGAGCGGTAAGAAGAGGGGGGGCGGGATCGCTGTTTATGTGAATGAACGGTGGTGCCACCGGACCATGTGTGCGTGAAGAGGCGCTTCTGTGGCCCGAACATTGAACTGTTGGCCGTGGGGATGCGCCCGTACTATTTGCCGAGAGAGTTCACGTCCGCCATTTTGGTTGTCGGTACGTGCCGCCATCAGCTGACGCTGAGGAAGCTGTGGACACCATCCACTCCACTGTGTCTGCTCTGCTGAATCATCAGCCTGGAGCATTCATGGCTATCACTGGTGACTTTAACCACACCACACTGGATAAAGCTCTGCCAACCTTCCATCAATACATAGACTGCCCAACTAGGAACAATAAAACTCTGGACTTGCTGTATGCTAATACTAAGGCGCATACAGCGCCACTGCCCTTCCCCCTCGGCAGGTCTGATCATGACCTGGTCCGGCTGACACCCAGGTATGTTCCTCTGGTGAAGAGGCTGCGGTGACCACCAGGACTGTGAGGAGGTGGTCTCTGGAGGCTAACGACGCCTACAGGACTGCTTGAGTCAACGGACTGGGATGTGTTGTGTGGACCGCACGGGAGGACATCAACAGTATGACCGACTGCATCACGGAATACATCAAGTTCTGTGAACACACCACCATCCCATCACGGACTGTCGCTGCTTCCCCAACAACAAGCCCTGGATCACCAGGGACCTGAAGGCGCTTCTTAACATGAAGAAAGCTGCTTTCAGGTCTGGAGACAGGGATGAGCTGGGGAAAGCCCAGCGCAACCTGAAGGTGAAGCTCAGGAGGCAAGGACTCCTACAGGAGGAAGCTGGAGGCCAAACTCCAGCTGAACAACACAAGGGAGGTGTGGTCTGGCATGAAGCAGATAACTGGCTTCAAGGTGGGAGGAGACAGCCAGGGGCTCCTGGAGAGGGCCAACGAGCTGAACTGTTTTTCAATAGGTTCAGTTCACAGCCCTCCCCTACTCCACACATCACACCTCCCAAACACCTCCTCCCCTCTGTCCCCTGCTGAGCTGCACATCCACCGAGCCCTCAATAACAATGGGCACCTCAACCCTCCCTCTCTCTGTGACGACTGACCAGGTGAGAAGACAGCTGGAGAAACTACACCAGCGCAGAGCTGAAGGTCCTGATGGCATCAGCCCCAGGGTCCTAAAGACCTCGCCACCCAGCTGTCTGGTGTCCTGCAGCGCCTCTTCAACCTCAGCCTGAGGCTGGGGAAGTCCCGTGCTGTGGAAGACGTCGTGCCTGGCCCCTGTCCCAAATAAGGCCGCACCACCCGGCCTCAACGACTCCGCACCGGCCGCCCTCACCTCCCATGTGATGAAGGTGCTGGAGAGGCTGGTCTTGGCCCACCTCCGGCCGCAGGTGAAATCATCGTTGGACCCTCTGCAATTTGCTTACCAGCCTCATGTGGGAGTGGACGACGCCATCATCTACCTGCTGCAACGAGCTCAGTCGCACCTGGATGGAACCGGTGTCTCTGTGAGAGTCACTTTGACTTCTCCAGTGCATTTAACACCATCCAGCCACTGCTGCTGAGTGAGAAGCTGCGGTGGGACGCGCCCACCATCTCCTGGATCACTGACTACCTCACAGGCAGACCACAGTTTGTCAGAATCGTTCGTGTGCTGTCTGGAACGGTGGTCAGTGATGTTGGAGCCCCACAGGGAACTGTTCTGTCTCCCTTCCTCTTCACCCTGTACACCAGTGACTTCCAGTACAACACGGAGTCATGCCATCTGCAGAAGTACTCTGATGATTCTGCAGTGGTCGGGTGTATTAGGGATGGACGGGAGGAGGAGTACAGGGCAGTGGTGAGTGACTTTGTAAAGTGGGCCGATGAGAACCACCTGCGGCTGAACGTGGCCAAGACCAGAGAGATGGTGGTGGACTTCAGGAGGAAGGCGACAGCTCCTACACCTCTGAGTGTCCTGGGAGTGGACGTGGACATGGTGGAGGAGTACAAGTACCTGGGCGTCTCCATCGACAGCCGACTGAACTGGAAGGCCAACATCAACGCTGTGTACAAGAAGGGGATGAGTCGTCTCTTTTTCCTGAGAAAGCTTCGATCCTTCAACGTGTGCAGCAAGATGCTGGAGTTATTCTACCAGTCGGTTGTCGCCAGTGTGCTGCACTTTGCCATTGTCTGCTGGGGGAGCAGCATCGGAGCCGGTGACACCAGCCGCCTTAACAAACTGGTTAGGAAGGCTGGCTCCATCATCGGCTGCCAGCTGGAGCACCTGGAACAGGTGGTGGAGAGGAGGTCGTTGAAGAAACTGGTGTCCATATTGGACAACCCGGACCACCCTCTCCACCACCTCCTACAGGGACAGAGGAGTACTTTCTCCAGACGTCTCCTCACGCTCCGCTGCCACAAGGAGAGATACAGGAGAACATTCCTGCCGACGGCTATGAGGCTCTACAACAGTTCACCTCTTGCCAGATCACCCTAACCCTTCTTATATTTTGTGTTTTGTTTTTTTATTCTTGTGTGTTGCTGCTACTGACTCGACAAATTTCCCCTTGGGGATTAATAAAGTATATATCTATCTATCTATCTATTTCACCGACCGTGACCAGAAACAAGCCATGTTTTCTAAAGTAGTCGATGCTTCACGTTGTAGGGGATGGGACCGAATACGCGGGGCCCCTTTAAGAGAAGGGGCGTGGCCCCGGTGACACCAGAGACACCGCAGAGCGACCGGAGCAAAATATTAGACCTGGCGGAACAGATTGCCTCATTCGCAGTGACATGACACCCAAAAAATTTAAGACCAATCCAATCTGAATTTAAGACAATTTAGGACTTTTTAAGGCCTTATTTTTTGGAAAAGCAATTTAAGATTTTTTAAGGACCCGCGGCCACCCTGTATATATGTATATTAAATATATATGCAACATGCAAAACATTTTGTTTACATGAGAAACTTTGCCCTAATTTACCTAAATACATCCCATAATGCGACAAAAGGACCAATGTTACCTTTTTGATTACATGTCTGTATCTCAGCTGAACCTACGAGACTTAGTAGTTATTATTTACTTATTATTAAATATTGAAAGCATCTCTAGCCACAACAGAAGCTGGAAGTCATGTTTCCCAGCAGCCACTGGGGGGTTGAACATTATGTAAAGGATTACCGTGAACACACATGATAAACGCCGACTGTCACAACATCTGTTGTGTCAAGTCTTGAAAAAACAACAGGAAGACAGACGCGACCCGGCAACATGGCCGCCGTCAGCTGTCGATGCAGATCTCTGCACCTCGACATTCTCACACACACACACGCAGACAAACACACACACACACACACGCTGAGGAATAGTCTGTTGTTAACCGAACATATTTTACATGTTTATAACAAAGAAGATGAACCTAAACGAGTTGTGGCAGCAGTTTGCGGGCTGCCAAATAATGGGGGGGAGGGGGGCTGTAACCACGGTAACAGACTCAAACTGTCCCAAACACCCGCCGACATAGATTCAAGGCCACGTACGTAAGAACATGAAATTCAACCTCCGAGTTCATCCCAAACGTGACTTTTTTCCCGAAATGCTCTTGAAAATATTCCGTATGCAAAGATATAAAACAAAGATGCGCAGCACAAGAGTAAAGAACCAGATTATTAGACAGCGGTAAAGGCTCAAAGAGTGTGGATGTCTGCCGTCATACATCATGACGTCATCGCCCCGTGTCAAGAGATAACATTTATCTTTCTTAAATAAATGTTGACTTTTGGTCTGTAAAAAAAAAACACTCCGGAGTTATTGGAAATATTTGGATTGCACGAGTTGAAAGAAAATCTGGAACCCAAGTGTACAAATTTCACAACGCTAATAATATTAGTGCAGCCTGATTGTCGATATAAAACTCTTGTTAACGATGTGTCGACGATAATGAGGTTTTACAGGAGCACAGTAGACAAAAATCAAGCCAATAGTATCCCATGAGCCACTGGCCCAATGTGTGATATTCAAAAAAAAGGTTTTATTATAATTATTACTTCTTTCAAACAGTTATATAGTGTCACTTAAAAAAGGCGTTGGCATTTCATTTTCTGTCGATCAACTAATCGACACGTTTTCTTAGAAAGGAAATAAAAGATCGACATCCAGCTGCAATAAAGTCCAGAGGCGTCACCTCCAGGTGTGTTGCGCAACAGCTCTGTGATATTTTTATTTCCTCGCTTGAAAGCGCACACACACACACACACACACACACACGCACGCACACACACACGCAGGTAACGGGGCCGCAGGATTTGTGTAACACATAAACATATGTTCACCACCGCGATACAAGCTAGCCGCACCCCGTGGTCTCAGGTCTCACGCCCCGCGACGCGGCGCCAGCCGGCCGGCTGTCAATCGTTAACGCATGCCGCCGCTCTCCAGGTAAACTTTGCTCCCGGTCGGCAGATGGCGGAGCGACAAGCCTCCAAGCCACGTCCACTCCTTGAGGTGGCGAGGAACGTCTGAATTACGCTTCAAGAGACGAAACCGCCAGGAAGAGCCATCGCGCACACGCGATTTAATAATCACGGAGACTTTCGGCTTTTCTGGGGCACATCGATCCATTTTGTTTCCCATAATTTGTTCTCATGTTCAAAGCGGCACGTTAAAATATCCACACAAAAAATATGCAAAAGTTTTAATAATTGAATTATCGATCCCTGGATGCGTTTCCTTTAAAAGTGCCCGGAGCACCTTAAATACCCCAAAGAACACCGTCAATGAAGCAGAGTGCAGCAGCGCATGTCCTCCTTTCTCCTTCCTCCTCCTTCCTCTTCTTCCTCTTACTTTTGACGTACCTCGAGTGAACTGTCCCTAATAACATCCAGCTAATGACTCACAGCGCATCCTTTTAAAATAACTCCTAATTATGCACTCGTCTGATTAATAACACACAATGTATTGTTACAGGATTGTTATGTATTTTACACAATTGTATAGAAAATAGGCTGCAGTGGAACTTTGTATGCAAACTTTAAGACAGATAAAGCAGAACAAATGTAAAACAAGTATAACAATTAATAACGAAATATCGATAAGATAAACAAATGAATGTAATAAATGTTTTAAGAATGTTGTCAAATAAAGACAATGTACTAAAATAAATGAAATAAATAAAATAAAGCGATGCCATGTCAAAAAGCCAGCCTGTAAAAATGAAATCGTGACAACACGGCACGAGAGCACCAAGTCTGGAGAGCAGAAGCTGCAGCTTCTTCATTTAAGTCGATGTTACATAAAGACCTCGTTCACGAGTCCAGGAGAGAGGAGCGGGTCGAGGAGCAGAAACTCCACCAGACACAAGTTCAATCAAACTCAACAACAACACCAGAGGAGCCCGAACATGTTCGGGTCTCCATCAGGACGAGAACAAAATACGCTGTGTCGGGTTCACTGGTTTCACTTTGGATTCTATCCATTACGATACATGGAGGAAATATTGGTTTCATCTTCATCTATTCTGATTATTTCCTATATCTAAATTCGAATATTGCTTCATTTAGGAAAAACCTAGGTATAATTCCTGTGCTACAATACCATGTCTTTAATCTAAATGTATACAAGTCTTCATTCCCCTTTTGTCCCAAACAATTTTGCCTCATTTTCCAAGAAAAATGTTACTTGACAAAGCAAAGAAACTACTAACTTAAAATGTGAACAGTAATGGCGTTAATCACTCTGAAGGAGGCTCGTCAAAAGTCATTTATCAAGCAGATATTCTGGTTGCAGCTTCTCACGTCTGTTTTATATCTAAATTAAATGTCTGTAGACTCGATTAATATCTTCACAGACTTCTATTCATCAAAAAGAAATGCACGACCGATAACGAAGATAGATCACCACGAAGCAGACGGAAGCTCAGCAGGCCCAAAATCAATTTATTCCTTCAATTAACTCCAAGAAAACTATTCAAAGAACTAAACAAAAACACTTTTCCCTGCGCACAGAATCATAAAATGTTCTCAATCCACTTGAACTTTCCATTCTCCCGTCAGCCAGTAAAATCACTGGTCTTCTTCTGTTACCACTCCCAGTCCATTTAAACACTCCCTCACTCACTCCCTCCCTCCCCACACACTGCCACTCACTTAATCAGGGTTCCTCTTCCTGTTCCGACCGCATAAAGTAAGTCGTGAGCGTGGCCGGTTTGGGCCGAACATGTGGCCCGCTGAGGTCTTGGTGGACCCGGGTTCCTTCCTGCGGGCTTGTGTGTAGCGAGTGAGGCTGGGAACATGTAAAGAGACACCTCGTGGATCGGGTTTCTGTCGAGGGGTGGGGGGGGGTCTCTCGCTTTCTTTTCTATTTTCTGCCCCTCCCTGCGCTCTCTTTCTGATTTTATTTTTTAAAAGCCTGTGTCGTCCGGGGCGTTTGAAATGCCACCCAAGAGGATTTGGGTCCCCGTCGCTGCTGGAATCAGAGCCGGGGTCTTGAGGCCCGTTTGTCATGTTTGTACCACAGAGTGAGGAGACGTCACGGCAGCTCAACGTCAGAGGAGAGGAACCTCCAGACGAGGAGGAGGACACCACTCCACAGGAAGAGGAAGCCTCGCGAAATCCCTTTCAGTATAAATGTTTGTTTCTTTTCTCTGAAGGTTTAAATTCTCCTGTCGGAGGATGTCGGGTATGTTTCGGTAAGCGGGTCGTTCTTTCCTTTTTATCTTTACGCGTGCTTATGAAACCTGTTCATCATTAATAAATAAAGCCATATAATTCTGCGCTTCTATAAAGTTTTGGGGAGTTTACAGGAGACATTTAGGAAAATTAAAGGTCAAAACAAACAACTTTATGGGTCAACTTGATGGAGTTACCATTCAAGTTGTTTTACTACAAACACAAATAAATAATAAAAAAAGAACTAAAGCGTGTTATACCCAGATTTAACCCTGTATGCACGATAAGAAATGTATAACACTTCTTATCGTGCATACAAGGTTTGATCTGGATCTTTAAAGCAAGGAGGTCCAGAACTATAGAAGAGATTTGAACATTCTCAGATATAAATTAAGTCAGTAAACGCCCCTGAATTTAGTTTGGTTCTATTGTAACCATGGCTTTTTCATACATATATATATATATATACACACATATTATATATATATATATATTAGGGCTGTCAGCGTTAACGCGTTAATCTATGCGATTAATTTGGCCGCGATTAACGCACTAAAATATTTTACCGCAATTAACGCAACTTTGTTTACTTCCGGTGTCGTTGAAGTTGTTGCACTCCTCTGAGTGTCAAGCCGCGGCAGTCCGCCTCCTTCCTCCCGTCTGCTCCTCGATATTCACAGTGAAGCAGAGGGCGACGTGTCGGTGACGCGGGGCGGAAGGTGCAGGTGACTTTCTTTTTGTTCCGCCCCGATGCGCGCGCAGACACGCCGGCATGGAGCTCTGCGGCCGCGAGACGGAGAGCCGAGAAGAGTGACCGATACGTCGAGACAGAATGACATGCTGCTGTGTAGAGACGATCAACAACAGACGTTTAGTTTAATAAAAGAACAAAGACGTCTTTAACCCTTGTGTTGCCTTAGGGTCATTTTGACCCGAATCAATATTACACCCTCCCCCCGCCTTTGGGTCATTTTGACCCGATTCAATGTTTCACCCTCCTGTTACCTTTATATTTACTAACATATTTTACCCTTTGGGTTCAATTTGACGCCAGCAATTAAAACCTCCAGAAAATTATTAGAATTAATATTGTTTTCCAAGTTTAAGTGTGAGGCACTTTATGTTTGTTTGTTGACTACCGAAAGAACACCGACATTAAACATTGAATGGGGTCAAATTAATCCTAAGGCGGGGGGAGGGTGTAATATTGATTCGGGTCAAAATGACCCTAAGGCAACACAAGGGTTAAGGAAAGAACCTTACATTACTTCTGATGTAATCTGGCGCGAAAGAGAACATGACATGGGGGCGGGGCCTCACCCTGATAGAATGGTGGGGTAAACACTGGGATGTGTCACATGCAAAAGACTTTAAAAGGTGAATTTACATTTTTTTGTAAAATGTATAAAATGCCCCCAGCCTCCAGAGGGTTAATGTGACATATGTGAATGTCAGTCAGTTACCAAGGCCACTGGTTCTGCTGCTGTTCAGTGTTAAAGATGACAGGACCAATGGGGTCTTAGCGTAGCCGAGGTGAGTTCTACCGCTGGGGATGAACACACACTCTCTGTGACCGAGCACAGTGTGAGGAGGGCTCTGTTGAGGGTGAACACCAGGAAAGCTGCAGGTCCAGATGGCATATCTGGGCGAGTACTGAAGACCTGTGCTAACCAGCTAGCTCCAGTGTTCACCACAATATTCAACCTCTCCCTGGCTGAGTCCGTGGTCCCCGCCTGCTTCAAGAGATCCACTATTGTCCCTGTGCCCAAGAATGCTTCTCCAGCATGTATGAATGACTACCGACGGGTGGCCCTCACCTCGGTGGTCATGAAATGCTGAGAGGCTGATAAAGGACTACATCTGCGCCTTCCTCCCTTCCTCCATGGACCCGCTGCAGTTTGCTTATCGCCCAAACAGATCCACAGATGATGCTGTCTCCCAGGTACTGCACACCACACTCTCTCATCTGGACAGCCAGAGGGGGCTATGTGAGACTGCTGTTCATTGATTATAGTTCAGCTTTCAACACCATAGTCCCTCCAGACTGGCGGCAAGCTGACTGAGCTGGGACTGAACACCCCCCTGTGTGCTTGGATCCTGGACTTCCTGACCGCCAGGCCACAGGTGGTCAGGGTGGGCAGACACACCTCCAAATCCCTCACCCTGAACACAGGATCCCCCAGGGTTGCGTCCTCAGCCCCTACTGTACTCCTGTACACACATGACTGTGTGGCCAGGTTCAGCTCAACACCATCATCAAGTTTGCGAATGACACAGTGGTGGTGGGCCTGATCTCCGACAACGGCGAGAAGGCCTACCTGGAGGAAGTTGCTGATCTGTCACTCTGGTGCCAGGACAACAGCCTCATCATGAATGTCACCAAAACTAAGGAGCTGATTGTGGACTTTAGGAGGCACAACAACAGAGGACGTACTCACCACTGGGGATTAAGGACTACTGTGGAGAGGGTGAGCGGGTATAAATACCTGGGAGTCCACATCACCGAGGATCTGACATGGTCAACAAACACAGACACTCTGGTGAGAAAGGCAAGGCAGCGCCTCTACCACCTCAGGCAGCTGAGGAAATTTAAAGTTTCCCAGAGGATCCTTCAGTCCTTCTACTCTGGAGCTGTAGAGGCGTCCTGACAGGAAGCATCACAGCCTGGTTTGGCAACTGCTCCGCTCAGGACAGGAAGGCTCTGCAGAGAGTAGTGCGTTCGGCTGAGCGCACTATTGGAACTACACTCCCACCCTGCAGGACTTGTACACCAGGAGGTGCAGAACCAGAGCCGGCAGGATCATGAAGGATCCTCACCACCCCAACAACAGACTGTTTCAGCTGCTGCGGTCAGGCAGGCGCCTCCGTAGTCACGCTGCAAGAACAGAGAGACTGAGACGGAGTTTCTTTCCTCAGGCCATCAGGATTGTGAACTCCGACCTCACCAGGACCCCCATAGACCCACACAACTGCCCTCTTAGGCACACACACACACACACACACACACACACTTACTGTAAATATTGTGTTGTTTTTTATTTGTAAATAGTGTGTACTTGTTGCCCTTGCACATTCCTGCTGAGCATTGCCACTTTCATTTCACTGCACACCCTGTGTGTGTATGTGACAAATAAAACATCTTGAATCTTGAATCTTGAATCTCTAATACACCTTTGTTTACTAATCTGGATGTTTCACTGAAGAAACAATTTATCATCCACGATATTAAATACCTCGCTGGCACTTTATAGGTAGGAGCCTCTTTGAAAACACAGCTCTGTGTGAAGTTTAGTCTTTATAAAAGAATACAATTAAACAAGTGTCTAAAATACACGCTGTCTGAAGGGATTACTCGTTCATTTAGAAGATTTAGTCTTAAGAAGAAAAAAAAAAATTTAATCGCGATTAATGAATTTCAAAATGTGCAATTAATTAGGTAATTTTTTTTAATCGATTGACAGCCCTAATATATATATACACATATATATATATATACACATACATACATATTCACACACTGTATATATAGAATATATATATATATAACAAATATTAATGTTACAATATAATTGTTAAATATAGACAAATATACAGGACTGTCTCAGAAAATTAGAATATTGTGATAAAGTTCTTTATTTTCTGTAATGCAATTAAAAAAACAAAAATGTCATGCATTCTGGATTCATTACAAATCAACTGAAATATTGCAAGCCTTTTATTCTTTTAATATTGCTGATTATGGCTTACAGCTTAAGAAAACTCAAATATCCTATCTCTAAATATTAGAATATCATGAAAAAGTATACTAGTAGGGTATTAAACAAATCACTTGAATCGTCTAATTAACTCGAAACACCTGGAAACACATTTTCAAATGTTTGATTTTGTTTTGCTGTTATAAATCTTTTTTTTTACTTGGTCTGAGGAAATATTCAAATTTTATGAGATAGGATTTTAGAGTTTTCTTAAGCTGTAAGCCATAATCAGCAATATTAAAAGAATAAAAGGCTTGCAATATTGCAGTTGATTTGTAATGAATCCAGAATGCATGACATTTTTGTTTTTTTAATTGCATTACAGAAAATAAAGAACTTTATCACAATATTCTAATTTTCTGAGACAGTCCTGTATATATATATATATCTTAAAATATTATATTAAATATAAATATATTTTTATTATTATATATATATAGAGAGAGAGAGAGACAAATATTTGTATAAAATATATATAAGATATATTTATATATAAAACATATGATATTAAATATATATATATATAATAATATTAAAATATAATGTGACCCTAACTTGTGACAGAACCTCTCAGTCCACCAAGACAAAGGACTTAACATCATCGACTGCAACACAACAAACATCCTGCTTTCATGAGCACATCCTGACCGCCAGACCCAGCCTTCATGACAGACTGGCAGAAACACAGCAATGAGCAGCTGGATGAACTACCAATATAAATGTTGTATTTATTTACATTTCATTGCCTCTGTACCTGGACTCTAGCAATGACAATAAATTGAATCCAATCCAATTACAACACGACACTGACAACATGATCAGTCAGTGCAACTCATGTAAGTTCAGCTCTCACCACAATGCCATCAAGCCATGTGACTCCAGTCAGTGTGACGGCTGTGACTGAACTCTGTCTGTGAGCTTGTAGTTAGTTCATAAGCACAGACAGCCAGTCTGAGGCCGTCTGTCAGCTGTCTGTCAGTAATCCAGCTCCTGGTCTTTGATTTGGTGATTTTCTCAACTCCACTGACAAGTTTTTCGGGGCAAATTTGGTATTCATGAAAGTTTTCTCATCTGGGATTGGTTCTGAACTCAGACCGTTGGTGATTACATTCACATCAACTCAACAGACATCCTCAGATTTAAATAATTTTCATAATAATAAATATGAGAATCACCATTTGTGACTCCTGCATCTGTCCCTTTTCAAATAATAGAATAAATGCAATTGCAATCACTTTCAAGTAAACCAGATTGCTCTATCAGACAAGAAAAAAAAGCTCAATGTTGAGCTTTTATTTTGAAGGACAACAGCAGAAAAGCCGAACTCACGGAGGTAAGACCTGGCAAGTCGCCAAGAATCTCGGCTGTCGCGCAGGCGTAACCTGTTAATGCCTTAACGTAAACATGTACACGAAGGTACAGGCATTTCAACATTTATTTATTGATGACTTAGTTTTATGTCGGTGTACTTTGAGCTTGTGAAGTTATCAATATAGGCGTTTCTCCATTTCCCCTGCGCCTCACCTGTAGTGGTACGTTCCCCTCTTTCAGGGAGCACAGCTGAGAACACGGCTGTGTAAGCGAACCCGTTTTCAGGCGTTCATGAATCAGGCGGAGATGTTTTCTGACGTCAATCTTCCAGTCAGAAAGAAAACATTTCAGAAGACACTTCAGAAAATGTTCGAAAACGAGGAACAATGTGTTTCTGAATTTATTTTCATTTTATTTTGGAGATCGACAGGGAACGTCTCCGAGATCGACCGGTCGATCGCGATCGACGGGTTGGCGACCCCTGCGATAAAGAGTGTCAACGTCCCAGAGTGACTGAGGCCGCCTCGAGGCACTAAATACCTTCAAGCCAAAAGCTCTGGGATTTCTTCACGTTAAACTCTGAGACGTGGATGTTCGTGTAGCTCGAGGTATGTCGAGGAGGAAACCGCCGTTGAACCAGGGGCGTGGGTTTGGGTATGAAGTGAAATCGACTGGTTTCTCCGGCGTGCGTCATCCTCTTAGGACCCCGTGAGGATGCCGGCCCTGCTGGTCTTCCTCTTGACCTCCAAAGAACGAGCTGCACTGCCAGCGGCTTGGATTCATGTAATCCGGAGCGCTTTACCGAGACCCTGCTCGTCATTTTATGGCTGACGTCTGACCTGTGATGGTGACTAACCCTCGAGGAGGAGGAGGTGTGTGCATCTTGAGGATGTGCTTTCTCAGTCTGCTAAACCGACAGCTGTCTAGATACGCCTACTGCTGCTGTGGACATGTGTACCTCAAGGCAGGAGGCAACACATAGATTATGGTAATGAGGGGAAGAGAGCGAGAGAGAGAGAGATAAAGCGAGAGAGGAGAGGAGAGGGAGAGAGAGAGAGGCTTCCTCCATGAGAGCGATATTAAATAAATGTGCATACCAACAAGAGAAGCAGGAGAGGTTTGTTTTTGTTGTTGTTGAACATCAGAGCCGCATCCCGGCTGCCTCACTCAGTGAAAACATCATTGAAAAATAAATCGAAAGCCAGTAAACCGGAAATCTTTGTTCCAAAAGAATAGCGGATGTCGTGCTTTCTTTCTTCATCTCCACTCTTCTTCTTTTTTTAAAGTGTCGTAGGAATAAAAGATGCATCTTCCTCAAAAATAAAACACATTCCCGGGAAGGAGAACGGGAACTTCAAAAGAAAATGGGAGATGCGTCTGGAGAGAAAAACTGAAACTGGAAAAAACAACAAACAATCTTTGATCTAAAATAACAAGTGTGAGGCACGGAGGTAACAATTAAAAATGAATCAGTGGTGAAAACTGTTAAATCCTTTTTCTTTTTTTTTAACGAGAGAAACATAGATCCCTCGCCTCTTTGCCTGGTGTAACACATCAGACCAGTTCATAAAATGAAGCACTGCCATCTCCCACAGTTACACAACGCTGAGAGATTAGAGGGCGATAAACTGTAAAAGAGGGCGATTGCGAGGCGTACCTGAAGGCCACACGCCTCATCCAACAGTTCACTTCATTCACCAATTTAATAACCCTGGTTGGCGTTTCCACGCTGGGCTTTAGGCGTCTACCGTTCACCCTCCTAAAGGTTCCCCACAGGCCAGTGGAGGAACGTGGTGCTTGTTCTCACACACACACACACACACACAGAACCGTGGGCGTGGAGAACGACTGCACCCTCACTAATAACCGGCGGGTAACGTTGGGTTCACGCCGACGTCGAAGGTCTTGAAAGTAACACAGTGACAATTATAAACAATATACATTGTATAAAGTTAAGTGATAATGTGGTTTTTTTATGTTGCTCCAGCACTTCCTGTTTAGCCCTCAACATGACGCAACTTCACAATCTGTCCCTCCACTAGATTTCTTAAAAATAACCTGGTATCCCTGTTGGAGACTGTCTTTATTTGAGGATGACGTACTCCTTCCACATAACCGTGCGTCTAAGAGGACAGACTCGCTGCTTCAGAACAGAATACGGCGCAGACGCAGCAGACGGGGGACGACAACTCCAGAGGAAATCTGTCATCGGTGACTCCTCCCCCCCCCGCCCCCCGACTGCGTTTCTAATTCGGGACGGGCCGACTCCGTGGCGAGGGACTGGCCTCCCGTGTGCGGGGGGGGGGGGGGGGGAGACAGCTCGAGCCGCTCGGCGGTCAGCGGGGAAGGTGAGAAACGAGCAGCGTGAACCCCGACGTGTGAAAGTGAAGCGAGGAGGTGCTGCTGGAGGACAGAGCGTCGGTTGTGTTAGTCACAGAGAGACGAGAACATGCATTATAGAACAGACATGAGACGAGAGCTGGAGGAAACATGCGGCACGGAATCACAATCGTGAAGCACGCGGTTCAAGTCAGATTCCGTTCATTCTAGCAGCCGTCCTGAAGAGGCTGCAGACTTTGATTTTGCTGCCACAGTCACAAAAAATCATTTAGATTTATAGTGTGGAATTAATCTCCAATATCAATGTTATATTCATGTGAAAACTACAGTCGTTCTAGTTTCTCACCCAAACTCCATGTTCCCAGATTACATGTGAACGCGTCATGATAACGTTATAATTCACCGTCGCCTCCCTCATTAGCCGTTAGCGATGCTGCTAACGTTAAGAGCTCTCCTAGTTAATAAACTAATTTGCAAATATTTAGCTTAACCGCAGTATTTACCGCAAACAGTTTTAAATATTTCTAGAAATGAGAAACGAGACGTTGTGCTCTCTAGGAACTGTAGTGCTTCCTCTTTCCAATAACTCAATACAGGCCTGAAGTTGTTTGGGTATTTGATTCTTGTGCATACTAAACAGTGTGTACTTCCAGTGTGTGTGGAGGTCAGCCAGTGTAAGTCTCACACACACACACACACACACACACACACACACACACACACACACACACACACACACACACACACACACACACACACACACACACACACACACACACACACACACACACACACACACACACACGAGTATAAGCCCCGCCCCCTGAGGAACCAGGAAGTGTCCTTCCATTAGAGCTCTGGAGGAGCCGTCCGTCTGGTTTCTGGGTGGCAGCATTCCATCAACAGCAACGTGGAGCTCATTGTCACTACGCCCAGGTGCATACCGAGCATCGCCCAATTATGCACGTTTAAATACACTCCGCTGATTATCAATGCACCGCCATTCCTTAACTAACGAGTCAGACAATTAAGTATCACGTCAGGCATCACAATGACATGCAGGAACTACAACATCAAATCAGTCAGTGGTTCTCAACCTGAAGAACAGCTGGTCCACCTTAAAAAAGGTCAGCACCGACCTGATGATCTACTGTCGAGGCACATAGAGCACGAGCACACACACACACACACGGCTGAATTGTGGGGAAGTTTGTGTAGAATTATGCAAATAAATACGCGGAATACCCGACGTGCACCACAGGTGAGCAATAGAGAGGACTTCATGTTTAGGATGTTGTGACTTAATTCTGAAAATGTGACGGCAGAGGACAACGATCACTTCAGTTAACACCTTCAAGTTGCTCTGAGACCTCTGCTTTCAGACGTCCATCATTTGCATTCCCCTCTTTTAGCTTCTTTTCTTTAGTCTTCTCCCCTGGAGAGACCAGGTCATCCTGGGTCCGGCACCTTTCTATCTACTCTCTTATTGGCTGCACGCCTCGTTAACCTAATGACCTCTGTTATTGCTGCTCTTCACTGAAGAATGAATAGTATTCATGCTGCAAAACTCCCAAAATGTCTGCAATACAACATTTTATTTTGAAGGAATGACATTTTTTTCTCTTTGAGATCTGAATCTCGACCAGAGTGAGATTACTTATGCAGCTACGACATGAGCAGATACTCAACGTTGATGTGTGGCTGTTTGTCGCCCACCCCCCCCCCCACACACACACACACGGCACTCTTACCCTTGAGCAGGGGCAAGGGCGTGAGCTCGATGGGTTTGCCCTGGGAGCGGAACTGGGACGAGCTCTGCGACCGCTTCTGCTTGGCCTTCCTGACAGACTTCCGTGAAAATCCATCCACTTTGTCCACAGATGGCGACGTGGTGGCTGCCGAGGACATAGCCCTGCTGGGGAGACACATGGGGGGGGGGGGGGGGGCATCAGACAGGTATTTAGACAGCGGCTAACCACACAGTATGGACAGCTTTACATTTTAGGATTTACAAAACATAGAAATCAGGCTGTGAACTCGTGCACGCTTCCAGAACTATGACAATTTAGATCCATCTCCTGGTTCTTAATCCCGCTTTGACTGTTTGGAGGCCCAAAGTGTTCGATATCAAACAAGGTGCAAGACGAAATATAGTCGTAGATTAAGGAATAAATGGTGAAAAACTTCAACTCATTATTATGAAATGGTATTTCAACATGGTTATTATCATAAGAGGGTTTTACGTGGAGTCCTTTCTTGAACAGCCTTTATCAAAAGTATGTTTTTATGTTACAGTGTCACGTGAGCTTCTATAACTTCGGGTCTATGAGCATGCAGACTAAAAATAATATTGCATTTTTATCCATGAACATGCAGCTCCACAGCCATCAGCGTTTCTCTGTTTTGGGAGCGAGTCCAAGGAATCCCAAAAGGTAAACAAACGTCCCGACTGATTTTATATTTTGAATGGTATTTGTCCTTCTAGCTCCATCGGACCCCTTTCCTCCAGCCTTTTATTCATCTCGGCCTCGGCCTGGTTACAGTACACAAAACACACACAGAAAGTTAGTCCACCCACAACAATAGAGCTACAGCGAGAGGAAGCGGAGGAAGCGTCCGCCGCCGCGTGTTCGCTGCCGATTACGTCTAGAAACACACAAAGCCGCAGCAGAAGTCACACTAAACTTCTTTTTATGAGCCACGCCCTGAAGGCACATCCATCGAGGGGTCGTGCTCTCCGACGTCCACGCCACCGGAGGGGACGGCGATGAGCAGAAACCACTCAGGAGGTCGAGCGTGAAGCGTTGCGTAATAACGGCGTGAATGGGACGCCGCGGGCCACACGCACACACACGTGTGGTTAGAGACTTCATTAAAGCCGACAACAGTAATTAAGGAGTTACAGTTTGCATTTAAACTGTCTGTATTTAAAAAAAACTGAGGGTAGCTATTGAATATTTATTGACAGCAGCTTGCCTTAACCAATCAGTGACAATGTAATTTAAAAGGCGCCTCCACTAGAAAACAGGAAGGCATATATGGTAGCCGACACTTTTTGACGGTCGTAAAATAATAACATGGCGGCTCCGTAATATGCACCAAAACAACAATGACTTAATTCCTCCGGACGTCAGCGACTACTTTCTGTTCTGGCCTTCACAATAAAAGCCCCGGAGCTGCAACAATTAGTTGCATTTAGTTGACATTATTTTAAAAAAGATGAAAAAATAAGGATTTGCCATTTTATTTCAGTATGAATGAAAAATCGTTGCATAGTTTTATAAGAAAAACACTGTAAACACTAACCCTGGGATCCAAGAACTTGTGTCATGGAACTCTTCACTATTTATTTGATATTTTATATTAAATAATAAATACGTGTTAGTTGAAGCACTAACAAGGTCTCTAAAATATTATTTACGCCGTACATTAACCAAAGACTTTTGAGGGCTGCTTTAAATTTATTTTACGACGACGTCCTGCAGACACAGATCCATGTGGACGAGACTCGTCCGTCAGCGGCGCTCAGCGTGTCCTCCCTCACGACCACGGCTGCCAACCATCTGACGGAAAGAATCTTCTGCCGAGCGACATCACGGCGGGGAAAGCACCGCCAGCCGGACGCCGAGCTGGCTCATCTACGGCGGCTAATTCACCATTAAAATAAATAAATAGAAAGGGAAAAAAAAGCTCAGACTAAAAACATAAACGCAATTTTAGATTTGCCTTTCAAACTTTTGTTACACGGCTATTCAAATGCCAAACAAAGTGAGTCCCAGCAGCACCTGGGGACACGACGACACACTGCAAACGGAGACGAGGGCTCAACGACCAGACCCTCTGAAAACCACCCTCACTAACGGCGTCGACGCCATTGAGAAGCTTTTTATTCTTTGTTTTAAAACAGGCTGAATGGGAGTGTTCCTAACCAGAGTTGAGGGCGTGAGAAGAGGCGGAGCTGAAACAATTAGTGGGTTCATTAATTAGTTGATGGATAGAAAATCTCTGGTTGCAGCTTCTCCAAAGTGTGGATCTTCTGCATTTACAGACGTCAATATTTTGAGACAAAGCAGTTTATTAATAAACTAAAATGACTTTTAACTGGGGCTGTGTAGTGGCTAGCACTGTCGCCTCACAGCAAGAGGGCCGTGGGTTAAATTCCCGGTCGCGGCGGTCCTTCTGTGTGGAGTTTGCATGTTCTCCCCGTGGCAGCGTGGGTTCCCTCCGGGTTCTCCGGCTTCCTTCCACAGTCCAAAGACATGCAGTCAGGTTAATTGATGTCTAAATTGCCCATAGGTGTGAATGTGAGAGTGAGTGGTTGTATGTCTCTATCTGTGCCCTGAGATGGACTGGCACCTGTCCAGGGTGTCCCCTGCCTTCACCCTATGTCAGCTGGGATCGGCTCCAGCGCCCCGCAACCCTAATGAGGATGAAGCGGTATGGATAATGGATGGATGGATGGACTTTTAACTGAGCCGGCAGACTGATGCAACTTTAAATCTCTGCGAGGGCGTCTTAACGCGGCCAGTCAGCTTCGTTCAGCTCGGATCAAGCGTTCAGGACGCTCAGGTGAAGTTAGACGTCACCAAGCCGCCGCTCTCGGTTTCATCACCGATGGCAATGATTAATATTTCAAGAGCTGTCAATTTTTGTTGTTGCTTCCGCCACCTGGTGAATGCCACCAGTAGAACATCTTTAAATAGGTACAAACTGGAGCTTGGCTTACCTGTGCAAAGGGGCACTGGAATCCCCATGTACGACCATCAGACCCTCACTGTCTCTCTATGTCTCTCTCTCTCTCTCCCTCTCTCGGACTAGACGGCTAATGGCGAAAAACACTTCAGCGGAACCACAACACACGAGGGAGAGCGGCAGCCGGTCAGGCGTATGGCGACCGGCCACCTCTCTCACGTGTCCCTTACATAAGAGACCAGATGACATCCAAATGGGCTCAGGGAGGGTAGGACTAAAGAACAAGGAGGGAAGAGGGAGGGGGAGGGAGAACGGGGAGAGCGACAGAAAGGGAGGAAGAGGGAGAGGACAGGAAGTCAACAAATAGGAGCTGAAGTGAGGCGACAGGAACACACACATAGAGATAAAGATCAGGGAAAGATCCTGTGGTCCAAAGTTTAAACTCCTGAGAGCTGCAACAACCAGACGCACATTACGTAGGAATTAGTTCCTTCAAATGTAATCACGAACAAGCAGGTGGAGGAATTGAGTCGGACTTCACTAAAACCTTTAACTCCAGAGAGGAAGTATTCAAGCGTCACGCTTATACACAGTCCTGAGTACCGAGAGACACTTTGAGGACTCGTCTCACAATCACCAGCTCAGCCTTTGAAGACGCTTATTACGCAACATCAATTATGATGAAACACAAGAAACGTTCTTAAAATAATATGTATAAGTTCAAGACTTGTGCATAATGAGTAAGACTAGGTTTGATTTGACCACGGATATTATTAAGGACCAATAAAGACCAGATATTTCATTTTCCGGAGCCCTCGGCGACGTCTTTAAATGTCACGTTTTGTTCCCCCGACGGTAGATATTCAGTCCGTCACCAACGAGAACGAAGACACAACGTTTTGTCATCTTTCTTTTGGTCAATCGACTAGTTGTCTCACAGTTTCAGCTCCGAAAACTGGCAGACACACATAAAGGACGAATATTCAGTGTCTGCAATTTACAAAAAGCGGGAAACGTCCCGAGAGGAATGAATTAAGTTTAAAAAAAGACGACAAAAACTTCTTAGCCAGGAGCCTCGCAGCAACACATTAGTTATGCTCAGTTATTCTACATATCGGTTTCCTGGAGCGACCGATAAATGGACGAGCGGTCCCGGCACGAATCCCCAAATGTACTATTTTAAGAAAAAAAAGTTTCCTACTCACTTCATGGGAAAGACTCCCGATGCCATCGCTCACTGAACTTCTAAGACGGTGTGATTCATTCACCAGAAAATGACATGAGTTCACACAGAGAACAAATGAACTCAGCAACTTTCAAACACACACACAAAGATAAGAGTGAGGTTGTAACTACACGAGCGCATCATAAACAGGAGACTTTGGATGCTCCGCTATCTCAGAAGCAGCTGGCCCTCAACACGGTCTGACATTATAGAAACCGGGTAGAATCTACCCGGTAGATGAACCGGCGCGACGGCACCAAAACTAAAGAGTACACAAAACACAAACAAACACACAGTGTAAATACCATGGCATGTAATGCATAAAGCCACACCTGGGCTTGGGCTCTGGCATGCGGCCGTCATTCACACATGACTGAGAGGACAGAAGGGTGCAATAAAAAAGGAAAAGTCATTGTTGGGAAGTTAAAGTACTCAAGTACTGCACTTAAAGTACAATTCATGGTATTTTTACTCTTCTACATTTATTTTATTACTTTAATTACTTTGCAGAAACAGAAATAAATGAATTCCATAATTGTTACGGGTTAAAATAAAAATGGAGGAAAATCCGCACACACAAAAGCAATAAATATAGTAAAGATTTAGCTCCACCGTTACCGGCTATAACATTAAAGTGATGTAAACATAGATGCATTCATAATTATAATTAATAATATTACAATATTCTGCACAGGAATATTTTGGTTTGAAGTGTATTTTGAGGCCAATACTTTTGCACCCAAGTGAACTTTTGAAGAACTTTCAATAATAATAATAATTCAAACGTATATAGCTAAACTAAATACACAAAGACGCTTTACATGGGGACAAGAGACAGTGACAGAACAAAACAAAGATGGAAAGCAGACAGAACAAACAAACATGTGACAGAGTATTCTACACTTTCACTTAAAACCCGGAGCACTTTTTTCACCGGTGACCTTCTTGTGTCTCACTCACTCGTCCCCCGTCGCCCCTTCTAGTTTCTCCAGCTCATCCATGTCACTCCACCACGCCTCACTCTTCATGACCTGTCCTACTCTTCATCACATCACCATGTCTCACTAGTGGATATAACCTCTCACTCTCTCCGCCAGGTTTAACATACACGACACACTGTTTGGGAGAGGGATCCTCCTCATTTACTCTCCCGAGGATTTCTCGCCTTTTTCTTTTTTTCCCTTTTTGGGGGGGGGGGGGGCTGTTAAGATGCAAGGGTCAAAAGGTCAGTGGATGACACACATGTATATATTGTAAAGCCCTCTGGGAGGCACACTTATCATTTGTGATTTCAATTGAATAGTTTTTTCTCTGAACAGTGTATTTTGGTGCAAAGCCAGTCAAAGTAAATATTTGAAAATCACCCAACATTGCTTTTTAAAATCAAACCCACAAGGATTATAAACAGCCTTTTGCTTTACTTTAAAAGCAACAACAAAAAACGGCTCGACCCTCTAAACAATAGCGATGATACACATCAAGAGTGATTAAACGTTATTACTATTTACTTATTGTTATCAGCTTTAGGGCCTAAAGGCAGTGAAGAAGCATCCTATCCAAAAAACTTGACAGCGCTGTAAGTCCTCGCCTGCTAGTTAGCTCGCTGGCTAGGTAGCTCGCTGGCCTAGCTGCCCGTTACAAAGCGTCCGGATTCACCGGTTCAACCGTTCATTAAGTCGTCTCTTTATGGTCACACGGAAACACTTTCACTCCAACGAACGTTTTGTATTTTTAAATCAAAGCCGCGTGACTTTATTTTCAGGAAAAAAATGGGGGACATTTTTTTTTATTTAGCCGGCTAGCTAACGTGAACGCGGGTCGTTAGCTCACGAGCTAGCTCGTTAGCTTTCTTCTCAAACCAAACATACAAACACACAAACACACACACACACACAAGATATACGGATCATTCAGTAGATTCAAAAAAGCTACACGTGTGTGATAGAGTAACGTTACCTGGGCGGACCGGGGCGATCACCCATCATCCCAGGTGTAACAACAAGGAGGGGCGGGGGAGAGGGGGAGGCAGTGCTAAAGGCTAACTGACAGCCCCGAGCCGACCTGGTACTTTACCTTTGATCCTCTGCAACGAAGACCGCGGCAGTTTGTGTTTGTTTTTGTGGGGGGGGGAATCTACCGGGGGCTAACCGTTAACCTCCAGCTCGGTGCAAACAGACGGGGTGTTTCTCTCTCCCCCCCCCCCCCACCTCCTTCAAGCAGCAAAAACAAGCAGGAAAATGTGGCCTGAAAACAGCCACAAAAAAACCACACGAGTACCTTTTTTTTTTCAAACGGAATAATCCTCAAACTCCCATCAATGGCAAAAAAAAACGGCGATATAAAACGATTACGTCAACGCGTTTACATTCCCGGTACTGATCCACGTGTCTTCCCCCCCTAAAAAAACCCCAGGATTGTTCTCTCCTTTGGCTCGTTTCGTGATTCGGGGCTGTTTCTTTTTCCTCCCTATTGTCAACACTGCTGGGTTGAGAGACCTCGGCACACATAACAAGAAGAAGAAAAAACCCGGAAAAAAACGAACCCGCACAGAAAACTTGCTCGGTGCGTTAGGACTCAACGTGCGACGGTGATTGGCTGCCGGGACGCGGCGCCTAGCGCTCCGATTGGACGAAAACCGGTGTCGCTTCGGAGTTGAGCGCTCCGATTGGACGACGGGCGGTGTCGCTTCGGCGCCGAACGCTGCGATTGGACGAGAGGTGGTTTCGCTCAAAAGAAATCTTTTGAATCCGTCGGTTGGGTGGAGGAGGCGGGACCAAGGGGAAGATATCGGGGCAGAAAAGCGGAGTGTCTGCAGGAATGAGGCTCAACCAGTCCGAGGGGCCCGGCCCTTTCTGCTTGTGCACTTTTCTTTTTTTTAACACGCTCACCCATTCATTCGACCCACCTTTTGAATGCTTTATTTTATTTTATGATATTTTAAAGCGCGCTGCTGTTAAGGAAGCGTTGGGTTTCTGTGCGAGCTCTCTATATTAGAGAGAAGGGGATGTGTTATAGGAGGAAGACAGTAACATAACTATAACTATAATATATAGGTCTGCTAAGACCGACAATGCCGGAGCAATGTGCATGGGCGTGCGTGTAGGGACGTGAAGGGGTGGCTCAGCAAATTCCTTCATTATATATATTTATATATATATATGTACAAACACTTAAAAAATATATAGACACTTACATATACTTATATGTATGTATATACAAACACACACAAACGTAATAATATATACATCCATACATATGTATTCAATTCAATTCAGTTTATTTGTATAGCCCATTTTCACAAATTAGTTTTTGTCTCAGAGTGCTTTACAATCTGTACATATAGACATCCGTCCCAAAACCTCACATTGGATCAAGAAAAACTCCCAAACAACCCTTCACGGGAAAAAAAGGGATATATATATATATATATACATATTTGTATATATAATATATAATATTTGCTTTAAAAATAATCATAAAAGTGCATCTTTTCTAGAAGAATCTCAGATAACATGAACTCTTCTATTCATGTAGTATAATTATATTAATAATAATGTCATGACATCACCCTCTGAATGTGTTTCCTTTCATCGGTTTAAACTTTGATTTATACCACAGGAAAAATTACTGAATCACCATGAAGAGTAATTGAACAACTTTTAATGTGTCTGTAATTTGATTATATAAAGTCTTTTTATTTCACCACTGCAGGATTTCTCCAGTGTCGTACAGAAACACGGATGCACACACTCGCTCTGCCAATCATGTTATTCCACTCTTTGCTATGTGAGGTCTGGATCCTGCTGAGCCGGGCGGCTCCGGTGACTCCAATGACCCGTCGGCCTGCAGCAGCTTTAAAAAAAAGGGGGAACTTTACAACCAGGGAATCATAATAATAATTAAAAAATGAAAATCAGAGCTGCGTCCCAATTTCATAGTGAGATTCACAGCATGTTTCATTTTTCTTTGCCGCTCGCCGCTTCACTCAAACATCTCAGGAATTTAGAGTTTTGTTTCCAGCGTGAACTTCGACCTTCAATGGACTAAATAAATGCAACAAGATGCGTTTCACCTTTAATGTTGAATATTCAAGGTAACTTAAAAGTCCTAAACGCTCTTTGAAGTTCATTCAACTGCAACCTTACATCAATGGACCGTATTTATTTGTTTTTTTCCAGCGTGAACATACTTTAAATACTTGAAACCTGTTTTTGTTAGTATGCAGTGTGGAATGAAGACACACGTCAGATGATCTGAATAATGTGTCCTCATCACGTGGCGATTAAGGTAAAGGTCACGTTATGCGTACGTTCAATCACATTTTAAAAAAGGACGGCGCTAGTTTTTTCTTCTGATTCAGGTAATAAATAGAGAATCAGAGAAATCACAGACGTCTCACTCCTCCTCAGTCCTGATGTCACTTCCTGTTCACCGGTTGCAAAGAAACCAAGATGGCGACGACTGAAATGCTGAATTTGAAGCTCCGAAACATCAGACCACTAACCAACGGGTGACATCACAACGACTCCGCCCACTTCTTATAAAACAGTCTGAGGTGAATATTGAATATTCAGAGGAAAGACACAATATTTGTTGATGTGTAAGACTAGAAAATAAGTGTGAATGTTTTCTCCGTTAGTGCGGTTCAGTGTTTTGCGTAGCCATGTTTTTTATGCGGTCTGGATTTGAGCCTCGAAGGTGCCTCGCTCTTCATGGTCTCCCTTTTCCCCGACGTTAGCTCCTCCCCTCCCGGTTTCCACAGCAGCAGCTGAGAGTCCTCGCCGCCCGTGACCAAGACCTCCCTCGCAGCGTCCCACAGGAAGCAGCGCACCGTGGAGGCGTGGCCTCCCTCGAGGGTCCTCAGCAGGCGGAGCCCGCCGCCGTCGCACTCCATCAGGTGGAGGTCGCCTCCGTTCTCCCCCCCGACCACCAGCAGCCTCTGGGCCTCCTCCAGCCACCTGCCGCCCACCAGGTAGTCCACGCCGCCGCCGCCGGCCGTCAGCGGCAGACCGCGAGCGTCCGGGGTGCTGAAGACGGTGAGGGGCTTGTCCGTGTCCAGCTGGCTCAGGTCCCACAGGTGCAGCCCCTCGTCGTGGCTGAGGCACAGCAGCTGCGTGTAGTCGGGTCCGGACCAGCAGACGGAGCTGGCGGACGAGTCGCCGTTGAAGGTGGCGAGCAGCGCCTCCTCCTCCGCCCCGCAGCTCAGGTCGAACACGTTCACCAGGCCGTCCGTGGAGCTGGACGCCAGCCGGTCGTTATCTCGAGGGTGGAAGCGCACCTGCGTGATGTCGTCGCTGTGCGACTCCGAGTACACCCCGAGGAGCCCGCCGCCGGGCTTCCTGACGTCCCAGAACACCAGGAAGCTGTCCTCGCCGTCCACCTGCTCGGTGCCGGCGCACAGCAACGTGTCGCCGCAGCTCAGGTCGAAGCTGCAGTAGCTGTGAGACGCGTCGCCTTTAAACACCTGCGCCGCGTCCGACCCGGGGCGCCGCACGTCCCACCCGCGGATTGTCCCGTCGGCGGAGCCCGAGTAGAGGAAGCCGGGGGAGGCGTGGGAGAAGACGACCCCGCACAGCGGCCCCCCGTGGCCCCGGTACTCGCCCACCAGGCTCAGGGTGTCCCTGTCGTGGAGGCGGACGGACAGGTTGGAGCAGCACACGGCCAGCGGGCCGGCCGGCTGCAGGGCCACGTCCAGCAGGTAGGTGGGCTCCGCGGGGCGGGACCGCCGGGCGATGGACAGCCCCTTTAGCTTCTCCTCCAGACCCTCCATGGGGGGTGGGGGGCTGAACAGGAAGAAGACAAGTTAACGTTACATTTGGTCCATTAAATCTCAAAGAAAATGATTTACAACAAGACTTCATTCATTTTTCAATTTTTTTTGTAAATTCTTTATTATTGGACACAAGTTTACTTTAGTGTTTTAGGAATCATTAGAAACCATTTTACAACAATACATAATTATTCATATAAATTAGATTCGAGCGTTGTCCGTAAATGTCATGTGAAGGTTTTAATGTGTCATGTGAAGTTATTAATGTGTCATGTGAAGGTTTTAATGTGGCATGTGATGTTATTAATGCGTTAGATATGTTATTTTCAACCTACCGATTTGTCCACAAATTAAGGATTAAACAGCCCGTCTGTCGCACTTTTGGACTTAACTCTAGAATACACGTTAAAGTTATAATTAACTGTTTTAATATAAGGATTAGTATAATATAATAGTTTTCAACTTGAGCCAAAAGAAGAACAACTCAGAGGAAGCACCGTTTCTCACGTTTCTCCGAAAACAAGCATGGCGGAAACACTCTGTGTCACATTATTTACCGCCGGGTGGGAACTGTTCCTCTATAATAAAATATAAAGGTTCCGTTTCTAGTCAGAGAAGACAAATCATATTTAGGGAATTTAAGTCAAATAAAATATGCCTTTTAAAAAAAAAGAGAAAGAAACGGAAAACGTTGCAGCCTACTTTTTTACCAATTTATATTATTTTAATTAATTATTAATTCATATTACCATATAAATGAATACATATTTAATAGGAAGATAACATTTCTATTATATAATACACATGACTTGATGGCCTTTTCTTTAAAGACACTATTACTTTGTTTTAATTTCTTATTGTATTTGTTCAAATATATATAATATATGGGTTATAAACTTTGGAACAGAACAGATTTTCTTCAGTGTTAAAATAATTTGTTCTAATAAACTATCGACTTTGTTTTCACCTTTTTACAATTATTATTTATTTGTGAATCTTAAAAATGTAAATCACCACTTGATAACTGACTAAACATTTTTATTTTATTTTATTATATCTTTAGGGATTTATTTAGACCCCTCAAATATATCTTAATAACACGAGTTCAGTCATTGTAACTCATTTGTTTTTAATTATTTTAGTATTTCATTTATCAGATAAACCATGGATTAAATTCAGCTTTAATTTATTTTTTGGGCATTTAAACTGCATCGGTCCTCCAGCAGGGGGCAGCAGCGGCTCGTTTTCAGTTTTCTAGGTGAACGAGGCCTTGAAGCGTTTCCAGCTGACACAAACCGGAAGTAACACACAAAGAAATTAAACAAAAACCTTCCTGTCATTGCAGGTTTAGATCAAACAACCGGTGAAAGAAGGGGAATGTAACTCAAAAGTTTTATTTGATTACATTTACAAAAAGGAAGGAGATGTAACGGAAGAAGAGAAAGAGTAGAGGAAAGGGAGAAGGAGGAGGAAGAAGGAGATGAATAAGGAAATGAAGAGGAATGAGAGGAAGAAGGCAAATAGGTAGAAGAAAAGAAAGTAGATGAAGAGGAAGAAGAACAAGAAGAGATGGAAGGAGTAGGAGGAGAACAAGAAGAAAAATGAGAAGAATATAAATATATAAAAATATATGTATATTCTAGCTATATAAATATAACTATTTATGAATATATATATATATATATATATATAAATAGTTATATTTATATATACTATATAAGCTCTTTATGTACTGATGGATTTCAGATAACCAAACAGCATTTGTCTACATATTGTATTATTTTAATTTTATATTTGTTATTACAGAACCAACATTTTTTCATAAATGTAACCAGAAGATTGAAATCAAATGCATTTTAATTTATTTGACGTCGACATTAAAACTAAACTCTCGACTCACTTTCTGAATTTGAAGGAAGGCAGAAACGTTGTTCCTTCCTCATGAAATATAAAACACGACCAGTTTTCACACGAAACATAAATATATTCCAGAACAACAACAAAAGGCACTGAAGGGAGGAGAGCAGCTGCAGTTCAACCACTTCATACATTCGGTCAAGAGAGAAATATTTCTCTTTTTTTAAAGAAAGAAATAAACAAACAAACAAGATGTTCGTGTTGTTTTCAGCCATTTTTAAATAATAATGTATTATTTATATAATAAACCTCCTGATGTTTGTGGGTGAAGACGATGTCCGGGTGTATTTGGGTTATGAGTCATAATTCTGGATAAATATTTTCTCAGGTAAATCTCATATTGAACTATTTGGAGTTTAAATAAAGTACATTTTGGATTATAATCAATAACTAAAATTTGAAAAGACTATTTCAAGTAAAATATTGAATTATTAAATATTTTGTGAATCCACAAAAAGCCAAAAAGCTAATAGTTCTACTGAATTATATCTAAATTAAAATGGATTTTTCTCTCCATGTCAGATGTGGATAATTTGGTTTGTTATAATTAATTAAATGTTTAAGATAATGAGTTCCTCTCTGTTCAGTGTGGAGGAAGTTTCCTCTCCTCTCACTCATTCATCTCACTTCAAGAAAAGAGGCGCTGGAAACAGGGACCCACTTCCTGTTTTCACTTCTTGTTTCCCTTCGAGGCCACAGGAAGAGAAACCAGTCGGGCAGTGGAGAGATTTATAATTAAATACAAGAAAGAATGCAAGACAAATAACTGTTTTATTAAATAACAATAAATTGTTTGTTTTCTCCCTTACAGGATGAACTATTCTTCATTATTTTTACTAAATCACAGGAAAAACAAACGTCACATAAAGGAAGTGAAGTAAAAAAATACCAGACAATCTTAGTTTACTTTACAGCCCTGAAAAGTTGTGATAAATTTAGTTTTATTTATGAAGGAAAAAAACAAAATAGTTGCTGGTTGGAGCTTCTGAAAATGTGACGATTTCCTGCTTTTCTCTTTTATATCGTCGTACAATAAATATTTCGGGGTTTTGAAATGTTGGTCGAAAAAAAGAGAAGAAAAAAAAGTTCTATTAACATTTAATAATCAGAAAAGGACAAAAACGATATTTTGGTCAAATGTCTTGTTATCAGACAATGTTTATTTGGGAAACTGACGAGTTTTTTCAATTTGACATTTTATTCAAATAATCAACAGATCAACCTAACATTTTAATAGTGGTTAGTTACAGCAGTAATTTAAATATCTAAATTAATATGTGCTTTAAATATCTTCAGCTGTTTAACTTCACTGCTCAGCGGGAACGCAGTGCATTGTGGGAATAGTGCATTTACATTAAGACAGTACCGTACTAAACAACGACGACGCACCAGTCCACTTCCTGCTAAATCAAGACCAGGTTGTGTTTCTCTGCTCAGAGTTCAAAGGTCACCAGATGACCTTTAAAGAGAAAAGGCACTTCAGTGACAGAGGAACCGTGTGTGTGTGTGTACAGGACTGTCTCAGAAAATTAGAATATTGTGATGAAGTTCTTTATTTTCTGTAATGCAATTAAAAAAACAAAAATGTCATGCATTCTGGATTCATTACAAATCAACTGAAATATTGCAAGCCTTTTATTCTGATTTATTGCTGATTATGGCTTACAGCTTAAGAAAACTCAAATATCCTATCTCTAAATATTAGAATATCATGAAAAAGTATACTAGTAGGGTATTAAACAAATCACTTGAATTGTCTAATTAACTCGAAACACCTGCAAGGGTTTCCTGAGCCTTGACAAACACTCAGCTGTTATAAATCTTTTTTTTTACTTGGTCTGAGGAAATATTAAAATTTTATGAGATAGGATTTTAGAGTTTTCTTAAGCTGTAAGCCATAATCAGCAATATTAAAAGAATAAAAGGCTTGCAATATTTCAGTTGATTTGTAATGAATCCAGAATGCATGACATTTTTGTTTTTTTAATTGCATTACAGAAAATAAAGAACTTTATCACAATATTCTAATTTTCTGAGACAGTCCTGTATATATATATATTGTGTGTGTGTAGGTCTACATTGACTTTAGCTGGTGTTCAATTGTCAAAAACAGAAACATTTGAACATTAAGTTTAGAAAATCCTTAAATTTAAATATTGCTGATAAAAACAGCAAAACAGAACGTTTCTCTCTTTGCTACTTCCTGTTTGCTACTTCCTGTTTGCTTAAATGGTGTATGGCGTATATTAAATATAACGTCAAGAACCTTTATGAGAATTTGTATAATATAATCAGTGTTTTTTTATACTTTCCTTCTGTCTCGTTTCCTACAAAATTATATTGTGTAACATTTTAATTTGACAATAATAATAATAATATTGTATTTGCCTGAGCTGTGACCCCCACGCCTCCAGACGAAACTCCTCTGCACAGGAAGTGGACGCCATCGAGGAGGGTCTCGACCAGGAAGTCAAGTTTACAGTGTTGTAAGAGAAAACGGCACTCCCATCATCCCAATAAATAAACTTCTCAAAACCGTAAAACAAAGTCGGAGAACCATTAAGTTTCAGTCCACAGGTCAAAGGTCACCGTCAAGAAGAGCCCCGACACCAAAATGAAGTATAAAAATCGTACTGCCGGCGAGAGGAAGATTAAATATGAATTATTACAAAGCGTCCCGACACAAAACCACACAAATATTTAACGTTGAATAAAAAGAAAAAAATGTCAATTTAAAAAAAAAAATCAATTAATCAAAAGATTCAGATTATCTGCTTTTCTCCGTTTTATGTTTTTGGAATTTTGGAACATATTGTAAATGATTTTCTGACATTTCACAGATAAATAAATGATGACGGTAACCGTCGGTTACCAACACTTATTTAATGGAGTCACTGAAACACGTTTTAAAAGTTGTGTGGTTCTTTGTCGAAATGTAAATATCAAGACACACAGTTGTTATCGATCAGCAGCGATCAGTGGCGTTTTTTTTCTCTCGGAGGAGGAAGTGGAAGCTTGGCTCCGATCCAGCGAGTCGTGGATTCAGGAGGAAACCGTCAGATTTTATTTGAAATTAATTGTTAAAAGATCAAAGAGATTTGGCGTCACTCGCCAATTTTTTTTCCAGCAGCTCCTGGTTCAGACCAGATTCGAGACTTTTGATTCGCCACGGTCACGAACCCAGGGTTCGGTGGGGGTATCCGACCGGACGTCCAATCAGGAGAGCCGAGTCCAGCTGAAGAGCAGCGGCACCAGGAACAGCACGTTGAAGCCCACGGCGGCGTACACGATGTAGCGGTACGGCAGCTCCACCTCCATGTGCTGCCGGGCCTTCCTGGCGTCGCCACCGGGCACGCCGACCACCCGGCACACCAGCGGCAGCGTGACGGCCTTCATGAGCGCCCGCGTGCCCACCAGCACCAGCACGCCCAGGACCAGCCGCAGCAGCGCCGCGCCCACCAGGCCGGAGCCAAGGGCGGGCGCGGCGAGCGGCAGCAGGCCCGGCGCGGCGTCCGGCAGCAGGCCCAGGCGGAGGTTGATGTGGGAGGCCAGCGCCACGCCGGCGCCGGTGCCCAGGATCTGGGCGGTGTCGCCCCGCGAGGTGCTCCACGTGTCCAGGCTGAAGGAGAACAAGCCCAGCAGGAGGTGCAGGGAGACGATGGCGAGCGGCGCCCAGCGGCACGTCAGGTTGAAGCCGTCGATCGGGTCCAACGCCGGCAGGAGGAAGAGGAGGATGAGGGCGCTGTAGAAGACGCCCACGATAACGTCCTGGAGGAGAGGAGCACACGGGGAGTTCAGGGTCAGACGTGACACTCACCAAGGATCTCATGATCTTTATTTGTTATTGAAGTGCAGAAACTCAACTAACAAGAATAAACCCTGAAGACATCCTGCTGATTTATTATATTTATAGAATAAACTTCAGACTTTTGTTGTGCTTTTCCTGCTCCGGGGCCAAAACAGGAAGTGGAAGACAGGAAGCGGAGGGACCGGCGAGCTCGACGTGGCACTGAACTCTGAACTCGGACACAAAGGTCGTCGCCGGCGTTCATTTATTGACCCGAGAGACGAAACCCACAGACGGGAACTCCTCCCGACTCACGGAGGAGAAACCGTTGAGTTTTAAACATCTTCATTCTTTTGTTCTCCTGGATTCTGGACAGGACTTCGTTGCATTAAAAGAATAAAATAAATGATCTCTTTCTCTCTTTAAACAAAAGAAAAAGGGTACTATTTAAAATATCAAAACTATATTTAAGAACACAAATAAAACAAAACGTCTGTACTTTTACGTGACGGACTCAGGAACCTAAATAATTCACCTTCGCATCCCGAGACGTATCGATCCGGTATTGATTCTGCGTTATGCAACGATGGAAAGAAACACGGAAACTTGCTCCGTCGGACATTTCATACGCTCTATACGTCTATTCCTCCTACGTGAGCCGTTGTTGTTGTTGTTACATAACATTACATGTCATTTAGCAAACGCTTTTATCCAAAGCGACTTACAATAAGTGCATTCAACCTAGAGTATAAACTAAGAACAACAAGAATACAGAAAGTAACATTTCCTCAACATAGTCAAACTACCAAAGTACCATAATAAGAGCTATTTAAGTGCCACTCAATGCTTGTTGTTGTGTGCACAAACACAAAGTCGTCCCTCATCAGCGTTTACTGCCTCTGGACCGGCTCTACTTTCCCCAGACAGAACCCTTCAGGGTCCTGTAAGAGTTAAATCTTACTGGGTGGGTTATTAACCCTCCGGCTCTCACGCGGCGGGGCGGCGTGTGACGGCCTGGACAAAGTTTACTGCTGACTCAGCAGCCAGATAAGCAGCAGGAAACCCTCCAGAGGTTCACTGATCCATCACCTCTCTGCTTACGCTGCACACACTTATCAGCTCGTTCTCTCTCTCCCTTTCCTTCTCGCTTTGAACGACAGCAAATGAAAGTTTTTCCGCCGTCTGAAAGTTCTCTGCATGACCGACGTCCAGAAAGAGGAGGAGTCTGAAGGAACGCCAGGTTAGGGTCATCTGGAAGAAGCTTTTATCTTCAGAGCTACAAATGAGCTTGGACAGCTTTAAAAGGCCGACTGGATCCACCAGCAACCAGCATAATGATAACTGTGTTTATGTCGCTCCTTTAAAAACACTTCACAAGGTGACAGGCGAAGCAGCGGACACGAGACGACTGAGAAACGGTTCAATGGACGAAACGTCGATGCTTTAAAAGAAATAAAAACGGTGAAAAAGTTCAGTCTGGTGCAAAGGGTCAGCAGACGTCAACAACGAGGGCGGCTTCTCATCTCGGGGCTCTTTCCTGCAGAACAAAAGCCAGAGGACTTCCAGAACACTCGGAGAGCCCGGCGGGTTTCAGGCCGAGCCGACGCTCCACTCCCTGAAAGACAACAGGCGACGCCCAGCGGAGCCTCCGGGGCCGCCGCCACTTTGAGCCGCCGCTCTGAACCCTCGTGACCTGGAGCACACTCCAGTCACCGGGATACGACCCGCTTCACAGAGGGAGCATCATCTCAGATGCATTGGGAAAAACAACAACAACATAAACCTGCAAAGAAATCCCGTTGTCGTCAATTCATCAAATTGTAAAATAAATATAGGCTGAAATGCGACGGGGCTCAAGTTGTAAACTGAGTCCATGGTGATGTTATATTTCCTGTTTACATCCCCCAGAGCATGATGGGAACTGTAGTTTGAGGGGATTACAGGGATTTTTCAGAGTTGATGTCATGTTGCTGGCACAATAAACAATAAGCATCATCTCTGGTGTGAACATCTTTCCCATTAATCGAAACTCAACTGAAGCAGCTTAAATGTGGAAAAATACGTTTTTTTTGAGCCAACTGAAAACAGAAGGGGGGAAACCTTCAGGGAAGAGTCAAAGTTTAGGATGATTGAGATCTGACATCACACGGGTGGAAAGTACATTTTAAAAAACTAGTGCTGTGAAAAATAACGCGTTATGATTAAATTACAGGATTAATTAGTTACTTTTTTTAACGCATGCGCAGAATGAGCTTCCAATACGTCTGTTGTTGGTCGTCTCTACAGCAGCATGTCATTTTTGTCTCTACGTGCCGCGTTAACACGACTCGGCTCTCCGTCTCGCGCGCCGCAGAGCTCCGATGCCGGCGTGTGCGCGCACATCGGGACGAAAAAAAGTCACTGGCACCCCCCCCCCCCCTGTTTGAGTTGCTTTATATATGTATTTCCTCATAGTCCTAGGCAATAATGCTACACAATAAATAGAATGCTTCAATCGACACCGTGATCGGTATTATCGGATCGGCAGATACTGATGTCAGTGATCGGTGATCGGTGATCGGCACCAAAAACCTGATTGGTGCATCTCTAATCATAGGTCAAGATCTGGTTTCACCTGCAGCATTGAGGGACACAACCACTTTAATCCACATGGGGCGCCAGAACCAACAACGTTAAAGTTCCTTGAAGTTACTTAAATTTAATCTGAGTTTTTACTTTGAGGGCAGTGGGAAGCGGTTCCACTCAAAAGTTATCGTCTTCTTGAAGCCCAGCGGCAGTTCTTCATGTACCTTGTGGTTTAAATGGAATATGATGTTGTTCTGCAGGTTGCCACCAGGCTGAGGTATCAATGCATGAGGAGTAAACACGTCCTATGGTGCATCATCTGGTCTTCAGGACTCCACCGTGTTGCACATCGGTGATCTCATCCTGCTAAAAACTAACCCGCCAACGTGAGAGTGGCGGAGAAAAGACGCAGGAGCAAGTTTTTCCAGGCAGGAATATTCATCAACGCCTTTTTCTTTCCAGTTAGAATTAAGAAACGCCGTATATCGTCTTCAGCAGAGATGGATGCCGGCCTGAGCACGTGGAGCACACCATGCAGGGTTCCCCCAATTAAAAACACCCAATTCTGCTCTAGAATTTAACAATTTAAAAGCTTCTTTAAATATTTATGTTACTTTATGCAAAGAATCTCCACGAAACACACAAAAGGAAATGCCTTGCTTCTCCCAAGACAGTGGGCAAGAACCCCAGGAGGAAGATGTGTATTCATTAAAATGACATGAACACTAGAAGTGTCGACTGAATACCGAATTAATCAGATCACACAAAGCCAAAGCACCCCCGACGTGTGCAGATGTTCAACGGTATGTGCGATGTGGGGCCATGTGATCCTCGGCCCCCGTCAGAGCTTTAAAAGCAGGAAAGAAAGACTTTTGTTTGGAGGCTTAAGTTCAAACACAAACGCTGCAGGCTGGGAAACGTCTGGTAGACGGTTAATTTTATTTAATCTGCAAATTGGTTCCTTGTGTGCAGGTTGAAACTCACGAGAAGACCAACATCAACCATCCCATAATAACAACGTGAGAAGCAGAGACACCTGGACGACGCTGGTGAACACCAGTTTCTCTCTTTTTACAATTCTAAAGCAGAGACAAGCTATTGTGTGTGTGTGTGTGTGTGTGTGTGTACCAGGACTGAGTGCATCCCATGTGATCGGGCTGACGAGACCAGCTTACATGCAGTGTGTGTGTGTGTGTGAGGGCATCCATCCCCCCATGGGGCGTGCGCAGACCAGCAGACACCAGCAGAGAGCCAAGCTGCAGCCCAGAGTGAAGGAGTACTGAGGAGAGAGGAGACAACAACTTTTAGAGAATAGCTAAATATATGGTTATATAATTAAGTCTTCACACGTAACACTGTGGTGTTTCAAAATAGCTTTTGTTTGACCATCAGCTCAGAAAAAGAAAAGAAAAAAAATTGCTAAATTAAACTACAATAATACAAATAAATCCCAACAAAATTTTTTGACTTTTCGCCCCGTTTCCTCACAAGTTGAGTCGGACTCATTCTCAGGATTTGTCTTCTCTATAGGTTTGAAGAAAAGTACGAACTGATAGTCCGCTTCGCCATTGTCTACAGGATTTAGACCCGCCTCTTTTCACACATTAGCCTATAAATGTGGTCACCCCGCTCACACCCAGCAGCCTTCTTCTCTTCTTCTGAGTTTAATGTCGTTTAGCAACGAGACCGTCTATTTTTAGGCGCAAAATGCGACCATTTGGTCGCAGTCTGGAGCCCTGAAAGGGATGTTTTTTTAACTCTATAATGACAATAACGCATTGATGAAACAATGCAGGTGCATAACTTTTAATAAAACTGTGAATGTAATTCAAACAGAACCTCCAGGCAGGAAGTGCAAAACATTTTAAATATATTGAAGCGGTGCACACGTCTAAATGCAGATAAACTCAACTTCACATTAGGGAAATTCATAATCAGTATTCGTTCATCTCTGACCCGGTGATACGACCACAATACAAATAGTGTGTGTGTGTGTGTGTGTGTGTTCCTGATAACGTGGACGTGATGTGCAGTGGACCTCATAAAAGATTCCTCATTACGTGGACCAGAAGAAAAGCCGAGTTCACTTAATCTGATCCGGGACACAAAGCGTCCAACTTCAGTCCAACCTCAAGCTAACCTCAAGCTAACTTCTTGGTCTGAATTTGTGTAACTTGCACAAACGGGTTTATTGATATAAGCACTACTCAAAATATTGAATATGATGCAGCCAAATCCAATAGTTTGAGGATGTTACACCTTTATTTCTCTATAAATAAACGGTTTGTCCAGAGGCAGGAGAGCAGCTGGTGAAGATGAGACGCGAGACCTGCAGTCCGTGTTCAGAAGAACTAAGCTCAACGGGACACTTCTTCAGAGAATAGAGGAAGGGTTCATGCTCTCCGATGATGATGGACACCGGCGAGCATCCGGAGGGGAGGATGAAAGGAGAGCGAGTGACAGTCGAGCCGTGAGAAAAGAGACGACGGGCGAAAGCTGCTGAGGTTTTAACACCCTGGGTGAAACGTTTTTAAAAAGCCTTTTGTTCTCTTCATTGTTGTGGAAGCGACTCAGATTTCCTCCTCAAACCAGACCTACGACAAATCCCAGACCACCACTGGGGGCCACGGTGAATCCCCCCCCCCCCCCCTTGTTATCTGCTCTGCTCCTGCAGCTGGAGTTTCAAGGCCACTGAATTTAAGCCATAAAGAAGACACTAGTGGCATGTGTGTGTGTGTGAGTGAGTGAGAGGTTTACTGGTCAGATGGATTTCAGGAACACAGATTAACCTTTGGTCCACATGACGCTGCTCACCTGTTGGTGAAGTACACAAACTGACCACAGGTCAGATTTAGGGTTTAAAGCCGATGGGATTTGTCCACATATTTGAATTTTATTATGACATTATATACCCACGTGTACAAAGCACAGTTATCAAAACATGAGCTAGAGATTATTAAAACATTAATGTTTGTGGAGTCTTTTGTTTTTCATGACTCTTGAATTCTAATATACAGTGCATCCGGAAAGTATTCACAGCGCTTCACTTTTTCCACATTTTGTTATGTTACAGACTTATTCCACATTGGATTAAATTCATTATTTTCCTCAACATTCTACACACAAAAACCCATAATGACAAAGCGAAAACAGTTTTTTGCAAATTTTTGCACATTTATTAAAAATAAAGAACGAAAACATAACATGTACATAAGTATTCACAGCCTTTGCTCAATACTTTGTTGAAGCACCTTTGGCAGCAATTACAGCCTCAAGTCTTCTTGGGTATGATTCCACAAGCGTGGCACACCTATTTCTGGGCAGTTTCTCCCATTCTTCTTTGCAGAACCTCTCAAGTTCCATCAGGTTGGATGGGGAGCGTCGGTGCACAGCCATTTTCAGATCTCTCCAGAGATGTTCAATCGGGTGCAAGTCAGGGCTCTGGCTGGGCCACTCCTGGACATTCACAGAGTCGTCCCGAAGCCACTCCTTTGTTATCGTGGCTGTGTGCTTCGGGTCGTTGTCCTGTTGGAAGATGAACCGTCGCCCCAGTCTGAGGTCCAGAGCACTTTGGAGCATGTTTTCATCCAGGATGTCTCTGTACATTGCTGCATTCATCTTTCCCTCAATCCTGACTCGTCTCCCAGTTCCTCGCGCTGAAAAGCATCCCCACAGCATGATGCTGCCACCACCGTGCTTCACTGTAGGGATGGTATTGGCCAGGTGATGAGCAGTGCCTGGTTTCCTCCAGACATGACGCTTGGCATTCAGGCCAAAGAGTTCAATCTTTGTTTCATCAGACCAGAGAATTTTGTTTCTCATGGTCTGAGAGTCCTTCAGGTGCTTTTTTGCAAACTCTAGGCGGGCTGTCATGTGCTTTTTACTGAGGAGTGGCTTCCGTCTGGCCACTCGACCAAACAGGCCTGATTTGTGGAGTGCTGCAGAGATGGTTGTCCTTCTGGAAGGTTCTCCTCTCTTCATAGAACAACGCTGGAGCTCTGTCAGAGTGACCATCGGGTTCCTGGTCACCTCCCTGACTAAGGCCCTTCTCCCCCGATCGCTCAGTCTGGCTGGGCGGCCAACTCTAGGAGGAGTCCTGGTGGCTCCAAACTTCTTCCATGTCCGCATGATGGAGGCCACTGTGATCATTGGGACTTTCAATGCTGCAGAAATCTTTCTGTACCCTTCGCCAGATCTGTGCCTCGATACAATTCTGTCTCGGAGGTCTATAGATAATTCCTTGAACTTCATGGCTTGGTTTCTGCTCTGATATGCACTGTCAACTGTGATACCTTATATAGACAGGTGTGTGCCTTTCTCAATCATGTCCAATCAACTGAATTTAGCACAGGTGGACTCCAATCAAACATCTCAATGATGATCAGTGGAAACAGGATGCACCTGAGCTAAATGTTTAGTGTCATGGCAAAGGCTGTGAATACTTATGTACATGTTATGTTTTCATTCTTTATTTTTATCAGATTTGCAAAAAACTGTTTTCACTTTGTCATTATGGGTTGTTGTGTGTAGAATGTTGAGGAAAATAATGAATTTAATCCATATTGGAATAAGGCTGTAACATAACAAAATGTGGAAAAAGTGAAGCGCTGTGAATACTTTCCGGATGCACTGTATGCTGCGTGGTGAACGCTCAGGGAAACTAATTATTCTTTAACTAATGACGTTCCTATCAGTCACTGCTGCACTTTGTGTTTCGTGCCAATTATAGAATGATAAGTAACAAGAAGGTTCTCACCTTCAAAGAAAAGGACCTTGTTCTGGTGTTTTGTTCAAAATAAACATAGCAGGGGAAAAAAGTCACGACTCTGAAGATAAAAAGAGCTGAAACCTTTTAAATAGAAGATAATGTTCAATCAGCTCCCTGAACGTATTACTGGCAGCATGCGAGTGACAGATCATTCAATATGTACATGTTGAGACCCAGAGTCTGAAGACGGAAGAACAAAACAACCAGCTGCTGGCTGGTTACCGGCAGACTCTAGGGACGCTCTCTAGCCACCGGGCTGGTTACAGAGATCTTCTAAACGAGGAGAGAAAGCCCCGAGAGCTGCAGACTCTGTCTTGTCTTGAAGGCCCACACTAGGAGGTCAGGGGTCGCCTCTCCTATCTCGTGGCAGACAGACGGGGAGGTGCAGCATCGTAAATCAATCCCACCCCGCGGCTCTCGTCTCGGCAGTGATTCAGACAACGCAGGGACCACACGCGCGTTTGGAAATCTCTGGACGCCGTGAAAAGGCATCGTGGGAATGGTGTTCCACAAGAACTGGTCATCTGTGCCGTCTCTGGCCGAAAACAGACTTGTTTAAATTAAGAGTTTTGGCGAAAAAAATGTCAGACGTTTCCCCCAGAGCTCAAGGTGACGTCTTCAAATTGTGTATTTCTGTCCAACGAAACAAAAAATATGGAATTTTAAATAATAGAGTAGCTTAAAAAAAAAAGCAGCAAATACTTATATTTTAGCGGGACAAATGTCTGGGAATCTCTGCAAAATAAGTAAATAAATAAATGAAGCAGTTGCGATGAATCATCGTACTGTTCCAGAAGCCTGCATGCAGCGTCTCTCAGCTCCATGAGGGTCAAATGGACTTCCTGCAGCTCATGGATCGCTCGCTCCCCCCCCCCACACACACTGGGACACAATGAGCGCACTACACAGAGCTTCTGTTGGCGTTTGCAGACACAATGGAGGGCTGTACCTCCAGAGAGAACCACGGGAGATGAAGACGTGTTTATGACTAGAAGCTGCTGCTGTCACTGCGATGGAGTGGATGAGTGGGGAGAGGCTGTTAATCAATACTTAACGGGCCGCTGACGGGCTAATTGACTTTATGTGTCCCCGTGGTGGAAGACAACAGGTGTAATTAGCTCCACGTTAAAGCACAACGGAGGCTGACTAAATGTTTTTATAATCTATTGTTCTGTTGTCTATTTTGACCGTTAAAACAGTCAGAAGACAGTTGAGAAGTGGACTTAAAAATATCAGGTATTGGCTCGTTTTGCCTTATAAAGAGAACAAATCTAAAATATATTCCGTTTGCATTCAAGAAAAATGACAAATATTCACATACAAACCAATTAACTGTGACGAAATCTTACCCACTTGACTTATTACATCATTTTAAATTGTTGCCGAACTTCCGGTCGATCTGCCCACGACATCTTTCATCCATGGTGTCATCTTGTGTTGTTGCATTAAATTGAATTGTTGCAAACCTTACGATGCGGGGCAATTTGCATTAAGTCAATATATTGTGCTGCAAAAGGCCAGAGTTTGAATGGTAATCATTAATTATTGCATCAGCGTGTATACACAATCAATATAGAACAAGAAGCTGCAGCATTTAAATGAATTGTATGCAGTTGATGCTTCCAGTAAAGAATATAAAGGGTACAATATATGTGAGTTTCTATTTCTTCTACTTTGATTAAACTTTTTTACACCAATGCATAAATGTCAGGTCTCCTTTTAAGGAATGTGTGCATGTTGTGTATTAATAATACAGAGCTTTCAGCCTCTCTATAATTCACATGCACACATGTGAAACACCAAAACAGAAAGTGTATCAGTTTCCTTTCTGTAAATAAAGAGGAAGTGAGCACCTGCACACTTCCTCTTTCCCCTCTCTCCTCCTGCATTTGATACATTTCAGATATTGTGTAAACAATTAGACATTAAGTGCAGCCCGACTGTACCTCCCAGCGGCCGTAGGTCAGGAACAGCAGGGCGATGGGCAGGGCCGTGCCGGACATGGCGTGCGTGGACGGCATGCTGTACTCGGAGTTGTAGAACATCTCTACCTTCACCACGGGCGGCGAGGCGGGCCGGGACCAGCCGACGACGTCCTTGGTGCACTGCCCCAGGTACATGACCCAGACCCACACCATGATGAGCCGCCGGCCCACGAAGGCGTCCACGTTCCACGTGACGAAGGGGAAGAAGGTGATGTAGAACAGCTCGTTGCCCAGCTCGGTGCCGAAGGTGAACAAGTAGAACAGGAGCCGGTTCTCGATGAGGAACTCGCGGCCGACGTCGCCCGTCAGCGAGTTCCTCCGCAGGGGTTTCACCGTCTCCCCGCCGGAAGCGGGCGACCCGTTCCGGGGTGTCGTTTCACTTTCCTCGCCTCGGTTCGTCGCGACGCTAGCGTCGGCGTCCCTCCTGCGAACACGCGTCGGCGACCCCGTTTGTGTTTTCTCCCCTTCCCCGGCTCCGATGACGGCGGACGAGGTTCCGCTCTCATCTCCCTCGGCGATGTGGTGATGGCAAGCCCCGTTGTTGTGCGCGTGAGCCCGGTCCGACTCCTTGTCGGTGCCGGTGGTGGTACCGGTTCTCAAAAACGTCCCGCGTACTCCACAAAAGCGCTGAAAGCGGGCTACGAGGTGGGGGTCTTGTAGATAGTGATACAGCTCTACTAACCGGTTACTTTTCTCCATGTTTACAACACCGGGATGGTAGCAGAACCCTCCTCTGGTACGTCGGCTCCCCTGTGACGTCCGTCAGCTCGCTAACCCCTGCATTGTGGCAGAGTAAACCCCGAACCGTTAAAAAAAATACAAGTTATTATAACGGCGAGAAATACTCATGATTTTTTTTAAAGAAATACAAATAAAAGAAATTAACAAAGGATATATTGCTCCCCCCCCCCCCGGTGAGACGATGACAAGAAAGAACTGAGCGGGTCCGGTTCTTGTTCGCCGGCGTCCGGATGCGACGGGAGACCCGCTATCTGAGCCTGCAACTGACAGATCTATGGAGCGCATGCAGTGGGAGCGCGCCTCCCGTGGTGCGTTCTAGTGCCGTCGGACATTTTGTTTTCTCACTTAAAAAATAGAAAGACACTGATTATTTTTTATTTTGTCATGTTAATTTTCATTCATATTAATTAAGGTCATGGGTGATATTGATGTCAATACCCTGAAGTTAAGATATAAGTTTCTTTTTCACAAATTATAACAAACTTTACTCAAATGAGAAAATATCGTTTTAAAAAAAAGGTTAACAAGCCCAAGACCCAATAAACACCTTCATGTTGTCCATGACATATTGATAATATCTTACAATGAATAACGAGGAAGTGACAAATCTATTATATTATGTAATTCCCAGTGGGTTCTGTGTTTAAAAAAAAAATCTGGATAAATACTAAAGTTTGAGGTTTCTAGAAGCACTTAAAGGCAACAGGAGTTCCGGCGCGCACCTACGACAGACATGGTGACGTCACGACGTAATGTGACCGCACTTAGTGATAGATATTCAGATAGATAGATAAATAGATAGATAAAACCACAAAACATTGTCACCTGACATATTTTATTTGACAATGAATCACCTGAAAAAACGTTTACTCGCCCTTTTTCAAAATAGTTTCTTAAATATGGAATATGCATTTTCATCAAAATATAAATTCTTGTTTTAAAATATCAAGCTTCTCTTTTATAGTTGCCCGCACATGTTTTGTTGTAGTAGTTTTTCCATTGTAGTGATTGTTTTAAGATGAAGGGACTGGACTCAACACTCAAAACACAGGATGGGACACTGAAACAGGATGAATCAATAATCCATTAGTCAGCTTCGTAAAGCACACTTTGTGCCACATTAAATAAGAATAATAAAAAATAAAAATAAACAGTTACAAAATATGGAATATAATATCAGTTTGAAAATATTCTGCTCCCTGAAATTTTGCTTTAAAACCAAATGGAGCAGAAAATAAAATATTCCTTTTTTTTAAAGAAAGATTATCACTTTTGGTCAAACATAACTTTAACCCCCAACTATTTAGTATCAGAAGTACTACTTATTTAATACATTGTTTATAATACACCATAATGTAGTTTTATGCAGACAAAAGGCCCAGTATCCTGATTTTATACTATTATATCTTTATTTCACTTCATTGTATTTCATTATGTTCCTGCCTGCAGCATGAGTTACATTAATACACGTATACCTGCTTACAGCTGCATTATGTTGTGTTGTAAACACTAAATATAAAACGTATAAATGCTAAATTGGGGGCGTTTCTTATCAGTCCATTGAGATTTGAAAATATCAGCCACTAAAAAAATGGCTTTGAGATGAATAATTCCACCAGCAGAGGGCAGCAACATTATGCAAAACACAGGACATCATATACAGAGAAAGCACCGTTTTTCCCCACAGGCATTGAACGCACCTCCAGAGATTATGATTCACACATCAGGGAATGTTGCACAGGATATTTCACAACTCACACGGCAGCATAGAGAGAGAAGAAGCATATATCAGCGAGCCGAGGTGCATCGTTCTGGAAAATCCCTGAATACGCTCACGGTTCACATGAGCAACAATAACAACACAAAATAAAAAAGTAAATAACACCACATCGACAGCCTGCTTCAAGTCTCTCACACTCTGCAAAAAAAGTAGTAAATGTCAGTGGCGCTGCAACAGCTTGACATCGACATCAGAGACCCTGTGGACCCCTCAGCAGGAGAAGAATCAGGGTTGTTTTTTTATTTGTGAGGAGGTTGAGAGGAGGTGACACCCCATGGCAGACCAACACCAGTCCCTCCAAAGGGTCGTTGTTGTTGTTGTTGTTGTTGTTGTAAGTGGAAAAATAAAATCGTCAGCAGGTCTCCGATGAAAGGCGGTCCAGAGGCAGGTCAGCCGTTGTCGTCCAGGTTGTACAGAAGCACCCGGTGGTTGGGGGGGAGGCCCGGGCAGCCCCCCAGGCTGTACAGGCCCCCGGCCGACGGGTAGCAGGGCACCAGCCGGTAATGCTGCAGCTCCTCCAGGCCGAAGGCCGGAGAGCAGCAGTCCATCACCAGCACCTTCACCCTCTTCCTGTCTGGGTACAAGAGCCTCCTCTGCCCCCTCTCTCCCACAACCTCCTCTTCCTCCACTTCTTCTTCTTCCTCCTCTTCTTCTTCTACTTCATCTTCTTCCTCCTGCTCCTCTTCCTCCTCTTCGGCCTCCAGCTCCTCACCCATCTCCTCATGGTGGATCTTCCTCAGCAGGTTGTTGATGAGGACGGAGCGCCGCAGGTAGGCCTCGGGGTCTTCCAAGAACCTCAGCTTCTCCAGGGACAGCTTCAGGATGCAGCTCCGGTCCTCCTGCAGGATCAGGTGCTGCAGACGAAGAACAGGAGCATCACTTTGACTTTTCATGAAAGTCTCTGCAGCTACAAGGTTGTTTTTGGTCTTGTTAACACAGATAATCCTTTTTTTAAAGTTGTAGATTATGTCAACAGACATAACCCTAAACATGAACGTCTTTTGACGTTTTATTTAACATTGTCCTTAAATTATAAGGAAATATATTTACTGTCAGCATCTACAAAGCAAGTTCAGTTAAGCTTTTCTGGACATTGACAGAGGCAAAAATCACTATTACATAACTAACAAGTGCACTGGTTTTAATGGGGTCCCAGGAAAGGCAGCATTTGCAGCCAGACCTGAATTAGCTTATTTCTTTTCAAAACCAACCATCTAGTTTGGCTTTATTTAATTAAATGTATTTAATTTTTCATTTTTATGTTTTTTATGTATATACAGGACTGTCTCAGAAAATTAGAATATTGTGATAAAGTTCTTTATTTTCTGTAATGCAATTAAAAAAACAAAAATGTCATGCATTCTGGATTCATTACAAATCAACTGAAATATTGCAAGCCTTTTATTCTTTTAATATTGCTGATTATGGCTTACAGCTTAAGAAAACTCTAAAATCCTATCTCATAAAATTTTAATATTTCCTCAGACCAAGTAAAAAAAAGATTTATAACAGCTGAGTGTTTGTCAAGGCTCAGGAAACCCTTGCAGGTGTTTCGAGTTAATTAGACAATTCAAGTGATTTGTTTAATACCCTACTAGTATACTTTTTCATGATATTCTAATATTTAGAGATAGGATATTTGAGTTTTCTTAAGCTGTAAACCATAATCAGCAATAAATCAGAATAAAAGGCTTGCAATATTTCAGTTGATTTGTAATGAATCCAGAATGCATGACATTTTTGTTTTTTTAATTGCATTACAGAAAATAAAGAACTTCATCACAATATTCTAATTTTCTGAGACAGTCCTGTATATATTGTTTAATGTATTTTTGGTATTTTTTAAATTTGTATTAATTTGTATTATTTTATTCACGTTTTTTTTAATTAATAAAAATTGTAACGTATATATAGATATTTTTATGTATTTGGTTAATTTTTTATTTCATTTTATTTATTTTTTAATTTTCAATTACTATAATTATATATTTCTTTATTCTTATTTCTTGAAAAAATACATTTTTTAAATTTTTATAGTAAACACAGATGTTAATAAAATGACCTGGTGGCTGGTTAATATCTGATCTGTATTTCATGAACATAAAGGTGTCATCTGCATAGAGGCGAACGCGCCTTAGAAAGCCACTTACTCTGTTATTGTGCTTTGAAAGGACAACATGTAAAAAGCGATGTGAATGTAATGAGAAACAAGATGGTGAAGGTCAGGAATGAAGCAAAACATTACACAGAAATATGTGAAGACACCTTTGCAATGCAGAGCCCGATAAACATTCGAGAGGGATCAAGGTTCCTCAAGCCAATCAAATTACACAAACAGAGAGAAGAGGTTCTCACTTTTTGAAGATATCCACGTAGGCCTCCGTGTAGATCCTCCTCCTCCGCATATTTCCTCTTGAAGTAAGCAACTTTCGACGTTGTTGAATGGTTTGGTCTCTCTCACGAGGAAGGGGCCGCTGGAGGGAACCAAACGAATGTTAACAGAGGGCATGCTGGGAAACGGATTTATGTGTTTCCTCCTGCACCACTAATGTAAAAGCTTCTGTTTTAAAGACTCACTGGGATGTTTTATTTCCTTTAACAGTTGACTTTTAGGAGACAAACAACATGAAGTGCTATGCTAAATTAATTAAAATAAGATACATCATTACTTAATGTATTTTATTTAAAGTTCACTTTACTTTAAATTAACTGAGACCCAATACTCATTTAACATTTAAATAAAGCTTATTCTGACATGTTTAAAAGCTACAATCATACAGTTAGAAGTCTAATCCTAAAAGAGGATCAATCATATGTTTCTCAAAATGTACAAATATATTTCACTTCCCAAAGCATTGAAAACCTTTGTAGTAGTAGTTTAGATCATTACAAAATATTCCTTATACATTTTTTATTCAGTCGTAAATGAAGTATTCTGAGCAATTAAACTTTTAAAAAGTAATAAAGAGACACGTAGTTTACATATTAAGAGTCTTTAGTATTTCAAATACGGAGAAATAAGTTACGATTTTAATCTGAAAACTGTATTGTGACCATTTATATAAAGGTATATCATATCATATCATATTTAACATTAACATGTCTGCAGTGAAACAAAGTTAATGAAGTTTGATGACCTTTAAAAGCTGCTATCATAATTATTAATGCAAGTCACATTGCCCATATTAAACCTGCATCCATTTAAAAGTTACAACACTGCCCCTAAATCAGCTTAACCCTCCTGTTGCCTTAGGGTCATTTTGACCCGATTCAATGTTTCACCCTCCTGTTACCTTTATATTTACTAACATATTTTACCCTTTGGGTTCAATTTGACGCCAGCAATTAAAACCTCCAGAAAATTATTAGAATTAATATTGTTTTCCAAGTTTAAGTGTGAGGCACTTTATGTTTGTTTGTTTGTTGACTACCGAAAGAACACCGACATTAAACATTGAATGGGGTCAAATTAATCCTAAGGCGACACGAGGGTGTAATATTGATTCGGGTCAAATTGACCCTAAGGCAACACAAGGGTTAAATCTGCCAAAATCACCCAAAATCACCATAAATCACTTTAAATCACCCTAAATCACTCGTTTCCTCAAGTCCTCCAAAGTGTAAATGAGCTGTCATGTGACTCCAGGTGTGACATCACCTGCTGCTGATGCTCCACAGCCGACACTCAGCGCTCTAAATCAGAGATCAGCTGATCTGAGCCTCCACATCGCCCTCAGACTGCTGCAGGTGAGGAGGAGGAGGAGGAGGGGGGAGGAAAGACAAGACACAACATCAGAACATGAAGGCAGCAACTAAAATAACATTAGTGCAACCTGGATATATACATCTGCTACTACTCTACTTTAAACTACATTTAAAATACAAATTATATTTAAAATAAAATTTATATTTTCTGATGTTCTGATGTAAAGTCTGAATCAGAGTTCACGTGCATCTCTAAAGGAACATCTATCACCACCTTGACACCTGCACTAAACATACAACATCAAATACAAATCTGTGAAATAAATGTCAATAAAATGACAGATAATCAAAATTAAACACAATAAAGGTTGTAAAATATAAAAATGTAAGACAAATAATGAAAAGGGAACTAAATGCCAAAAGTGATGTCTATGAACACCTGCATTTTATGTTGACATATTTCCACATAGTCCTCTGATTGGCTCCTTTATGTTCTTCATATCTTTGCATAATATTTATAGAGCTGTCTCCAGAAAATCTGCTGTCCTTGGAAGCTCATTTAAATTCAAGAAAGAGGAGGAGGAGAGATAAGAGAGCGGCGTGTGTTTGTGTGTTTGTGTGTGTGCGTGCGTGTTGTTCTAAATGTCACAAATCAATCATAACCACAGTGGGAAGCTTTATCGTTACTAAGCATTCACACCGTGCAACTGCTGCATGACTCACACATCCAACTGCAGCCCGGATATTTAATCTGTGAGAGAATGATGCATATGAGAGAGAGAGAGAGGCTGCGTGGGAAGTGTGTGTGTGTGGGTATGTGTGTATGTGGAAGCAACACTTGGACACATTATTTTTTACAGCAAATGTTTTACACCAAAATCAGAAGTGTGTGTGTGTGCGTGCAGTAGGAAATGTTGGCTCCCTTAAAACCACGTTTATCTTCATTATTATTGGTGTGATATAAAACTATAAACTAACAGGACTTTGATTCGAGACTTTCACTTTCACCAAATATCAACTTTTCCCTGTGATATGTTCATAAAAAACATTGTATGAATATATATTGTAATCTATAGGGGTATGAGGAGGATATGATCAACACATATATTTGGATTAGAGAGATTTTCACGAGATTTTATGTTTTTAGGTTGATATGAATAGTGTTTAAAAGAAATATTAAATGCAAAATATAAATTCTCCATGTGCATTTTATTGTATTTTACACTTAATTGAATCCTCCTTTTTATTGTGGATTTCTAAATGTTTAATTTATATCCTCACCTTTGCCTCCATGTTTGAAATAAACTATTATAATAGAAACGAGCTGCTGTTTTAAATGCAAACCATTAAATCTTCAATAAATACAAAAGGTGCGTGAAGCTTCTTCACCTTTCAATAATCCTGTCGGTAAAATCCTCTTTTTTATAATAAATGTTTTAATTTCTTTACTCACCTCCATGTTTGATATACACTATTATAATGCAGTATAGAAACGAGCTGCTGTTTTAAATGCAAACCCACCATTATTACATCTTCACTCAATAAAAAGCTTCTTCACCTTTGATAATCCCGTCAGTAAAATCCCTCCTCCTTCCTCCGCTCCTCAGCGTCTCGTCCAGCGTCCTCTCCCCGACTCAACGACGCTGCAACTCGGCCTGAACGTCGGCGGCTCCCGGGGGCTCGTGCAGACCGACGGACCGACAGACAGCTCCGGCTCCTCCGGGGCGTGAGACGCTCGCTGCTCTCCGGCCCTCCTGAAGTATCCCGGTCACCGCAACACGAGACACAACGCGCGGCTCCGCTGCGCGCGCTAGTGCCACCCCATTGGTCCACGCGGAGGCAGATGTTTCCTGTTGCTAGGAGACTGAGAAAGCGGCGATGACGATTAGTCTTCGCCGCATCCAGCGTGCACGGCGAGCATGCGCGTGCGTGTGAAGGAAGGAAATATCATCTGTTGCTGTGTTTGACACGAGGCACAAAGTTGTGTCTGTATACAAATATACAAAAACACAAATATATAAGTACACAAATACACAAATACTGTACACGAATTGTTTTTTATGAAGGCTATATTTCATTGATTTATATCAAAAGTGAATATCAGAAGCAATTAAACATTTATAATTATAATTTGAGGGTGTTTTCTATTTATTTTGACATTATTTTAGTTAAAATTTGTTGTCAGAAATATGAAATTATTTTAATTTGTTGTACTCAAACTTCGAAATGTTACTAAAGCTGAATTAATATGATAAATATGTGGAAAATAAAAAAACAGATTGTCTTGTTTTTGTATTGGTTTCTTTAGTTTTCCCAATTTGGTTAATGATTCATAAAAATAAATAAAAAAGGAATCACTATTTCTTGTAAAAATGTAAATTATGATCATAATTTTTTTTAAATCAGCATTTTGATGTATCTATATAAAATAATAAATATTAGACTTTGTGTAAGACAAAAATAATGTTTTATTATATAAAACTGATCACCCCACGAACACAAAGTATTGTTACCCATTTTAGTGATTTAACTTATATACTCTATGCAATTATAACATTAATAATATTCAATTAGAACCTTAATTTTCAAGATTTTTCATTAAAACACAAAATGCCACCAAGCTTATATTGTATCGTGCTGAAATACTCTTAATCTCATCATAAATATTATTGAAAAGCAGTGATATATATTGTATAGATTTGACTACTCCTTGGCTAATAAATGTCCTTGTAAATTAGAACAAAAATAATTGTAGATTATAAAGTGACCCAATGTAAAATCAGGATCATAAAACAGGTTCTGCTTCATGTAAAAAATAATTTGAGAGAGAAAAATAGAGAATAATATGACTTTTGAGAAAGAATTAAAGGGGACGTGAACGCCTGAAACTACACGGCTAATAAACAGCCAAGTAAACACGCTGCTCGTCTGTTGCTTGAATCTAAAAACCAAAACATCTGCTGTCATAGATTAAACTTTCACAAACAAACAACAGATAGTAATCCACTGCGTGTGACTAGAGTGAAACTGGAAATCTCTCCTCCCAATCACCGCGGGATGAAGCGATGAAGCGTGTTTCTGTTGTTAGCCGGGTAGAATTAAGACATCTAAGCTGAACTCAAGGAAACAGATGGCAGACAGACGTTCCCTCAGTGGGGGTCTCATGGGTTTTATTGGCAACGACAGAATGTATTGGTACAAAAAAGTGCTTTCAGCATGCACGACCCAGACCAGAACCAGACCAGAACCAGGAGTACAGGTTCCACAGGAAGGTTCCACTTTGTGTGTCATTGAAGATCTAAGATGCATGACACGATTGTCTTAATAGTTATTACAATTAAATTTGTTGTTGTTGACAATGGATTATAAAGTCTTGATTGGTTGAAGATTATAACCGCTTGTCTTTAATTTCAGTTCCTACGATGTAAAAATACTAAAAGATATGCAGAATGATTGTAAATTATCTTCTGAATATGGTTTAATTCTATTTTTAGGTTTAGTAAATCAAAAATAATATTTGTACGTGTGTGCGGTAAGGACTAAACCAGAACCAGGAAGTGATTAGCCTAGCTTAGCATAAGCAAGGGGAAACAGCCAGCCTGGCTCTCCTAATGCCTCTAGATCTCACTGATTAACAACAAAAATCGGTAAAAAAAGTGTTACTTGAGTTACTTGTGGCAAACGTTTATAAAACAAAGCAGATTAAAAACAAATTATCGAGTGACCTTTAGAGGGGTTTGAATAATCAACAGAGCCAAGCTAAGTTCTGCCCTTGTGACAAGAAAGCGAATAAGCGTATTTCCCCCAAATAATATTCCTTCAAACATTGTGACATTTGGGATCATTGAAGATGTTTTGTTTTGACCTGTTGTGACTTGAACCTGACTGGATCTGGTCTGACTTGGACTTGAACCTCAGTCCTGGTCCAGGTCTTGTGACCTCAGGGCCTGCAGCCACCTCCCATGCATGCAGGCCAACAGCAGCATTCAGGGAACAACAACAAGGCTTCATGCACATTTGGATCATCTTGGTGGATATGTTTCATCTCAAAAATGTTACAGGCACTTCTTCATCAAAGTGTTACGACGGCATCACATCTGGGATCTCAAACTGAGCATGCAGACGTGTAAATACAAATATAAACACTAATAAGAACATTAAACAATTACTATTTTATAAAATATAGAATAGACATTGTAGATTATGTACAACAACTCAACATGCATAAAATATATCAATCTGTGCAGTGAATTCACGTAAATATTCACACTCGCATGTATGAAGCCTGAAGAATTGTGATGAAACCAACATGTAATAGTAATTGATTTAGACCAGCGTTTAGGTGAGTTAATGGCAAGAAATATTACCAATAACTGGAACACTGTTTTGTAATAGGCTGACCTTCGGAAAAAAAGGAGTTTGTTGTGTTAAGATATGAAATGTCATGTCGGTGCTTTTGCTATTTCACAAAACAAATTTTAAAATGTATTTGTATGACATAATAAATAAATTTCCACATTCTATAAACACAACAAAACTTCCCTGGAGTTTGTTCATTTTAAACAACGATAAGCCGAAACCAAAAAGTTATGTGTGCTGCTAGCTAGCTAACTGATCAAATTGTTAGCTAACCCTTTTTTAGTTATTGTCTTATCATAGCTTCACAGCTTAAGTCTGACTAGCCTTAGAGGTTTAATGGTGATTACTTTCTCTCCTTTCTAAATCGAAAACAACACAAGAACAAAACAGTCAGGGATTAAAGCAAGACGCTAACGTTAGCAGACCCGCTAACTAGCATCATACCTACAATAGTAACCTAGTGATGCTAGCAACAGCAAGGGGAGGGGGGACAAACGTTTAAACTTAGGCGCTAATATTAATATATATATATATACTTTATATATAATATACCAGTGCAGCGGTTAAACAGTTTACCTTTAAATGAAATAGCCACTGAGAAAACAAAAATAAATGCTGTCGAACAAGCTAACCGAGCAGAAGCAAATTATAGTTAACTTCTGTTTTTGGGGGGGGGGGGGGTAACTGAAATTCACCAGTTATTCTGGTCTTTGAAGAGTGCTTATAAAACTAAAATAAAAAACAATCCAGCCAGTTGCAGCACTCCTATTCTTCCTCGTCACACATCTGCAGTTTCAAACACAACAGTCGTTATTTTACAGCTTGTTCACTGCGTTTAACAGACAGAACATTGTCCATTGATTCCTCTCTTCTTGAAAATATCTTCGTCTTCACTTCACCGGATGAAATAAACACTGAAGTACACTTTTACTGATGCGGTGGAGCAATTTGTATGTGAAACACCTGCTTCACAAACACGTCAGAGTTATGCAAGAAACTGAGAATAGAAACCAATTATGTTTCTTTAAGGTTTGAAATGTGTTCAGGTGATGGTGATGATGATGAGGATGAGGGTGGTGGGTTTGCTAGAGAAAAGTAGCTGTTTAGAGCCATGTGTTGAATGAGGTTTAGGGATGTTTCTGTAGATGTTTTCTTCACAAACAGTCTTATAGACCGTGTGTGTGGCCCTTTATAGCTACACTTTTATCTTCCTCCTTGCACAATGCTCAGGATGGCTCACTGCCCGTATAGAGCCGGGGTTTCTTTTGTGATTTGGGTGAACTGACCCTTTAATCCACAAAAACAATTTACTTCACTTCACAAACAGTCGTCACGGCCCGTCATCTCCTGAAACCCAAGGTAAAATCTTCTATATCAGGGTATTTTGTACTTTCTTTAAAGCGAGCTGCAGTGCATCATTTTCTAAAGGGAGCTTTGTCGTCACCTGCCTGAAGAAAACAAACCAGCTCTCGGTGCAGACTCAACTGCTGCTCCAATGAGGATGAGCTTTATGAGTGGCAAAGTCGTCATCACACTGTACAACTCTACAGCAGAAATCTACCAATTACCACAGGGCCAGTGTGAGTGAGTGTGTCTGTGTGTATATGTGTGTATATGTGTGTGCGTGGGGGGGAATCGCAAAAAAACACACTTCCAGGGTAATTCATTGCACGTTGTTATTAACAGCTGCATCGAGATATTTAAAGCCTCTTTTGAGCTCAGCGTTGATTGGGTGGTTGAGATGAGCCCCCCCCCCTCCCCCCCATCCCCCACCCCTGTGAAGGAGACGAGGAGGAGGAGGAAGCTGGTGGTTCAAGAGCCGCCAGCTGCCGGTCGCTTCCTGCCTGTAGTAGCGCACGAGTCGTCGGGGTAGATTATGAATGAGACGCCTTCCTGCTCCACTTGAGAGGAGAAAACATCTTCACTTCTGCTCTCGTGTTTTTCAGGGCGAGTTTTCCAAAATTTTGAAAGAAAATGACTAATAGTTGCATGTTTTCCATGAAGCCGACTTTGTTGCATTTCGCTCTTCGTCGATACGTTTTCAGCATTTATTATTTACTTTTCCTCAATTTCTTTGCATTTGCGCCCTAATCTCAGATCGGATTCCCATCTTCTTAGTTTGTGGCGACAAATTCCCCCGTGCTGTCTGTGTTTCAGGGTCTCGGTCAGTTTAAAGTGACATCTAGTGGTGAGGTCGCAGATTGCAGTGTTGGAAAACTACGGTGGCCTTGAGGTCAAATCATGAAAGCCAGCATTTGATTGTCCATTCTGGGCTACGGTAGAAACACGAGGGGCTCAATTTAATCTCATAAAAACACAACCTCTCTGAGCTTCAGGTTATTTATACATGAATGAAAACACAGTTATGATAATGATTTAAAACTCCTGCCAATAAATGTCAGTAAATCCTAAACACTGTTCATTTAAATGGTGGATCTTCCAAATAGTCAGAATAATAAACATTTCCTGGTTAATTCTTCTAAAAATCCACTTAGAAGCACGAGTTAGATTAACGACTTGAGTTTGCATCAAGATCAATACGACCACATAATGTGACTTAAAATAATAAACTTACTTTGTTAATTGAAGCCCCAATTAGAGCTTTGGAGGTGAAGATGAAGTGAGGACAGGTCAGTGATGTAATGTAATGAATGATAAATATGGCAAATGCATGTAAACACAATGTCACATTGACTTATTGACTCGTGGATTATCACCGTTTGATTGTTTAGTTATTGACGTCGTCAAATAAAAACCTTCAGTCAGGACTCTGCTTTGATTTTCCAGTCAGTAAAAAGAACAGCAAGATTTAGAAATAACAAGTCAAACACACGCGTACACACACACACACACATGCACACACACATGCACACGCCTCTAATTTGTGTGTATTTTCTAACACAGCATTTCACTAGAAAAACTAAACTGCAGCTCCCGCGTCTGCAGAACACAAAGTTCTACATGTGGGAGATGTTCTGCACGAATCCCTCTAATCCATCAACGGTTTGAAAACTGGCAAAAAATCTTTCTTCTTTCATTTCTTTACAACTTTAAAACTGTTTTCGGGCCTCCAGAAGCCGACATGTGGAGCGGTGCTCAGAGGAGTCCTTGAATGCATCGTCAAATCCTTCCTAAATGAACTCCCTTTCCTCGTAAGCAGCCTGAGCCTCGTGGCGTTAGGCCTCCAGCAATGCATGCCAGCGACAGACCTTCTGGCCACGCCCGTCCTTCATGTCCAGCCAGTGGAGCTGCTCCTCCTCGCCGCTGCTGTTCTGACCCAGGGCGATCCAGCCCACCATCTCCTTGCGCTTCATGGTGCGCCGGTTGTAGATGGAGACCAGCAGCGTGACGTCCAACAGCTGGAACAGCGCCACCTGGAAGATGAAGGTCTCCTTGTAGACGGGGTTGGGTTGGCCGCGGCGCACCGACGTCTTACAGCGAGAGATCTCCTGGCCCACCGAGTTCAGCAGAGTCAGGCGGCCATAGGTGTCTGGAGGAGGAGGAGGAGTGAACATTATTTTTTTCGTGAAACTTTATAGCCCCCTGTGGACTAAAGTGGTAGTGTTGGTTCTGGTTTCCCCTGTGGACTAAAGTGGTAGTGTTGGTTCTGGTGCCCCCTGTGGACTAAAGTGGTAGTGTTGGTTCTGGTGCCCCCTGTGGACTAAAGTGGTAGTGTTGGTTCTGGTGCCCCCTGTGGACTAAAGTGGTAGTGTTGGTTATGTCGCCCCCTGTGGACTAAAGTGGTAGTGTTGGTTCTGGTGCCCCCTGTGGACTAAAGTGGTAGTGTTGGTTCTGGTGCCCCCTGTGGACTAAAGTGGTAGTGTTGGTTCTGGTGCCCCCTGTGGACTAAAGTGGTAGTGTTGGTTCTGGTGCCCCCTGTGGACTAAAGTGGTAGTGTCTCTGAGCACTAGAGCCCCTTTAGAAACCTTTTTATTTTAGTAAAATATATTATTAGGAGGTAAGTTATAAAACATCAGACCTGGAGGTCTCTGGATGGCCAGGTTCCTGAAGTGACTCCCCTTGATGAGCTCCACCATCATGCGCCCCGTGGTGGCGTTGTAAGTGAGACCCACCAGCAGCTCGGGGACGCCGCCGTGCGTCAGGGACTGCGTGGACGAGGCGCTGTCGCTCCGGGACACGGTGGACACACTCACCTTGGACTCCAGGCTCTGACGGGACCAGACCAGAATATTTAAAGATTCACGATTCACGATCTTGTTAGATTCAAGACCCAGAAAGGAAAAGCTCACCTTGAGGTTGCTGCGGGCCTCCAGCACCAGCGTGGTCTCCACCGCCAGCCCTCCGTCCAGGTCCAGCGAGCCCAACCGCAGCACCTTCTCGCCCATCATCTTCTCTCGGGACATCCGGGACGTCCCGAGCGCGTACAGCCGGAACCGGATGGCCGACGCCTGCATGTCCGCCGGGTCCAGGCGCGAGAAGCGGAAGGTCTCGTTGAAGAGCGGCTCCGTGCCCTTCTGCACAGCCGTCCGGTGGCGCTGCTTCCTGCCGGGCAGCAGCACCATGTGCACCTGCCACGAGTCCATGCCGCTGCGGGCCTTGTCCGGGACGTCCCGCGCCGAGATCACCGAGACAAGCAGCTTCTCCGCGTCGGCGCGGTACTCCAGGGAGAGGACCAGGTCTCCGCATCTGGAGATGGGGGGTCGGGGGGACGGGGTCACCGGCTGAGGGGGAACCTCGTCCTGGGGAGGCTGCTCCTTCTGAGGAGGAGAATAAAACATGTGAATTTGTGTCATAAAGGAAAACTTCTTCCTTGCAGGATTCCAGGAAGTCACCGGGCATCGACCCCCCGAGCAGGACCAAACGGATCCGCTCTCTCCTTCAGAACCCAGCACATCTTTTCGAGGTAGAACCCAAAGACCGCGAAGTTGATTTGAAATTTAATTAAGAAAAACGTTTTTACAACCGTTTTATTCTCATTGATCAAAATAAATACATTTCAAAGCCATAATTTGCGTTACAATTATTATTTTACGTTTTACATAAATTATCTTAATCATAGATCACTGTTGTATGTCATATATTGTAGTGTTCATACTTTACATATATTTTTGTTCCCATATGTGAATGATAAATATTGTAATATAACGGTCATATACAACACACTTTCTTAATTTCTCTATTTTATATATGCAAAGTAAAAATAAACCATCTGTAGAATTTAAAACTCGTAATTATCCAAAAGCTTTTCTTAAATGTGCAGAGACACAAACTGAGTAGCAATGCTGTCCTAAAGGAGAAATGCCCCATCTCCTCCTCCTCCTCCTCCTGTTAGATGTAAACGATCTAACAGGAAGTGAAGGATCTAACAAGAAGTAAAGGATCTAACAGGAAGTGAACGATCAAATCAAGTTAAAAACAAATAAGTGCGTTAATTTGACTGACAGCATTCGTGTTTGTACTAATATTAGTCTGCAGTAGAAGTAATTATCTTGTTGAGATAGTAGTATTATTATCAGCAGCAGTACTAGCTTTAGCAATAATATACATATATACAGTGTGTAGATATATATATATATATATATATATATATACACATACATACATAACTGTGTAAATAAACTACAACATCTCTGCCACTGATCCAAAACCCGTTCGCTATTTCTAAAGCGTTTCTAGATGTCAGTGTGACCCTGTGTGTGTGTGTAAGTGTGTGTATATTAGTGTGTGCATGTGTGTGTGTCTCTGTGTGTGTGTTAGTGTGTGCGTCTCTCTCTGTGTGTGTGTTATTGTGTGTGTGTTGGTGTGTGTGTGTGTGTGTGTGTGTGTGTGTGGGAGGTGTTTGCTGCACAGATTGCTCCCAATTTCCAAGTGTGATTTGGTGACTGAGAGGTGGTTAGATTCTACATTCCCACTCTCCTACATGGACCAACACACACAGAGATATACACACACACACACACACACACACACACACACACACACACACACACACACACACACACGTTTCTTCAGCAAAGGAAATATAAACTATTTATACGAAACCTCGAGGAGCCGTGTTTGGTTTGTTTCTTCCCAAATGAACCTGAGGGGATGGCAGAGTGATAATCCTCTCATAGCAGAGTTAAAGCTGCATTCTCTCTCCTGACCACCAGGGGACGACTCCTCTGGTTGTATAGAAGTCTATGCTTCATGTTTTAAAGCTGCATTCTCTCTCTTGACCACAAGGGGGCAACTCCTCTGGTTGTATAGAAGGGGATTTTTTTACTGCGGGGCTTAATGTGATTGACATCTTCTAAAGCAGCGGCCCCCAACCTTTTTTGAGCCACGGACCGGTTCCGTGTCAGAAATTATTTTCACGGACCGGCAATATAAACGACGTAATAAATATGACATCATACAATTAGGGCATAAAGTGCCAAAACTACAACTCATCATTACGCCGAATTAGTGTGAGCCGTGCGCTTGTTTACCTGCAACGAGCCGCTAATGGAGACGGCGACACAGACGTGTGTTTGGTCCGCTGCTCCTAACCGAGTTCTGGTCGCTGTCATTAGAACACCGGCAGAGTTGTTGTGTGAAATGTCCCTTAAGGCCACCGTCATTTGCATCTCGAACAATTTTTCTTCTAGCTCGGACGGGCTCGATTCACCGGGTGGGTTTGTTTACAAATGGGTTGCAGGTCTATTCTTTTGCAGTCGGGTCTTTTGTGGTTGGAGTACCACTCAAACTCTTTTAAAAGCCTCTTCCACCGGTCAACGTCTGAAACATGTAGAATATTCCGCTGTTCACTCTCCCACAGCAGCGACTTTATCGGCCAACTTGAAAACAGTTGTCATTTCCCTGAAGTGACAGAATTCATTGAGCAGGTTGAATATGTTTTAAGATTCTTTGTCACTGAAATGTGCCGCCAGCAGAGGGTTTGGCGCGTGAGACTCGCCTGCAGCGATGAACCCGAACTTTAAGACTCCTGAACGCGGCTCAGACGTACACACGGGTGTATCCGGTCCTTTTTCAAAATAATATATCTTTCCGACTGATTAAAAAAAAAAAAACCTGCTCTAAAGCACCGAGTGACAGAGCGCCTGCAGTACCTCGGGTGTCCAGATGGAGGAGCTGTCCGAGGCGACATCGTTTTTGTCGCCGTCCTCCGCGGCCTCCTCCGTCTCCATCTCCTCGCTGCCGTCCGCCGCCCGCCGTTTGGCGCCGGGGCTCTGAGAGGCGCCCGACACCCGGAGAGCAGAGGTTCTGTGTAGAGGGACCGGCGACGCCCTCTCGCCGTCCTCCACGGCGGCGGACAGCGGGTCCTTGAACCCCCGCCGGACGCCCTCAGCCTCCATTCCTGCAGGTGGAAGGTCGGCGGCAGGCTTCACATCTGTGGGGCGGAGGGGCATCACATCTACACGTCAAATGAATTATCACATTTACAGTCATTAAAATGTGTGAACAACGACAACTCTAAGCAGTTTAGTTCTTATTTAAAATATATATTTTGCTCGTCTCTTGCTCAAAATAGTTAGTATTTTTTTTTTGCTTTGCTGATAATCAATGTGATTCATGTTCGGCTGCGTATCAACGAGGTCGTCGTCATCAGGTTTCCATCCTCTTTTTAATATTCAATATCTAGTCCACGAATAAAAGGTTTGAAACAAATAGATGCTGTAAAAAAACACGAGATTCTGAGCTGAATAGTTCAATATATCTAAAGCACGCTGAGGATGTTTTTGCAAATGTTGGTAACACTCGTCTTAAATATAGATTTCATTATCTTCCAAGAAAAAATATATACGTATATATTGATTAATGACATTATAACTGACTTATTCTGCACTAAAGACGCGTTAGAGGTGCAGGATTATATATCGTAGTGGAAATCACCGAATGGCAAATGCAATGAACCGTTCCACGATTACGCTTTAAATTAAATAAAAAACATTAAGATCTAAAAAATCCCCCAAAAATCTGCTGGCTGCAGAACGACAGCGTCCTCCGGCGAACCCTCGACTGGAGGCGTCGTCCCCGGCGAGGAGATGTCGAGCTGTCCGTCAAACGGCGGCCGATCAAGAGCAGTTATCTCCAATTCACCATCGTTAAGGTCGGCCTGACCGGCACATCCACGGCCGGCACGGCAACAGGTGAGTCATCGGTGTGTGTGTGTGTGTGTGTGTGTGAATACCAGTTGAGACGGACTGACCCCAACAGAACGATGTAACCAACAACCAGCTGCTCGTCTCAAAAGACACAACGGTGAGTAGCTGACGCTGCCCGGTTAGCACGTTAGCACGTTAGCTCTGAAGAGAAGCTCGTTAATTAACTTATGCCACACCATGTTTCTATAGTTAATCCAACTGTTTTTTACACAGAGGAAACTAGGAAGAGAGGAGAGGAGAGAAGAAAAGAAAAAGACAGGAAAGGAGAGGAAGAAACAAGGATGAGAGGCAAGATGAGTTTGAAGGAAGAAAGGAGAGGAGGAAACAAGGAAGAAAGGAGTGGAAGAAACAGTGATGAAAGGAGAGAAAGAAAGAGGGAAGAAAGGAGAGGGGGAAACAATGATTAAAGGAAAGGAGGAAACAAAGAAAAAAAGGAGATGAGGAAACAAGGATGAAAGGAGAGGAAGAAACAGTGATGAAAGGAGAGAAAGAAAGAGGGAAGAAAAGAGAGGTGGAAACAAGGATGAGAGGAGAGGAGGAAACAAAGAAAAAAGGAGAGGAGGAAACAAGGAAGAAAGGAGAGGAGGAAACCAGGAAGAAAGGGAAGGTGAGATTGAAGGAAAGAAAGGAGTGTAAGAAACAAGCAAGAGAGAAGAGAAGAAAAAGACATGAAACGAGAAGCGGAAACGGGGGAAAGGGGGAATGGAGAGGATGAAACGAGGAAGAAAAGAGATGAGGAAACATGAATAAAAGAATTAAAGAAAGGAGGAGGAAACAGTGATGAAAGGAGCGAAAGAAAGAGGGAAGAAAGGAGGAAAGAAGAGGAGGAAACAAGGATGAGAGGAGAGGAGGAAACAAGGAACCACATTACAAACTTGTTTTATTTTTTCATTTTAATTTGCTGTGATTTGAATTAACTGGATTTTAAAAATGAATTTACTGGAATTTTAATTTGTTGTTGTTGTTTTGTTTCGTTTTATTTTTATTTTAGTAAAGCGTGTTAACCTTCACAGTCCGACGGCTCCGTGCTGCCCTCCTCTTGGTCTGACAGGCGGTTGAACTTGTGGCGCCGGCCGAGCGCCGACTGCGGCTCGCTAACGTTCACCGACGACAAACGAAAACTCTGCGACCGCGACACCGAGATCTCAAACTGCTTCAGGACCTCGTCTTCACTGTCAGAGGAGCTGCCGCCTTCGTCATCATCATCATCACCGAAGCTGCTCACTGAAGGAGAAAAACACAGGGAGACACAGGGGGTGATAAAGAGGAGAAGCTGGGAAAGGAGAGGGGAAAGAGAGGAGAGGAAGAAAAGAGAGGAGAGGAAAGGGAACAGAAGGAAAAATTAAGAAAGTAGATGAGAAAACAAGGAAGAGAGCAGAGGGGGTAAAAGGATAAGAAGAAGAGGAAACAAGGAAAAGAAAGGCAGAAGAAAGGACAAGTAAAAGAAAGAAAGGCGAGGTGGAAGCAAAGAAAGGAGAAGATGAGGAAACAAGGAAGAAAAAAGAGAGGAGGAATGGAAAGAAATGAGAGGAGAGGAGGAAACAGGAAAACAAATGGAGAAAGAAAGGAGAGGTGGAAGCAAAGAAGAAAGGAGAGAAGAGGAGGAAACAAGGAAGAGAAAAGAGAGGAGAGGAGGAAACCAGAGTGCGTTTCAACCAAACCATTTAGTTCAGAAGTCTTTTGGTCCTGAAGCGTTTTTAAACCTTTCGTTTATTTCCTGGTGACGAGATGAGTTCTTAAACTTGTGTTTTTCTCTTTGCTGTTTTTCACAAAGAAAACTAAACTGTTGCCCAGAATCCCGCCACTGCAGAGCGGACCCTCCAACAGGCCAATCACATCTCTCCACATATCTGCACACGTTTAGATGAGATAAAGATTTGGCACAAAATCTGCGCATTTTATGCAAATTAACCACAAAACAGTCGACTACTCTGGTTGTATAGAAGTCTATGCTTCATGTGTTTGAGCTGCATTCTCTCTACTGACCACCAGGGGGCGACTCCTCTGGTTGTATAGAAGTCTATGCTTCATGACACTACTTCTCCCTTGATGTATTCCCTCAGTAAACATTGGAAACATGAGTTTATGTCTCAGTCTCTAGTTTCACGTCTTCTTCTATACAGCATGATGTCATCATTTAGTGCATTATGGTCATTTAGAGTCACACAGACCATAAAGCAGAGGACACTTTAGGGGCGGGGCTACACAGTGATCCTAATATGGTCACTTCCTGTTCACCGGTCGCTCTCTGGTGAAATAAATAAAACATGTTCACACTCGCATCATAATTTGACCATTATCGGATAGCAACAGCTGAATGTGTGACGCGGCAGCAAACTAATTTGTCCACGTACTCACAACGTTCCCCCATCCAAGTGGTGGAAGAAGTTTTCAGATCCCTTACTGTAGTAAAAGTAATACTTAAAAAAAAAAAAAAATCTTACACTTTTGTTGTCTTTTTACAGCTTTTATTTTAATCGTAATTTTATTTTTTGGGATTGTTTGATCATTTAATTATTACATTTTGTTTCTGTTATCGTGTTTATATTTTTCATTTATTAGTTGTTATTGTTTCAGTATCTAGTTTACTCCGATTCAAGTGATGGAAGAATCCTTTACTGGAGTAAAAGTACGAGAAAATACTAGTACTAATAGAAAATATTAGTACAATAGAAAATACTAGTACTAATAGAAAATACTCCACTACAAGTAAAAGTATTATCAGCTACATGTAGTGGGGGGTGATCTGTTTTAAACCACTTCTTTTTACTGCTTATATTTTTGTTATACTTTTATTTTTTTTAAATTATTTTCTAGTTTATCATTTTATTTTTATTTTTTAAAAATGTATTTCCATTTATCCTTTTTTTTGTCACTCAGTATCTCCAGTACAGTTTAATCAATGTTACAAAGAACTTCGTAAACTCAGCTTCATAAAGAAATACCATGAAAAGTACTCGATCAGCTAAATGTTTAACTTTTATATTATATTGAACTATTATATCTGACGTTATTGGTGGTAAAAAAAAAAGTACAATATTTACCTCTTAGTGGACGTAGCTTGAGCCGGTGCAGTACACCGGTTCACTATTCAAATGGTGTTTGACGAGGCGATAACTGAACAGCCCGACTCGTTTGAGTCCCAACAGGATGTGCCGATTGTTCAGGAAACCGACTGGAATTACCAGAAGCTCACCTGCTGCAGGTGGAGTCAACACACGCTGTGTTTGCTCACCGTGTGACGCACAACCTCCACACGGCTGGCGGCACCGTTTGAGGTTTATTCCTCTAATTATAAAGCACACAAAACGCTTATTATACCTGCAGAAAATAAAATAACATTCTCCACTATTCTACAAGTATTACTGTCACATGTAGTGAAACTCAGAACCATCGCACTACAAGGATCCAAGAAACAAGCATTTAGAGCAGGGGAGTCAAACGCATTTTCACCATGGGCCACATCAGCATCATGGCCGCCCTCTTAAAGGGCCGGAAACGCTTTATAAACTCCTCGAACATATTGGTAAATAACTCTCTTTGCATTCGATTATTGTTTATTGGAGTGTAGAAATATTGTACATAAGTAAATGTCCTTAATATTACAACGTAAATCCATTTAATTTGAAACTTTCAAAATAAAAGCACGGGAAATGTTTCTTCAATTTCTTTAAGAAAAGGGGATCACATTTCAAGCCGTCAGGGGCCACATAAAATGATGCGGCGGGCCGGATTTGGCCCGCGGGCCTTGTGTTTGACACCTGTGATTTAGAGCATTTCAATTTAGTTTCAAGGTTATGCTAACAGGCTTTATGAGTAGGGGGGAAGCTATCGTTGTAGCTCGAGCTGTTTTCAGCCGAAAAACGTCTGTTAAACTCAACATTCATATTTTATTTCACATTTCTTTTGCAGTTTAAATAGTTTAAAAAATGCTTTTTAAAAGACATTGTGTTCATTTTGAAACGTTAGCTTCCATCTTTACCTGTTTTCACTGAATCTGTTCGACCTCCTGGAGTAGCAGCACAGGGGGTTGTGGCTTCAAGATTAGGTTAAAAAAAAAAGGCACTTGTTATATTATTTAATGTCAAAGAAAAAAAAAATTCAACGCGGTGAGTTCAGGGCCTTCGCTCTGGATGTGTGTTTGACAAGTGGGAGGAAAGAAAGAGGTTTACTGAACTCAAGGTTTGTATAAAGTTCAGGTATCTTCAGTGTGAGCTTCTGACTCACTCGACACACACGCCAGTGTTTTCTCTCTGGACTGAGTTGGAGTCACTGTGCAAACGGGAGCCACGGTGCTCTCACACAGGTTTCAGGTAACGGAAGGAAAGGTCGAGCCTCGGCGAGAAATTGGAAACAAAACTTATCATCCATCTTTACGAGGGAGACGATGAGAAGACGATATGTAGATAAGTTAAGTGAACATTCATTTACGGCATGAATAAAATGTATCTAGTTGATTTTGCACCCTCCGCTGTAGAGATTTGAGAAAACAAGTACTCGTGCAAAAAAAATCGTTCCACACTTTTGTTTACGATTCTTACTGAAAGTAAGCGTTGAAAGAAGCCGATGCGACGCCACTGTGACGTCGTTTTTGAAACTCCACGAGAACGAAGAAAACTGCCATCTGCTGATGAAGATCATGTGACATGACAGAGAGCTATATATATATACGTATATATACACACATACATATAAATATATATATAAATATATAAACATATATATTCATACATAAATATATATATTTATCCATAAATATATACATATATATAATAGTTAGTCACATATAATATATATATTATAGTTAGTCACATAATATATATATATTTATGTATAAATATATATATATTTATATGTCTATATATATACATATAAATATATATTTATATGTATATATATACATATAAATATATATTTATATGTATATATATATATATATTATATGTGACTAACTAAAATGTATTTTTAATCGTAATTTATAAAAACTAATAAATGTCATGAACGCGCAGGAAAGCATAGAAATATAAAAGCCCTCGTTCCCGTCGGGCGGCAGCACCACACGTTTCCTAAACTGCATTAAAAACCCTCTAAACGTAGATAAGGATATCCATTCACTCACCGAGGCCCTGGCGGATTCCCTGGCGCGTCTTCTTCCGGTGGGTGTGGCGGTGCTCCAGACACGGCATGCCGCCGACACGCGAGAAACACAGCTTCTTGTTGATGAAGAGGAAGAGGATGGCCAGGGCCACGATGAAGACGCCCACCGCCGACAGGAAGCCGATGGCCTCCGGGGGGACTGGCAGGAGGAGGGAGAGGGGACACACAATGATACACTGATCAGACCACACAAACAGGCAGCCTGCACACACACACATACACACACGTGATGCACACAGACAGAACAAGTGACACTTTAGTATTTGAGTTACCCCTCCGTGCGTTGCTCAAGAGCAGTCAGTGTAGAAAATAAAAATAAAACAACTGTGCAGCTGCTGGGAAGGAAAAAAAAAGAACTAGCAGCTAAATGCCTTGCTCAAGAGCACACGGGTGGTTTTATCAAGCAAAACAACTTAAAACATGTATTTCTACTGAATTTATTTATCTGATTTTCCTTTACTTTGTTATATTTACAGCATCCTCAACCAAGGCCCCGTCTACATTCAAGCCACACAACTTACTATTAATAGCTTCTGTTTATTGACAGATTTGCACAAAAACGTCAAAAACATTTCAGAATCTACTGAGTTATTATACATTGCATCATGTGGGTACAGCAGTACTCAATAACATTAGGCTGTCGCTTCTTTCTCGTGTAACTGTTTAGTTGCTAACTATCGAGCTAGTTAGCGGATTGTAAGCTATTAGATGAGCATGCTAATGTTGTGTCGAGCTACGGTTGCTATGCTACGACGGCTTTACACGGAACGAGTCCGGTGAACTAATACTCGCATTATGTCCAGAAAAAACAATTCATGATTTTAAATTATTTTTTATCCTACAAAATTAAGGAAAGACACAAAACATTTTACTTTATTAGCAAAAAAAATAACGGGTTGACTGAAATAATTACAAATATTAAATTAAATCAAATTAAAAGATAAAAGAAGAAGAAAGAGTGACAGAAAATAGAGCGCAGGAGGAGGAACAAGATGGAGAAGTCAGAAATTAGGGAGAGGCAGAAATAGGATGAAAAGAGGAGTGAAAAAAACAAAAGGGAGAGGAAACAAACAAGAGCAGGACGAGAGACGTGAAGAGGAGACGAGGCGTAAGACTCTGCTCTCAACGTGGATGAATAGAAAACGCATTTATAGCTGCGTGTGTGTGCCTGTCTGTGTGTGTGTATGTGTGTGAAGTGTGTGTGTTCTTGTGTGTAGTGGGGGTGGGGGTCACTTCTGTCTCCCGTTTCCACGGTAACGTCCCAGAGAGCAGAAAAGTGAATCAATGTGAGCAAGCAGAGACGAGTGCACATCCTGCTGAGAGCTCGATGGTGTGTGTGTGTGTGGGTGTGTGTCATACTATTATGTGTTTTATGCATTTCAAACGCCACCTTGTGCTTTTATTTCTCTCTCTCTCTTTTTTTAGAAACTGAATCTCCCACGCTGTACAGATGCACCGTAAGAAAACATTCACACATTGCCAAGCAACAGTGCGTAGGTGTGTGTGTGTGTATAGGTGTGTGTGTGTGTGCGTGTGTGTGGTGGCGGCGGCGAAATAATGAGCAACAACAGCAGCTGGTTTAATCCTTCCACATGCAGCAGTGTTTGCATCAGTGGTGGAAGAAGAACTCAAATAATTTACTTAAAAAGGTAAAGTGTGCAGCGTTCAGGGGCAGTAATAATAATAGTAATTATCTTATCTTTAATGTTTCTATCACCTGAAAATAAGAATTGGTGTGTTTTTTTTAACTTGAATGAGACGTTTGTATCTACATACGACTTAACGGTCGTTTTCTTTTGTCCATGATGCTCCTTGCCTCCACTAAATGACGTATGAACACATTGCTGGTAAACACACGATTAAAAGTGTGTTTGTGTGATGTCTTTGTGGAGAAACTCAGTTTTGCAGATCTGTCGATTAAATAAACTAATCGATGAGTTGACGACAGCCCTCGTGTTTCTACATGAGACGAACCAGCTGGCTCTCCATTTGAACCTTCACGTTTTCAGTTGGATGCAATCTGAAAACTCACCACTAGGTTCTACGCACAGCACCTTTAAGAAAAAATTGTATGTAGAAATACCCGATTAAAGAAGAAAAAGAGCTGCATTGAAAGTGTTACTAAGGCAAAAGAACCGAAGTATTCAATATCTAGTACATTTTAGAGTAATATATACATATATATATATATTAGTGCTGTGAAAAATAACGCGTTATGATTAAATTACAGGATTAATTAGTTAATTTTTTTTAACGCACTTAACGCATGCACAGAATGAGCTTCCAAACATCTGTTGTTGGTCGTCTCTAACCAGCAGCATGTCATTTTGTCTCTACGTGTTGCGTTAACACTACTCCAATCTCCGTCTCGTGCGCCGCAGTGCTCCGATTCGGCGTGCGCGCGCACATCAGGACGAAAAAAAGTCACTTGCACCCCCCCGTCAACAACTCTTCTCGGCTCGCGCGCGGCAGAGCTCAGCCGCGATGCGCGCAAACTGGTGAGCAAGTTATGTGCATCCCTGTGTATAAATGTATATATCCGTCTTTTGTCATAAATCTTTATGTTCTCACAAAAATATACCGAGAATATCGGTAATATGTGATTAATCATGATTAATCCACAGAAACATGTGATTAACCTGATTAAAATTTTTAATCGTTTCACAGCCCTAATATATATATATAAAATTAATATTGGATCATAATTGTACGTATCACTTTAATGTAACAGAGGAGCTTATTTTAACCCTTGTGTTGCCTTAGGGTCATTTTGACCCGAATCAATATTACACCCTCCCCCCGCTTTAGGATTAATTTGACCCCATTCAATGTTTAATGTCGGTGTTCTTTCGGTAGTCAACAAACAAACATAAAGTGCCTCACACTTAAACTTGGAAAACAATATTAATTCTAATAATTTTCTGGAGGTTTTAATTGCTGGCGTCAAATTGAACCCAAAGGGTAAAATATGTTAGTAAATATAAAGGTAACAGGAGGGTGAAACATTGAATCGGGTCAAAATGACCCAAAGGCGGGGGGAGGGTGTAATATTGAGTCGGGTCAAAATGACCCTAAGGCAACACAAGGGTTAATAACTTTATATACTGTCTGTAACAGGGACGTGCGGTCAGGGGAGACAGGTGAGGCAGAGCCTCACCTGTCATGAGTAAAAACAGTAAAAAATATAAAGAAATAATGATAACATCAAATTTCTATTAATATTTGTCCACCGATCTTTATGTATGACTAATTCCGAACATTTTATTGTCAAAATCGCTGAATTTGCCTATTTCCTGTTCAAATACAGGATGAATCGAGAGTTGAGGCGACGAGTCGAGCCTCACCTCTGATTACGCAATCCATCACAAGCTGGGTTGAGACATGCAATTGGCCCGTGCGGGTTGCCGTATCTCTGCATGTTGCCAATATAATGTTTGCAGATATGTTTATTTGCCTTGATTTTCCACAGTCTGGCTAAGGTCTTTAACCATTACAGTTTAATGTTTGTAAGTGACATATTTAGTTTTGCGGATGGGAAATAAAACCGCAGTGAAAAGGCGCGGTGAGGCAGATAATACTCTGCCTCACTGAAGGGGCGCTAGTGAGCCAACGGGTACTTGTTGCTGCTTCTTCTACGCAGAGGCGCCAGGCGAGTCAAGTCCGTTTGTTTTTGTATTTTGCTACGCCAGACTGCCAACATGGAAGAGGATTATATATCTAAGCTTAAACATGTATCAAAACTGGACTTTCGGTTAAAAGTGGACGTGATTAACACAGGTAGACCAACGCCGGAGCTAAAAGTTTTGCTTCAAACCTTTTCTTACCTTACGTATCTGTAATATGTACGTGTGCGTGTGTGTTGTGTGAAGAATGCTGATGAGACATGAAATAACCAGTAGCCAATTGAATAAGCCCCTTTTGGGTTTATATATTTGTAAATCTGACACTAAAGGAGTCAGTGCCTCACCAACCATGAACCTCACGTCACTGGTCTGTAATATTTTGGGGCAACTTTTACCGATTCACACAGAAGGCGTATACCTCTTGCATGGCAATAGGTGTATATATATATATGTATATATATTAGGGCTGTGAAACGATAAAAATTTTAATCGGGTTAATCACAGGTTTTTGTGGATTAATCATGATTAATCACATATTACCGATATTCTCGGTATATTTTGTGAGAACATAGAGATTTATGACAAAAGACGGATATATACATTTATACATTCTTCTATACAATGGTGCTGCAACTCAGCAGTTATTTAGCAGTTTTCTTCCATATGGAACATTAATACATCTTCATCCTAAACAGAATGTTTAACCCTCCTGTTACCTTTCAGGTCAATTTGACCCCATTCAATGTTTAATGTCGGTGTTCTTTGGGGTCAATTTGACCCCAGGCTGTTTTTCACTGTGTCAAACATATAAGAAATATCAACTTTTTTATTTATTTAAAGGGCTATTTAGATAGTCAACAAACAAACATAAAGTACCTCACACTTAAACTTGGGAAGCAATATTAATTCTAATACTTTTCTGGAGGTTTTAATTGCTGGGGTCAAATTGACCCCGAGTGTAAAATATGTTAGTAAATGTAAAGGTAACAGGAGGGTTAAACAGAGCATTTCTCTCTTGTTTGTCAACCATTAACTCCACCATGATACAATCTAAAGGCCTCTAGTCTTCCTCTAGCAGCTGCTGAGGCAAACTGACTGTGTGGGTTTTCTTCATGAACTGGGCCGTGATGAAAGGGACGGCGGGGACACCGCTGCAAAGCTGAAACCTTTTTTTTTTGCTCGGTCCCGATGCGCGCGCACGGAGCTCTGTGGCACGCGAGACGGAGATCGATAAGTGTTAACGCAACGCGAAGAGACAGAAATGACATGCTGCTGTGGAGATACGATCAACAACAGACGTTTAGTTTAATAAAAGAACAAAGACGTGCTCTAGAGAACATGTCAGGGGGCGGGCCAATCTTTGTAATGTCATGCGATCTACCAACACTACGCCGCGATCGACTGGCAGGTCGCGATCGACGTGTTGAGACCCTGATCTACAGGAAGTAAAAGTCGTAACAAGGTTTCCGTAGGTGAACCTGCGGAAGGATCATTACCGATGAACAGACCGTCTGCATGAGAGCGGACAGAGTTCAGATTGAAGTGGTGTATTGGAAGCTCATTTTGCAAGTGACTTTTTTTTCGTCCCGACGACCAACAACAGACGGATTTGAAGCTCATTCTGCGCATGCGTTAAATGCGTAAAAAAAAAAAAATAGCTAAACCTGTAATTGAATTAACGCGTTATTTTTCACAGCACTAATATACAGGACTGTCTCAGAAAATTAGAATATTGTGATGAAGTTCTTTATTTTCTGTAATGCAATTAAAAAAACAAAAATGTCATGCATTCTGGATTCATTACAAATCAACTGAAATATTGCAAGCCTTTTATTCTGATTTATTGCTGATTATGGCTTACAGCTTAAGAAAACTAAAATATCCTATCTCTAAATATTAGAATATCATGAAAAAGTATACTAGTAGGGTATTAAACAAATCACTTGAATTGTCTAATTAACTCGAAACACCTGCAAGGGTTTCCTGAGCCTTGACAAACACTCAGCTGTTATAAATCTTTTTTTTACTTGGTCTGAGGAAATATTAAAATTTTATGAGATAGGATTTTAGAGTTTTCTTAAGCTGTAAGCCATAATCAGCAATATTAAAAGAATAAAAGGCTTGCAATATTTCAGTTGATTTGTAATGAATCCAGAATGCATGACATTTTTGTTTTTTTAATTGCATTACAGAAAATAAAGAACTTTATCACAATATTCTAATTTTCTGAGACAGTCCTGTATATGTATATATATATATATGTGTGTGTGTGTGTAACAATTAAACACAATCTTGTCTCTATCATCCATGTTTCTATTTAACGTTATCATCCCTTTGAGCCTGTTAATCCTACTCATTAATATTCTCTGTTCTTTTTTTGTTCTACATGCTTGTAAACAGGTAAATGATGCATAACTTTGTCATTTTAATCTCATATTCTTTTTTTTTTAATGGTGCATCTGTCCAGATGAGAAATGGCCTCTTGGCTAACTCGGGCACATTTACAGGAATGTTTTATTAATGTTTGTCCCTGCAAAAATAAATCAATACGATTAACTACGGTACAATAACTGTGCCCTCAGACAGTCGAGCATCGGGTTGGTAAAAACTGCCCAAAACAGCTCAAACGCTGCATGAGAAAAGAGGCCATAACATCCCATAACCGCTCAACTAACAACCTACTTTATGACATAAAACATGCAGTATTTATCTCATTAAAACACAAATAACACAACGATCTCTGGAGCCACTAAAATTGTATTCGGAGGTATAATAAATCTTTCAGGACTAAGATCTCTTTGAAAAAAAGGCAGCAAAAGCCGCCCGTGAATACGACTGTTAATCGTAACAGTCGTATTCACGAGGGTGACATTCGATGTCTGGACGGTGTGTTCAGGTGTCGTCGTAAAGTGGAGTTTCCCCTCTCAGCTGCTCACAGACACACTGAGCTCAGTGTTGAAGACCCAGAGAGTCTCTACTGTCTATAGGCAGATGGACAGGAAGTCTGGCCTAACACCTGCTGCGCACACACACACACACACACAGGCCCTTATTGTACACAAACATCACGTCTTAAAATAGCTTGTTTTGACCCCTTTTTGTTTATGTTTATTCATGAGGAATCACATATATATATATACATATGTATGTATATATACATACATATATTTATATGTAGATATACAAATAATGTATATAATATATGAGTCGGGGAGGGAAATCTCACACAATCTCTGATCCGAGGCCGACGCCGTAGTGAAAGGTTGTTTGTGTGAATACTAAATCCTCTGATTACTATGCAGCTGCTGACTTTTACACCCGGCTTTTAAGTGAAGAGCTCGAGAGGAGAGAAGAGACACTTTGATGTGAGGAGGAGGAGAAGAAGACAGCGGTGGTGGTTAATATTGAAGTATTTGGTCAAAAAGTATGGTGATAAACAGTGGCGGCTGGTGAATTTTTTTGGGGGGGGGGGGGGTCGGGCGCAGTTGGGCGACGCGGTTTAAATAGCACTCAACAATGAGAAGAAAAGAGGTTTTGAGTAGAATATTGTAAAAAACAAAGCTTTATTTCAAGAAAACAGCGTGCTCACCACTGTCCAATAACAACTATCAACACATTGTAACTTTGGGCATGAGAGGTTCAGAGCAGCTTTAAGGAACATTGGGCTGGGTTTCAGAGGTTTGCAAAATAAAAGAGTTTCACCCTCACATGAAAGAGGTTCAGAGCAGAATAGAGTCAGAAAGAGATCACATGTTACATTGGGTGTTTGACAGAGCAGACCCACTACTGTAAAGACAAGTAGCCTCCTCTCTTTAAAGTGGGCAAACTTCTCAATAACTCTCTGGTTAAAGTCAATCATGTCTGTAACCAGCCTGTTTCATTATTCTTGAGGGAATGTGTCTGTTTTTCAGAACTTCTTCGTTGTGTTTTCGATGCCAGTTCGGTCTCCTTCTGCTGCTCTGCTCTGCAAACAGGGTTAGCTTCATGCTGTTAGCGAGTTAGCTCCATGCTCTTAGCTAGATAACTGCGGCAAGATTTGTGCTTTACACTTGTCTGCAGCTCTTTAGATCCCTCCCCCCGTTGTAGTCCAGAGAGTTTCAGTCCCAGGACTTTGGAACAACAGACAGGGGAAACTAAACAGCGCATTACTCACTGAGCCTCCAGCTGACCAGCTCCGTTAGCTACCTGCTCGCGTAGCTCCGTGGAGCTCTCTGGCTGAGGGAACGATACCGGTCTCTGATTGGCCGAATAGTCCAGTCACGTGAAATAAGAAACGATGTCATTGGCCACGGCGCAAATGTTTGCGCCCCAAGATTCACGTTTCATCCGCCAATGAGAAGCCGTCCTTGCCGAAACGACCGTGAAATGTTTGCTCGCTGCCGCGCACACACGTTGGGCCGGAGCCCCGAAAATGGGGAGGGGCTTCTCTCCGTGATAATGAGTGGCGATATATTATTTATGTCACATTTAACTTAAGTGGTTGTTGACAGGCTGACGGTCTCCCACACACATTTAGTGCGTCAACACGGTATATTTACTCTTTAAATGATTTGGTATATAATGTTTTTTGACAGGATATATAATATTTTTTTCTTCTTCTTTTTTTTTTCATCTCAACATTTTAAGAGGGGCGGCGCCCTATCCAGGGTGTCTACAGGAATAAACCAGTGAAATTTAAGACCGTTTAAGACCACGTCTAAATAAAATTTAAGACCTAACGTACGAAGGAAATATACATTAATCTAAATTAATTAATTCAAAGTAAACACACTGATGTCTGTTAAAAATTAACAGTATGGTGTAATGCAAAAGGATAACACAAATGTCATTGTTGTTGTAAATTATATTTATTAATACAACATTTTCAGAACATTTAGGTCCCATGAACAAATGTCTATAAAATCAAGTAAATATATTTTTAAAATACGTGCAACATAGTTCCTTTTGAACAAAAAAATCTATAAAATAACTAGTGCTGTGAAAAATAACGCGTTAACTCAGTTAATTAAATTACAGGTTTAACTAGTTTTTTTTTTTAACGCATTTAACGCATGCGCAGAATGAGCTTCCAATCCGTCTGTTGTTGGTCGTCGGGACGAAAAAAAAGTCACTTGCAAAATGAGCTTCCAATCCACCACTTCAATCTGAACTCTGTCCGCTCTCATGCAGACGGTCTGTTCATCGGTAATGATCCTTCCGCAGGTTCACCTCCGGAAACCTTGTTACGACTTTTACTTCCTGTAGATCAGGGTCTCAACACGTCGATCGCGACCTGCCAGTCGATCGCGGCGTAGTGTTGGTAGATCGCATGACATTAAAAAGATTGGCCCGCCCCGACATGTTCTCTAGAGCACGTCTTTCTTCTTTTATTAAACTAAACGTCTGTTGTTGATCGTATCTCCACAGCAGCATGTCATTTCTGTCTTTCGCGTTGCGTTAACACTCATCGATCTCCGTCTCGCGCGCCACCGAGCTCCGTGCGCGCGCATCGGGTCCGAGCAATAAGATGTCACTTGTCAATCTGTCCCCGTGTCCGGGTCGGTGAGGTTTCAGCTTTGCAGCGGTGTCCCGCCGTCCCTTTCATCACGGCCCAGTTCATGAAGAAAACCCACACAGTCAGTTTGCCTCAGCAGTTGCTAGAGGAAGACTAGAGGCCTTTAGATTGTATCATGGTGGAGTTAATGGTTGACAAACAAGTGAACAATGTTCTGTTTAACCCTCCTGTTACCTTTACATTTACTAACATATTTTACCCTCGGGGTCAATTTGACCCCAGCAATTAAAACCTCCAGAAAATTATTAGAATTAATATTGCTTCCCAAGTTTAAGTGTGAGGTACTTTATGTTTGTTTGTTGACTATCTAAATAGCCCTTTAAATAAATAAAAAAGTTGATATTTCTTATATGTTTGACAGTGAAAAACAGCCTGAGGTCAAATTGACCCCAAAGAACACCGACATTAAACATTGAATGGGGTCAAATTGACCCGAAAGGTAACAGGAGGGTTAAACATTCTGTTTAGGATGAAGATGTATTAATGTTCCATATGGAAGAAAACTGCTAAATAACTGCTGAGTTGCAGCACCATTGTATAGAAGAATGTATAAATGTATATATCCGTCTTTTGTCATAAATCTCTCTGTTCTCACAAAATATACCGAGAATATCGGTAATATGTGATTAATCATGATTAATCCACAAAAACCTGTGATTAACCCGATTAAAAATTTTAATCGTTTCACAGCCCTAAAAATAACATAAATAACATTTCCAGCTGCTTTTAAAATGCAAATACATTTACATAATAGAATGTGTGTGTGTGTGTGTGTGTGTGTGTGTGTGTGTGTGTGTGTGTGTGTGTGTGTGTGTGAGTTCTCATGTCTCTATGTGATGGATGTTTGTGCACAGGTTCATGTCTACTCCTGAGCTTTTGTGAATATACTAGGAAAACAATCCTTTTCAAACTATGAATACAAAAACTTCCAGTTGACATTTGGTCCATTCTCCTGGAAAAAAGAAAGAAAAGGCAGACATTAGCCAAACAACAGTCACCACATCTCTTATGACACCACCACTTCAGATTAATGTCAGACTGGATAAATATGAATGAAAACTATTTTTACAAATTAAGCAACGCGAGCCATCCCTTGAGCCTAGTGTCTACTATGTAGACATATTGACAGGTAAACACCACTCTACTACCATTCTAAAACAATTTTTAATTAGTCTAATAAATGTGTAGTGCGCCTATGCATAGCTGTTATTAACTTGACACGTGAGTAAAGCTTAACTATATGATACACATACTCATATACATGAGGTTAGTTAATACATATATATTTATGTTAGACTTACTTTGAGGTGCTGAAGTAGGTCCTGGTGTCATGGCCCATGAGCTCCAGAGGATTCTGACTGGACTGGTCATTTAACCAATAACGCACATGAAGTCCAGCTGTCTGCTCTCGCTGGTCTGGTCCAGAGTCTCGTCAAACAGAATGAAGAACGCGCCGCCCTGTTGGACTTCGGTGATGAGCTCTTTGTTGCACGGCGCTGGATTTCCTCCGGTGACCTCCAGCGTTGTAGTTGACGTCGTTGCTGGCGGCGGAGCAGGAGCTAGCCCCGCGGGCTGCTGGCGGCCTTCGCTCGTCTCTGTGCTTCTTGCTCTGCACGTGAGATTCCACCGCTGGAAAGTCTCCCGACACACAACGCAGCTTCAGAAGCATTTCACCGACCGTGACCAGAAACACTCGTTCTTTTCAAGCCGTTGTTGAACTTGCATCCTGCCATGTTTTCTAAACTAGCCGATGCTTCACGTTGTAGGGGATGGGACCGACACGCGGGCCCCTTTAAGAGAAGGGGCGTGGCCCCGGTGACACCAGAGACACCGCAGAGCGACCGGAGCAAAATACGGACCTGGCGGAACAGATTGCCTCATATTCGTAATGACATGACACCCAAAAAATTTAAGACCAATCCAATCTGAATTTAAGACAATTTAAGACTTTTTAAGGCCTTATTTTTCGGAAAAGCAATTTAAGACTTTTTAAGACTTTTTAATGCCCCGCGGACACCCTGCTATCGCCCTCTATGGACGCACCGCCACTGGTGATAAAAGATGTTCTCCAACAGACGTCGTGTTTCATTTTGCAAGCAAATCTTCCTTTTCTGTTCCTCTGGTTGTATAGAAGTCTATGCTTCATGTGTTAACGCTGCATTCTCTCTCCTGACCACCAGGGGGAGACTCCTCTGGTTGTATAGAAGTCTATGCTTCATGCGATAAAGCTGCATCCTCTCTCCTGACCATCAGGGGGCGACTCCTCTGGTTGTATAGAAGTATATGCTTCATGTTTTGAAGCTGCATTCTCTCTCCTGACCACCAGGGGGCGACTTCTCTGGTTGTATAGAAGTTTATATAATGACTACTTCTCTATTGTTGTGTTCTAGGGCTGCAACTAACGATTATTTTGATAATCGATTAATCTGTTTATTATTTTTTCGATTAATCGATTAATCGGATAAAAAAACTGTAATTTTCAACCCTTTATTCAAAACAGGGTTCGTACGGTCATGGAAAACCTGGGAAAGTCATGGAATTTTTAAATGGCTATTTCCAGACCTAGAAAAGTAATTGAAAAACATAAAATCCCAAAATGTTTGGAAAAGTAATGCAAATGTGTTATATCAGTCGCGCGCGATTCCAGGATGCTTTATTTTCATTGGTTGCTGGATTAAATCTTACCCAGATACAACAGATACATTCTTTTTTTGATTGGCTATTGTGTAGCCCATTTCTTTTTTTTGGATTGGCTGATAAGTGGCACCTCACAGCAGAACTCCAGGGGAGCGCTTGATTCCTCCACGGTGAGGGCAGCGCTGCTCATGTTGGCGCGCTGCGGCACATTAAAACTTTAAATAGCCGAGAGTTGTTTTTCAGCGTGAGAAATACGATGTGTGGCGGGAGTGCGTGACTAAAGACCGAAATGAGTGACTGTCACTCTCAATGCGTGACACTTGAGAGCCCTGATGACATCACCCGTAGGCGCACTCAGCTCCGTGAATGTCTCCGACTACGTGAATGACTTCCGCATCCAGCGCCACGAGAGCAGCAGCAGCCAATTAGATTCATCAACAGCGGAGCAGCTCAGCGCTGATTGGCTCTCACAACGCAGCATTATGGTCTCTCCTCTCCCTCCGCTCTTGTTTCTCCTGCGCCGCTCTGCGCTCAACTAAACTTTTTTTATACTCCGCGACTTATTGAGTGCCGTAATAATTGCGCGACAACGAAACAACAATGAAATTCTTTGCCAACTATTTTAATAATCGATTTTATCGATTCGTTGTTGCAGCCCTAATGTGTTCCCTCAGTAAACATTGTAAACATGCGTTTAAGTCTCAGTCTCTAGTTCCAAGTCTTCTTCTATACAGCATGATGTCATCATTTAGTACTTTATGGTCATTAAGAGTCACACAGATCATAAAGCAGGGGACGCTTTAAGGGCGGGGCTACAGGGTGATCGACAGGTTGACACCAGAGACGTATACAGCGTCTCTACATCACTTCTCCTCAGACCTAATATGTTCACTTCCTGTAAAAAAAACCACATGGAAACTGTATTTTTATGCAAACTCGAGCGACAGAGCATCAGTCCACGGACCAACGGGTGACGTCACGACCACCACGGCCACGTGCGGCGTCACCAGGAGAGTTTCTCACATTTTGATATGCAAAATACAAAACTTTTTTTTTTAGGGACCCCGGACACCGGAACCTCTCCTCCCTACTTTGTCTTTTTCTGGAAAATGTTAAAGGACAGACGGGCCGACATGTGACGTTCACTGGCTGTTGTTGTTCTCGGGACTGGAGGTCAGATCAACCCGGAGACATCGGCACACCGTGTGTTCAGGCTGATTCAAACCATTGGCCACCAGGCAGGCAAACACACGCACACACACACGCGCGCACCCACACGAAAAAAAGCATAGTTTCCCTGGAAACAACCCGGTGGCTCTGTTAAGGTATGATGAGTTTGCCTTTTCCCACCCACATGTAAGACGGTCTCACGTTACCATGGCACCGTCGGTCTGCTCGTCCTGATTGGCCGAGGACCACGGCGAGGACGAGGAGGAGAGCGTCTCAGGGTTGAGATGAAGAGACGGCGAACAAAACATTTTTTTTTTACAAAACTTTGATCTCATTGACTTTCATCCAAAAGAGCTTCAGAGCTGCATCTTATTTATTATTAGTTATTTATACTTAGTTTCCAACAGCTTCAATTTGATATTGGAAAATACAAGATAATATAATATAATATATAATTTTGTAAAATAAATTCTAACTTTATTTATCCCAAGGGGAATTGTTTTGATGAGGCTCTTTCTTATTATTAAATATATATTTTTTAATTAATTATATTTGTATAATAATATAATAATATAGTAATATTTTTGTGTTTTTAGTTTTTTTAAATTGGTTTCCACGTTGGAAACATATTTAAAATATTATATATATATATATATAAAATAATATATAATAATAAAAACGTTGATCTCATTGACTTTCATCCAAAAGAGCTACAGAGCTGCATCTTGAAAATGCAAGATAAAATATAGTATAGAATTATGTAAAATAAATTTGAACTTTATTTATCCCGAGGAAATTTGTTAACTTTTTATTGTTATATATATACTTCATTTTGTATTTTATATTTTACTTGTATACATCTATATCTTTCATCCCTGTTTTTTATATTTTATATTTTATTCTCATGTGTTTAGTTTATTGGTGCTGCTACTGTGACGACAAATTTCCACTTGGGGATTAATAAAGTATATATCTATCTATCTATCATCTATCTATATATATATATATATATCTTTTTTTAATTGATAATACTTGTAGTGTTGTTTTCAGTATTATTTATAATACTTTAACTTTATAAATACATAAAATATGTGTATTATATTTGATCTTTACGATGATAATTGAAAGTAAATGTCGTTTTTCAGTTGTAATAATAATCCTTTTTAATTAAATAATTGTATCCGAGTCCGAAAGCATCGGTTAGTTATCCTCGTTCATCATTATAATATTTACTTAACATATCCAGTTTTCTGTGTATCACAATTCAATGTAGTGTTATTATAGTTCCCTCTGTTAAAGTAAACAGGAAGTGAACTCATCAGAGCCAGAAAACTGAGCTCTCCAACACTGATGCTGAGGCGCCACCTGCTGGTTACTAGCTGCACGACACCTGAACCACGTGACTGAACACATAACTCAAATAAATAAATATTAACTATCATTTATATTTTAACATCTAACCGAGTAAATTTCATAAAACTTAACTAAAGAGAGATTAATAAAATAACATAATTTGTTTACTTTAAATAAAATAAAGACTATATTATATTATATAATATTAGATTAGATTTGACTTTATTCATCCCCAGGGGGAAATTTCTTGACAATTTGTTTACGAATATACTATACAATTAAATTAAATTAAATAGCAGGGCATATTACATTCAAGAATTAAAATAATAAAGATAATAATTATAATATTATTATAATATATATATTTAAATGTTTTTATTTATTATTCTTTTCTATTTATTAAAGTTTTTCTTTTTGTCATTTACAATGTTTTGTCACGTTCTTTATTGTAAAATCAATAAATAAAAAGTTAAATAGAAAAACAGTGAAATTAAACCATTAGATGAGAAACGGGACTCAACCACCATCACCACCATCATTGTAGTTCTCAGGAAGAAGACGGTCAAATCAAAACTCACTCTCTCCATTCGCTGCCGGACGATTCTCTTTAGTTCCTCCTTCGCTCGACATGTCTTCACCTCCTCTTTGCCTCCTCTTTCCTAAATCCTTTATCCTCTCTCCTTTCTGTCTCTACCCTCCTTGTCCTCTCTAGAGTCCGACCTGCTCCCGGCGTCCTCGCGTGTGAGCCGTCACTCGGCTCTGCCTTCCCGCCTCTCCCGGTGGGCGAGGCGGGAAGGCAGCGCCGAGTGACGGCTCCTTCCTGAACCACGAGACACAACAGAGGAGAGGAAGCAGGACAATGAGGGCGACTGGAGGAGCCTCCTCGGCCCAGAGAACCTCCTAAGCCCCTTATGGACTAAAGTGGTAGTGTTGGTTCTGGTGCCTTCTGTGGACTAAAGTGGTAGTGTTGGTTCTGGTGCCCCCTGTGGACTAAAGTGGTAGTGTTGGTTCTGTCGCCCCCTGTGGACTAAAGTGGTAGTGTTGGTTCTGGTTTCCCCTGTGGACTAAAGTGGTAGTGTTGGCTCTGTCGCCCCCTGTGGACTAAAGTGGTAGTGTTGGTTCTGGTGCCCCCTGTGGACTAAAGTGGTAGTGTTGGTTCTGGTCCCTCTGTGGACTAAAGTGGTAGTGTTGTTTCTGGTGCCCCCTGTGGACTAAAGTGGTAGTGTTGGTTCTGGTCCCCCTGTGGACTAAAGTGGTAGTGTTGGTTCTGGTGCCCCCTGTGGACTAAAGTGGTAGTGTTGGTTCTGGTGCCCCCTGTGGTGTAAAGTGGTAGTGTTGGTTCTGGTCCCTCTGTGGACTAAAGTGGTAGTGTTGTTTCTGGTGCCCCCTGTGGACTAAAGTGGTAGTGTTGGTTCTGGTCCCCCTGTGGACTAAAGTGGTAGTGTTGGTTCTGGTGCCCCCTGTGGACTAAAGTGGTAGTGTTCAGGGTTCTTGCACATGTCGACCAATGGATTTCCATGACTTTTCCATGACTTTAAACCAAATTTCCATGACCAAACTGAAATCTCGGTGTATACATGAACATTTTTGAAAATGTAGTATTCAAACAATGAGAATTACAAAGCATACAATATACCTTAAATGAAACAAATGAATGAGACAATAGTTTGATTAAAAGAATACACATTGTTATACATGTTTATTCTTATAAACACTTATATAAATGTTTATTCTTTTAATCAAACTATTAACCCTTATGTGCAAATCCATCTGTTTGTACTGTAAATAGTGGTTCAGGCTTTGTTCAGACAGAAAGACATCGGCCCTTCAACACGTTGACCACGTGACTCTTGAAGTGAAGAAGCCCCATGAGCAGGGAGATGAACATTTACTTTCAACACAAGCGTCGAAATATCAGGCTGGCATCTTCGGATGATTAAAAGTGCATTTTCTACATGTGAGGCGAGACTACTGACTACTTGGATCCTGCTAAGTGTCTTCTTTAGATTAGTTTATCTGCTGAGTTACTGTTGTATTTGTTGTTTGGAGCTGCTGGATTGTTGGTCTGTACTGTTTTAGGATTTGTTTTGGTAGAGAGGTGTGTCCTGATTACTGACACCTGAATCTTCACTGATTGGACGAGCGCTCATCACCTGGTCTCAATTGAGTGTCATTTGAATACCAACGAGCAAGGGGTGGTGTCAACGCGGCTGGAGGTAATTGGCACCAACTTGGGCTCATAACCGGATCGGGTCTTTAGCGTCATCGGACGAAGACTCGGAGGACAAAGACATAGGAGTCTTCCGTTGGAGTCTTCGTGGGTGGCTGTGTATTCCACCATTTTGTGAATATGTGTGTATTTTCCATACCTGTGCGTATCTCTACTCGTAGTTACTATAGGACTCGTTCATTCATGGACCGGAACCCCTCCTCGGTTATCCTTCCTACCCGTTCTACTCACACCCAGCACCTTGTCACGGGAGGCCTCTGGAACTGTCAGTCAGCCAACCGCAAGGCTGGTTTCATCTCTGGCTTTGCCATGGAGCAGTCGCTTGACTTCCTGGCTCTCACTGAGACCTGGATCACAGCAGACAACACGTCTACCCCGGCTGCTCTCTCCTCTGCCTTCTCCTTCAGCCACACACCCAGACCCTCTGGTCGGGGTGGAGGTGCAGGTTTACTCATCTCACCCAAATGGTGTTTCTCTCCCTACTCGCTTCCACTCTTTATCCCACTGACTTTTGAGTTTCATGCTGTGACCGTTACTCATCCGGTTCAACTACACATTGTTGTTCTCTACCGTCCCCCTGGTTCTTTGGGAAATTTCTTGGAAGAGCTAGACGCCCTCCTGTCGAACTTCTCGGAACACGGGCCCCCCGCTCATCCTTCTGGGTGACTTTAACATCCAGACAGAGAAGTCATGTGATCTCTTACTCTTACTGTCTTCTTTTGACCTCTCACTAAGTCCCTCCCCTCCCACTCACAAAGCCGGCAACCGCCTTGACTACATTTTCACTAGAAACTGCTCTACCTCCAACCTCACTGTAACTCCTCTCCATGTCTCTGACCACTTCTTCATCTCTTACTCTCTCTCGCTCTATGGTACTGACAACCCACCCATATCTACAGACTCTGCACCTGTACGCCGCAACATTCGCACCCTCTGTCCCTCCTCCCTGGCCTCCTCTGTCCTATCTGCTCTCCCCTCAACTAGCTCCTTCTCACTCATGCATCCTAACTCTGCCACAGACACACTCCTCTCTTCCCTGTCTTCATCTCTTGATTCTCTTTGTCCTTTTAAGACACGACCGGTTCGGAAATCCTCTCCGGCTCCGTGGTTGTCGGACTCGGTGCGCGCCGAGAGAGCCACCCTGCGAGCGACGGAAAGAAAATGGCGAAAAACTAATCAAGCGGAAGACCTGCTCTTCTATCAATCTCCTCTCTCCTCCTTCTCTTCCTCTATATCTGCAGCCAAAAGCTCGTTCTACCTGACCAAAATTCAGTCTTCCTTCTCTAACCCTAAAAAACTCTTCTCTATCTTTTCCAACCTCCTTGATCCCCCGTCCCCCTCCTCCTTCCACCCTTTTGCCGAGCCACTTTGTCGACTACTTTACAAACAAGATAGACGACATACGCTCCTCCTTTACTAATCCATCTTCTATCACCTCACCAACACTAACTTCTTCATCCCCCTCTTTCCTCTTTCACCCCCGTCTCCCAATCAAGTTCTTAGCTTGGTGACCTCCGCCCGACCGACCACCTGCGCCCTTGACCCCGTCCCGTCTCCCATTCTCCAGGCTATTGCTCCTGACCTTCTGACCTTCCTCACCCATCTTATTAACATCTCCCTCTCAACTGGCTGTTTCCCTAACTCTCTGAAGGAGGCGAGAGTCAACCCTCTCCTGAAGAAACCCACGCTTGACCCGTCTGAAGTCAGCAACTACAGACCGGTCTCTCTTCTTCCTTTTCTCTCCAAAACTCTGGAGCGAGCTATCTTGAGCCAAGTGTCCTCCTATCTCCACAGTAACAGCCTTCTTGACCCTCACCAGTCTGGATTCAAGGCCGGCCACTCAACAGAGACTGCCCTCCTTGCTGTCTCTGAGCAGCTTCACACTGCTAGAGCAGCCTCTCTCTCCTCTGTCCTTATCCTTCTAGACCTTTCTGCAGCATTTGACACCGTGAACCACCAGATCCTTATCTCTTCTCTTCAGGAACTGGGGATCTCAGGCACTGCACTCGCGCTTTTCTCTTCCTACCTTAACGACCGCACTTACTGGGTAACTTGGAGAGGATCTGTGTCTGATCCTTGTCCTCTCACTACTGGGGTTCCTCAAGGCTCTGTCCTGGGTCCCCTGCTCTTCTCTCTGTACACAAATTCTCTCGGCTCTGTCATTCGTTCGCATGGCTTCTCCTACCATAGCTATGCTGACGACACCCAACTGATCTTCTCGTTTCCACCGGCCGAAACACGGGTGGCGGCGCGAATCTCTGCCTGTCTGACCGACATCTCTCAGTGGATGTCTGCTCACCACCTGAAGATCAACCCTGACAAGACCGAGCTACTATTCCTTCCAGGGAAAGGCTCCCCCACCCATGACCTGACTACCACATTCAACATCTCTGTGTTGGCCCCTACCCTGACTGCCAGGAACCTCGGGGTGACACTAGACAGTCGACTCTCCCTGACGGCCAACATCGCTGCGACGCGTTCCTGTAGGTACATGCTGCACAACATCAGGAGAATACGGCCTCTTCTTACTCAGAAGGCGGCACAGGTTCTGGTCCAGGCTCTGGTCATTTCACGCCTCGACTACTGCAACTCCCTCCTGGCTGGTCTGCCTGCTAAGGCCATCCGACCTCTGCAGCTCATCCAGAATGCAGCAGCTCGACTGGTCTTCAGCCTCCCGAAATTCACCCACACCACTCCGCTCCTTCGATCTCTCCACTGGTTACCGGTGGCTGCTCGCATCCGCTTCAAAACACTGGTTCTGGCGTACCGTGCTCTTAACGGATCGGGCCCCGTCTACATCCGAGATATGGTCACACCGTACACCCCGGCACGTTCGCTCCGCTCGGCAACAGCCAATCGTCTTGTGCCTCCTGCACCTCGAGCTAATCACTCTACATCCAGACTGTTTGCTGTCCTGGCTCCTCAGTGGTGGAACGAGCTCCCCACTGACATCAGGACAGCAGAAAGTCTCTACATCTTCCGCCTGAGACTGAAAACACATCTTTTCCGACTATATCTGGATTAAAACACAGATTTGCACTTCAGTGGCACTGGGATGGCACTTATTGTGGTGCTTTTGTGGTTCGACTGAGTTGAGGAAGTGTTGCTTCCTGTGTTCTTGTTGTTCTTGGTTTATACTCTAGGTTGAGATGCACTTATTGGAAGTCGCTTTGGATAAAAGCGTCTGCTAAATGACATGTAATGTAATGTAATGTAAAAGAATAATTTTAATTGTCAACCTTCAGTGGCCACATTACCTCCACAGTCAGGGCTTCACTTTGTCACTTCCTCTCCAATGTTTAACTTGTCTAATGTGTTGCCACCACACAGAGTAGCCAACATGGTTAAATCTACACTTCCCTGACAGTAGAATATCAAGACTGCTACCCAAGCTATGGCCAGCGAACTTTCTAGTTAAGATGCGTTCACTTGCAACGAGAAAAAAAAAAAATCGCGCCGATAGTATGAGAGCGTATGCCGGCTTATATTTTGAGTGTCTTCCTTTCAAAAACATATGAACTATTTTAAACTCGACGTAAATGAACATGTGAATATAACTATTTTCCATGACTTTCCCAGGCCTGGAAATTACCATTTTAAAATTCTATGACTTTTCCAGGTTTGCCATGATCTTACGAACCCTGAGTGTTGGTTCTGGTGCCCCTTGTGGACTAAAGTGGTAGTGTTGGTTCTAACGCCCCCAAGTCGCAGTTGACTTCACCACTGTAATTTTAACAACAAACCAATTTAAATATCTTCTTCCCCTTGGATAATTCTTTCTGTGGGTTCATCAATCAGAACCTGTCTGGAACCGACCGGTTTCCCATCAACACCCCCGGTGCTTCGAATAAACAACAACAAACTGGGATTCAGTTTACCGTCAGTGGCAGTAAATACGACCCGTGAGGGCATGAATTAGACATGCAGGCGTTCTGTAACTAGGCCACAACAGGCAGAAACACACGAGGCCGACTGGCTGCTTCCTCGTGTAGAACGGAGCGATTACCTCGACGCCGCTTTGCATCCGACGACGCTCGAGTGGGCGGCCGGGAGTTTGCTTTAGGTAGCTGATCCACTGCAGAGAGAAGGCAGCTTAATACATGAATCATAGACTTCTATACAACCAGAGAAGTCACCCCCTGGTGGTCAGAAGAGAGAATGAAGCTTTAACGCATGAAGCATATACTTCTATACAACCAGAGGAGTCACCCCCTGGGGGTCAGGAGAGAGAATACATGTACTTGTTATTTCACAATACTGTAAATATGATATCTTGATTTTTTTAAAATAATAGTAGATAACCAAAATAATTATTTTAAAAATCACTTCACTGGAAAAATTATAAAGTGAATCATGAGATAAATAAATATTTTGTGAGTTGCAGCTCAACCAAAGTATGTCAAGGTTCATTAATTATCCAGGTGGCAAAACGTTTGTGTGGCATCACTCAAACTATTATTGTTTTTTAAAATTATTATATTAATTCTAAGCAGACGCCTAATGCTGCAGTCGCAGCTCGAGGTTTAGAGCAAATGTACTAATTCTTGGTAGTTTAATCTGGAACAATACAACATTTTTAATGTAAAATATGAATCTGCATTTCTTAAATAACTGTCAAATATGTATTATTATATTTATTTTATTTATTTATTCAAATTACACCCACTGCAAATACTACAACATATGAAGTAAAATAGCAGAATAATATTAATAATAATATGAAAATACTGAATATACACTTTAATTATTTATTTATAATTTTTTACATTTAATTTATTATTTAAATTCTTAAATGTAATATGCCCTGCTATTTTCTTTTAATTGTATTGTATATTTGTAAAAAATAAAAAAAAGTGCTGCTGCTTCTAGAAATTTCCCCTTGTGGATGAATAAAGTAAAATATAATATAATCTGATCTCAAACACACTGAAGGAGACCACGGGCTCCTCTGCAGGCCTAAATTATGAAACACTACGACAGCAGGGTAAACACAGTTTCATTTCACTCAGGTGAATTTGAATAAACATTTAAAAAACTGGAATGTTGAGACACCGCCCACTCCTCCTCTCTAACTCCATCTGCCTGATGGATCGTGGAGGTCTCCATCGTGGAATATGCCTACTACGAACTATTCATACACTCTGTCATATTCATTGAATGTATTTTCACTCTAATCTGTCCTTCTGTACACATGACATCTATTGCACCTGTCCATCGTGGAGAGGGATCCTCCTCTGTTGCTCTCCTGAAGGGTTCTTCCCTTTTCCCCCCCTGAAGGGTTATTTGGGAGTTTTTCCTGATCCGATGTGAGGTTTTGGGGCAGGGATGTCTATATGTACAGATTGTAAAGCACTCTGAGACAAATTTGTAATTTGTGAAATTGGGCTATACAAATAAACTGAATTGAATTGCATTGAATGTCTCATGATTTAAACATGAGATACACAAATAAGGTTCCGTGAAGTGGCCATGATGAGGCAACTATCAACTAACTCTCCAGTCCAACAACACAGCAGGAATATTCACATTATTATTATGTATTAGTGGAGAGACTGACAACAAGGCCCCACATGTCAGTAATATGAATAAAATGCAGCTTATGTTTGGTATTTAAAAAATAGAATCAGTTGGCCTACGCATCTGGTCGTTATCAGACCGCCATAAAAAAACACGAGCCTGAACGCAGCACTGACATGTGGGGGGGGGGGGGGGGGTACCACGGGAGGAGAGACGGTGCTACTTACTGTCCGAGGCCATGGCTGCGGCTGGATCCCCCTCAGACTAGCAGCGGGACCGAGGCGACGGCGGCAGCATCGTCCCCGCAGCTCCGCGTCCTCCAGACCCGCAAAGATCTGCAGCCGCACCGCGGTGAGCGGTGACGCCTTCAGGAACTGTGGGAAACATCCACACTCTACAGGGTTTAAACGCATATTTTTACTTTTTTTTCTTCTTTTTTAACCATTTGATAATTTTAATTACGATTTTGTTTTTCCGCCACTCGTTAAATGAGTGATTCATGGAGTAAAATCACAACATAAATTGGTTAATTTAATCCTATTTCGGAAATAACAGAAGAACGTTTACAATTCACGGATTGTCTTTGAACTGTGCATCCACCAGCGTTGCCCTAAGACAGCGGTCCCCAACCTTTTTTGAGCCACGGACCGGTTCCGTGTCAGAAATTATTTTCACGGACCGGCAATATAAATGACGTAATAAATATGACGAAGGGCATAAAAGTGCCAAAACTACAACTCATCATTACGCCGAATTAGTGTGAGCCGTGCGCTTGTTTACCTGCAACGAGCCGCTAATGGAGACGGCGACACAGACGTGTGTTTGGTCCGCTGCTCCTAACCGAGTTCTGGTCGCTGTCATTAGAACACCGGCAGAGTTGTTGTGTGAAATGTCCCTTAAGGCCACCGTCATTTGCATCTCGAACAATTTTTCTTCTAGCTCGGACGGGCTCGATTCACCGGGTGGGTTTGTTTACAAATGGGTTGCAGGTCTATTCTTTTGCAGTCGGGTCTTTTGTGGTTGGAGTACCGCTCAAACTCTTTTAAAAGCCTCTTCCACCGGTCAACGTCTGAAACATGTAGAATATTCCGCTGTTCACTCGCCCACAGCAGCGACTTTATCGGCCAACTTGAAAACAGTTGTCATTTCCCTGAAGTGACAGAATTCATTGAGCAGGTTGAATATGTTTTAAGATTCTTTGTTACTGAAATGTGCCGCAAGCAGAGGGTTCGGCGCGTGAGACTCGCCTGCAGCGATAAACCCGAACTTTAAGACTCCTGAACGCGGCTCAGACGTACACACGGGTGTATCCGGTCCTTTTTCAAAATAATATAGTTTTCCGACTGATTTATTTAAAAAAATTTAAACTTTATTTATTCACTTTTTCCCGCGGCCCGGTTCCAACCAAGCCGCGGACCGGTACCGGGCCGCGGCCCAGGGGTTGGGGACCCCTGCCCTAAGACAAATAAAACACTAAATAACGTTTTATATATATATTAGGGCTGTCAGCGTTAACGCGTTTATCTATGCGATAAATTTGGCCGCGATGAACGCACTAAAATATTTTAACGCAATTAACGCAACTTTGTTTACTTCCGGTGTGCGTTGAAGTTTTTGCACTCCTCTGAGTGTCAAACCGCGGCAGTCCGCCTCCTTCCTCCCGTCTGCTCCTCGATATTCACAGAGAAACAGAGGGCGACGTGTCGGTGACGCGGGGCGGAAGGTGCAGGGGACTTTTTTTTGTTGCTCCGCTCGATGCGCGCGCAGCCACGCCGGCATCGGAGCTCTGCGGTGAGCCGAGAAGAGTGAACGACACGTCGAGACAGAATGACATGCTGCTGTAGAGACGACCAACAACAGACGTTTAGTTTAATAAAAGAACAAAGACGTCTTTAAGGAAAGAACCTTACATTACTTCTGCTGTAATCTGGCGCGAAAGAGAACATTACAGGGGGGCGGGGCCTCACCCTGATAGAATGGTGGGGGAAACACTGGGATGTGTCACATGCAAAACCTTTAAAAGGTGAATTTACATTTTTTTGTAAAATCGAGAAAATGAGCCCAGACTCCAGAGGGTTAACATTACATATTTGTCAGTTTACCAAGGCCACTGGTTCTGTTGTTCAATGTTAAAGATGACAGGACCAATGGGGTCTCAAATACACCTTTTTTTTACAAATTTGGATGTTTCACTGAAGAAACAATTTATCATCCACGATATTAAATACCTCGCTGGCACTTTATATGTAGGAGCCTCTTTGAAAACACAGCTCTGTGTGAAGTTTTGTCTTTAAAAAAAAAGAATACAATTAAACAAGTCTCTAAAATACACGCTGTCTGAAGTGATTACTCGTTCATTTAGAAGATTTAGTCTTTAAAAGAAAAAAACCTTTTAATCACGATTAATGAATTTCAAAATGTGCGATTAATTAGTTCATTTTTTTTAATCGATTGACAGCCCTAATATATATATATAATAAACTATCACTACCAAATAAGTATTGTTTTTTAAATACAGATTAACAAGTCAACTATGAGAGCTTTTGACTGGTGGAAATCACGATGTAGTATAATTAAGGAACTTGAAAATAATATATTTAAATGCATGATCATTAACTTATTGTAATTAACAATTCATTTCAAGGTAGTTATACAAAAATGCTAGACGGCGTGTTAAGGTCGGATTTTCTGTCACAATACAATGTTGTGTTGTTGGAGAATAAAACAGTTTTAACACACTTAACAAAACCTTTCAAAAGAGAAGAAATATGGAAATAAAACTATAAAGAGAACATGAATGTAGTTTAAATCAAATGTCACACATGAAGGAGATTGGACAAAAATAGTTTTTTTTAACAATAGCTTTTATATAAAACAGTGAAACATTATACAATATTTAAACACCATTAAAAGCTGCAGAACAGAAAAAAGCAGTTTTAGAGATTTTTTAAATGTTACAGTTTTATACTAAAACTTCATCAAAGTGTGAACATGTCGACACATCTGACATTTATATCATGTTTTCTTCATTGGCCAAACTTATCTGAGGAAACTAAAAGGTTCATTATCAACATTGATGATATTTTTTCTTCAATTTCAGTCATAAATAAAACTAAAATACAGTTAAAACACGTTTAAATGTTATAAAAAACATTAACTTTTTCTATAACACGGAACATTTAAGGTCACAGGAAGTTTCACCACCTAAAAACAAACAGACGCTCCGGATGTTTCATTCCGTCACCACCTGAACGGTTTGAACGGTTTCTTTTTTTCTGATAGGATGAAAAAAAAGAGAATAAATATCAACGTTAGAAAATACGATTATTTAGATGCTTACAGTCAAATTTGCTGAATGCCGAGTTGGCGTTCAGAGAAAATGCCATTTGAGCCTCGAAAGATAATTTATTTACATTTCATATCGACAGAACACAGAACTTCTGTAGAAGTGTAGAAATAAAAGCTTTTAGTTTGCATACCTTCTGGACCGCAGTCCAGTTTAGTGAGACGGTTGATATGAGACGTCGTCGAGGCTTCTTTACACAAGTCATCTGATGAAGAGATAAGAGGAAAGGAGACAGGAGAGAGGACGGAGGAGAGAGAGAGGAGAGTGAGGATTTCATCTTCTAATATTTCATCTCAAGTTTGAGAGAAAGAGGAGGGATAAGGGGGAGAAGAGGGAGGAGAGGAAGGAAATAAGAAGAGGAAAAGGAGGTAGAAGAGGAAGGAGAAAAAGAAAAGGAGGAAGAAGAGGAAGGAGAAAAGGGAGAAGAGGGAGAAGAGGAAGAGGAGGACGAAGATGAAGAGGATGAGAAGGAAGAAGAGGAAGAAGAGGAAGAGGGAGGGCTCTACCTGAGATGCGTATGTTCTCGTGGGTTCTGGCCTTGAGGGACATCTTGCTGGTCCTGGTGGAGATGTGCGGCTGTGCGGCCACGTTGCTCGTGACGTCCACCTCCACCTGGCGGTGACGTCGGGACTTTGAGGCCTGAGAGAAGTAAACAAACCGTTGATGTTGTTTACCTTTTAATGACGTTAAGCATTAATAAATGAAATAATAAGAACAGGAACCTCTGCTGCCTCTCCGTAGGCCTTCGACTTGATGGTGGCGATCAGCTGGGCTCTGCTGGAGCACTGAGGACACAAAGCAGGCGGTCGGTCAACAGCTCCGCCAGTGGACACAGTCGGTGCTACAGTATGTAATATCCTTCAGAAGAATGGAGGTTAAAGGTGAGTGTCGTGTGACTCGCCTCCTGCTGAGAGGACGTCCCCTCGCCGCCGCCGCCGCCCTCATCGCCATCAGCCGCGTTCTGACGAGACGCAACAGAACACGTGATGTAATAATCCTGAAGCTCCTTGAAAATCATTAAAACATATTATTAATTTAACAAGTCTTACATTCCTGTGCTGCCACTTGTAGAAATCCACCACGGTGCTGCGCAGCTGCGGCACCAGGTCCCTCCGGACCAGGTTGATGGAGGCGTCCGCCCGCTGCCCCTCCGACGAGAAGGAAGCCTTTAGTTTCCCGTAGAGATCGTCGATGTTGGACAATTCCTGCACAAAAAGAAACAACAACAAACGCAACACGCTCAACTTCAACCGTCTAATAAGAAGCGGCAGTCGAGTTCTCCGCTCACCTCCAGCAGCTCCAGGTTGATGAGCTCCTGCGGACAAGACGGTCGCTCCATGAACTCCTCGTGCACTATCGGCCGCTCCACCTTTCTCTTCTTCTTGTAGATGAGCTGGCAGGAGAGGAAGAAGAGGAGGAAGAAGAGGATGATAAAGAAAGGAAGAGCACAGAGAGGAGAGAGGGAATAAGTGAATTTGTAGTAGAATGTTTTGCATCACACTCAGTGAACTGTTGGTCATAAAAATTAAAATAATCGTGAACAAATACAATTAATGAAACAATATTTGTATGTGATCTGAAACTAAATAAGATTTTAGATGTGAAACATTTCAGGACGGCTATGATTTGTAATAATAGTTGAATAAAATGTCTGCTTTTTTGGGTAATAATTAGCATAATGGTGCAAAATTGAATGGAAAAATCTTCGCATTTTCAAGAGGAACAACCCCCAAACTGTTGTATGTGTTGTTTAAAATCCTTTCCTAGAATAATCGTGGCCAAATCAGTCAGACATGTATTCTAATATTTCCAACGGCGTTGGGGAGCTAAGACGCGAGTGAAGTAGCACGTTAGCCACATGGAGCTAACGGGACGCTGGGAGGAGACCTCAAAGCCACTAGAGGACCCCATTCTGACCTCTGGGGTCACAACCCAGATCTTTAGGCTTCAACGTGAACAACCGATGTGTTGATGTCAGGCGGACGGCTCACCGCGGTGGGCATGGCGGCGAAGCTGAAGGCTTTGTCGGACGCCAGCTTCCGGAGGATGTAGACCACGTCGTGGTGCTGGGCGCTCACCGCGTCCTTCTCCAGCTTCTTCACGTCCTCCCAGTCCTTCAGCGCCAGACAGATCTGCGGCCGGAAAAAACCCACACACACAACGAGAACATGACTTCCGAGGTTTCAAGCGGACGTGCGGTCCTCCGTCCGGAGGCTGAGCGCCGTGTGTCTGACCTGCTCCGGCGGCGAGCAGAGCTGGCAGCGGTACAGGCTGTACAGCAGGTAAAGTCCTCCCACTCGGATCTGGAAGCTGTACGGAGGCATGAAGAAGCTGTAGGCCGTGTCCAGGGCCAGGCGGCTGAAGTCCCGCCTCTCTTTTTGGTTAATGCCGCCGCTGCAAAAACAACAACAACATGTGACACGCTGTGTTTGATGAGGGAAACGTCGAATCAGAATCAGAACCTTTTCTTGACATTTCTGTTTTAACATACAAGGAATGTGTCACGGCGGGTTGTGCGACAATAGACAACAACATTAACAACAATCAACACAGTGTGAGAATTAAGAATATAAATAAAAGATGCACAGGCAGGTTTCAGAGCTTTAACCAGTGTAAGTGTATTTAAAGTGAAGTTACGTGTATGTAAGTGTATTTAAGTGAAGAAATAAGTGATGTACAGGGGAGTGATTAAGTAATTAATTAAGCCACACACATACATTAAAGATGAAAATATACAGAAGTTTTACCAGCTGCAATGTTAAAGTGATAAAACATCTCATGCCTCAATAATTATAATCCAACATGTAATTAGGGAAGGACCCTTGAGCTAACAGGATGCTGGGAGGAGACCTCAAACTGGGTCTCAACCAGGTATATATATATACCGCCAGGAAGCTTGTGAATTTCACCAACCAATTTGTGATCAATTAAGTTATCTTTTTTCATAATAATACATATTTGTTGATCATGTTTCGTTTTAATAATCTGAAGAAAACTAAATTAAAGTAAAAACTAGAATCTGATTTCACTCTGAGATGCAGAATAGCAGATACTAGGAAATAGAAATACTAAATACCTAAAAATATATGTTTTCCACCGCAAAAGGAAATAAAAGGCGATATTTTAGTGGTAAACTTACTAGAAAATCTCCGAGAACTGCATCTCTCTCCATATCTTGGAAAAGATCTGGAAGCGGACCGAGTCGGTGGTCTGGAAGCGGCTCAGCAGCTCCGTGCAGTCCGACTTCACGTTATTTTTACAGTATTCCATCTCATGGCCGCTTCCTCCAACCGGCGACGGTTAAAACGAATTAAAAGTACAATAAACGGCTAGGTTAACGCACGCTTGTATGATGTAAACAAGACACACGACTAAAAAAATGAACGTCGATGGTTTAGTGCGTCATCAGGACCCGACGTTTTTCGCCTGGCCCTCGCGATGCCTTCACCAACCGTCGCGAATTTATTCTCTATTAAACACATACGGGTAATATTTATATTGTATAAAATGACACTCACACTCATGATGTTCAAGTTATTAACAACGTATATTGTTTTATTGGTTGAAGTGATCCCGACTCAAAAACGACCGTCGACGGTTTCCTGCGTCATCGGTACCGGACGTCTTTGCCTGGCCTTTGCGATGCCTTCACGTACCGTCACGAATTTAATCTCTTTTAAACACATCTGGATATTATTTACATTTTGTGAAAATACACTCAGACTCATGCTGTTTCAATTTTCAACAATGTATCTTGGTTTGAATTGGTTTGAGTGATGAATGAAATCCTAATTCTCTTTCAGAATCCTAAAAGAATAATCTCAATCTGATATTTAATTATGGTACATGAACGCATCAACCGGATATGCGTGACAAACATCCGGCGGAAGTAAACAAGCCTCAGCTGACGTGGAGCTGCAGTCTGTCACCAAACAGTCAGAGAAACCGGACCAACTGGAACCGAATCGGCTTAATTTTAGGGGGAAATCATCATTATTTCTGTATATATTAGTGTCGTGTGAACTTCCGGGATTAACTAGCGGGAGTTCGTTGAGAGTTCGACACCTCCGTAGCAAAATGGCGACAGAAGCGGAGGAGGAGGCCAACAGACCGTTCGCCGGGCTGTCGGACGTCTCCATCTCGGAGGACATCCCGGTGGAGGGGGACATCTCGGTGCCCGTCGGCCCTTCCGCCAGGCGGGGCGGGGACGACGAGTTCTCCACGCTGGACGAGCCCGTGAAGGAGACCGTTCTGCGGGACCTGCGCGCCGTGGGGAAGAAGTTCGTCCACGTCTTGTACCCGAAGCGGAGCAGCGCGCTGCTGCGGGACTGGGACCTGTGGGGCCCGCTGCTGCTCTGCGTGACGCTGGCGCTGCTGCTGCAGGGGGGCGCGGCCGACAGCGACTCCCAGGGGGGCCCGCAGTTTGCTGAGGTAGAATAATTATAATAATGTGTTTTATTACCTTCGCATTGAAAATGCGGAAGGTTATGTATTGATCGCCGTGCATTTATTTATTTATTTGTATGCGTGTTATTCGCAAAACTCAAAAAGTATTGAACAGAATCGCATGCAATTTGGTGGGATGATTGTTTATTATCCGGGGACCATTTGATTAGATTTTGGGATCGATCGGGTCAAAGGTCATGAACAGGTCAAAATCTTTCGCAGAACTCATAAAGTATTGAACCGAATCGCATGAAATTTGGTGGGATGATTGTTTATTATCCAGGGACCAGTTGATTAGATTTTGGGATCGATTGGGTCAAAGGTCATGAACAGGTCCAATCTTCTTGAATCACATGGAATTTGGTGGGATGATTGGTTATTATCCGGGGACCATTTGATTAGATTTTGGGATAAATCGGGTCAAAGGTCAAGGTCATGGAAAGGTCAACATCTTTTTTTTACCATAGCACGATACATTTTTGTCCAATTGGCATGCAACTAATGCCAAAATGTTCATAATTCAATGCCCAATATTGTGATATGCGAAGGTATGCGCTCTACCGAGTGCCCGTTCTAGTTTATTATATGTATCCCTCAACGCCTCACATTCACTTGCAATGTTTGTTTAGTTTGTTTATTTTCAATCAGGAAGTCACACCACTAAGATACACTAAGATTTTTCCAGCTTTGGTCTGCAGTTTATGGCTAATTTATTTGATAATTATGAATTTCTCTTTAATATTTAAATTATCAGAATATAGAGAAAAAAACAGTTTCTAAACCCAGAGATAAAATCTTCAAGTTTGTATCGGACCGACAGCCCAACGTTCAAAAGTTTTATGTTTATTACCACATAAGATAAAGAAAATAAAAACCCTCCACACTTAAGAAGCGGGACTCAAAGAAGTTTTTGCATTTCCCCGTAACAACAATTAATTGATTGTCTAAATTGTTGCATAAAGTTTCTTATAAAATTAATTGAATCTCCTCTGAACACTAACATGTCGACATTTTATAAAACAATGTGCAGGTCTTCGTCATCGTGTGGTTCGGCTCCATCATCATCACCCTGAACTCCAAGCTGCTGGGCGGCACCATCTCCTTCTTCCAGAGCCTGTGCGTGTTGGGCTACTGCATCCTGCCGCTGACGGCGGCCATGGCCGTGTGCCGCATCGTCCTCGTCGCCAGCTCGGGCGCCGTCAGCTTCGCCGTGCGGCTGGCGGTGGTGACGGCGTCCTTCGGCTGGTCCACCTTCGCCTCCACGGCGTTTCTCGCCGACAGCCAGCCCGCCAACCGCAAGGCACTGGTGGTGTACCCGGTGTTCCTCTTCTACTTCGTGATCGGCTGGATGGTGCTGACGTTCTCGCCGTCACAGTAGACGAGAGGAGAAGTGTTTGTTCAACGGAACAAAAGACGAGGGAGGTTTCTTTTTTGTTTTTCGTGGAGTGAAAGAACTCCGATAAACACCGGTTTCTGCCTTGGAGCGAAGACGAATGACTACTGATGAGACTGAGTGTTTCTGGGCCTCTGATGAAGCATTTAGACTCATGGGAGACGCACACAATATATCTTTTTAGGCAAAGCAACGACTTGAATCCAGAGAAGTCCGGCGGACGCTGTGCTGCAGATGAAGAGTTAAGAAGCTTATGAATATGTTCCATAGCCGTGTAAATATAAATGCTCCATGAATGTCTGAACTAACAGGGCATCAAATATTATTATATTCCTCCTGGTATGTTGGAAACCTCATCGTGTCTTCATGACACTCCTTTATTAAAACATCCTCAGCTTTTCATCTTCGCACTACATTCTTTGTCGGTGATCTCCGGACAAATCTAGTCAAAGGTGTGGACACAGAGCATCTCCTCATCAGTCTCACGGGAAGAACTCTTTCTTTTAGGGCCGGGTATCGTCTGAAACAGACACGTGTAGTTCTGTTTAAACTTCTCTGTGTGCTTGTGTGTATCCACACATGTTGGTCGGTGGGTAAATTCTTTAGCACACATGGTCAGAAGGTGAATCTTTATCACGCAGATGGATGCACAGACAATTAGTATTTAAGACGAGTGTGATGATGCGGTTACTTCCTGTCTGCTGTGCTCTCTGCGTTGAGTTCAAGCTCAACTCACATTTATTTTTGTTGGTCTGTGCCGGTTCTTTGGCGTGTCTGGGTCATTGCATTGTGTTGCATCGTGGGAGATGAGAAAAGAAAGAAGCTCACATCTCTCGGCTGCAGAAAAACTAACAATACCAGCGTTAAAGTAGTCAGAAGATTTACGAGAGATTTAAAAACAGACTAGATTAGTTTGTCTTTTTCCTGGAGGATACACACATGGTTTTAGAATTTAAGAGTGAGAAGCTTCTCAACCGAACCAGGACACCGACGTTCAATCTCCCGCCATCGACCCCACAGCTGAAGGGTCACAGCTTCCTGCAGAGTTGGAACGGCATTCTGGGAAAATGTAAGAAATCACCAACTGATGCTGATGAGGATGCAGCAGCTTCAGGGAAAGCTTAACACTTTCATGATAGAAAATAGATGATGTCATGATTTAGTTTGTACACGTCAGTCATCTCAGTCTGACGCTTCCTCTGCATCATGACCTTTGACCCCTGCTCGGTCCACAGATAACAACCCGTTCTTTATGTTCTATCTCATCACTGGGGCTTTGTTGATTTATTTTAATTTATATGTATTAGGTTGCATCATCGAATGAGAAAGATTAAAATATATTTCATCAGCTGTGATTGTTTGTATATTTTTCTGTTTCCTCATCTAAATCATTTATAAATGTTCTATGCTTCGCTTTGATTGATTATTTCACAATATTTAAGCACATTCTTCTTCACAAATAACATCAAAGCTCTGTAGACCAACCTGATGATTTTACTGCAGTATTGTTTCTTCAGTTAAAAAAACACAAATTGTGGAAAGTTGTTTAAAATTAGGCCACAAAATCATTACATAATATTAACATAATCCCATTTTATATTAATACAAGCTATAGTTCTTTATTAATAAGTTACATGTTCTCTAAAGTCAGATTTAAATTAAGCCGACAATTATGGATACATTCATCCAATTAAGTTAATGTATTACTATATTAAATTACATGTGTGAAATCAAATCATTAAATTTCTTTATGAATTTAAATGCCACATTAAATTAATTGCATTACAAATAAAATGTTCCATTAAATTAACTTATTGAAACAATAAAATATTATTAAAAATATATTTATTCCAGTTAATCAAATTACTTATTTTAAATTTCTCAAACACGTTTTAGACATGTTTATATATAATATCTTAAAATATACTTCCTTGTATTTTATTGATACAGTATCTATCATAAATGTTTCCATGTTTTCTAAATGAAGGGAATTTTTTTTTTTTTTTTTTACATCTTGACGCATTTGAATAACAAACTACGTCATCACAAAGCGACGACTTCCAGGCGCATCGTAAACATCTCGCGTTGCAGCGGATTTTCCGTTTAAGGACTCACAAAACGGTTTGTTTACGTTGTTAAAACGTAACGACGTTACGCCAACTTTCGTCTTAAATCACGGAAACATCCACCGCGGTCCCATATTATATTCCTCCCGGCTTTCTGCTCACGCGAAGCGGCTCCACGCGATGGACGAGCTGCCTCCGCTTCCGCCCGAGGTCTGGGTCTACGTGTTCAGCTACCTGTGCACGGAGGAGAAGCACACGGTGCGCGCGTGCTGCCGCCAGCTGAAGCGGCTGGTGGACCACCCGGCCCTGTGGCGTGACTACACGGTGGTGCTGTCCGACCTGCGCCGCTACACCTACGGCTTCTGGGACACGCTGACGCACCGCAGGCTGACGCGCGTCGCGGTGCGCCACCTGCGGCGCAAGGAGTGGCGCCGCCTTGTGAAGTTCCTGCCGGCGCTCACCGCCGTGGTGTTCGTGGACGGCGGCCGCATCTACAAGGAAAAGTACCTGGACATTCTGGCGCGGTTCCCCGACCTGCGGGACCTCGGGGTGCGCAACGCCACCTGGGACGAGCCCATGCTCGGCTGGAACCTGTGCACGCAGCTGCGCGAGCGGCTGACGCACCTGAGCGCGTGCAACGTGCGGCTGCCGTGCACGGTGGAGTTCATCGACGCCGTGTCGTACCTGGTGAACCTGCGGTACCTGCTGTTCCACCAGCAGGGGGAGGGCTACGGGCTGGACACGGTGCGCCCGGTGCCCTGCTACGTGTTCCACAACATGCTGCTGAGCCTCAAGAAGCTGCGCCACCTGTCGTGGGGCATGAGGGGGGAGCCGCCCGAGCCGCTGCCCGACGACTACGTCAACCCGCCGGACCCGGAACATCCGGGTAACGCACGTGGCCGCCGAGCCACAGTTTGAACCACCTTCTAATGAATCATATTTCCACTAAATATATACAAATGGACCAAAGATATTTTGTTTTTTCATCTTAACTATATCAAAAGTAAGCAGAAGAGGAGTCGTACAAAATAACCGTACACAAGTTAACACCATTATTTCAGCAGTGCAACAAAACAGGACTAATAACCACATTGATTTATGTTGTCTTACTGAAACCTGCTGAGTCAGCCTAAATGAATCGACTCCTCCAAGTCATATTAATACTCGCATTCCTCGAGGCACCGGTCGAGGAGGTGGAGTAGGATGGGAGCCAGAGCCTTCAGTTATCAAGCTCCTCTATTATGGAACCAGCTTCACCTTCAGTCCGGGAGGCAGACACAGTCACCTCGTTTAAGAGTAGACTGAAGACTTTCCTCTTTGACAGAGCTTATAGTTCGGGCTGAATCAGGTTCACCTGGTCCAGCCCCTTGATATGCTGCTATAGGCTTATAGCTGCTGGGGGACGTTTAGGATGCACTGAGTACCTATCTCCTCTTTTCTCCCTCCTTGTGGATGAATTTTCATCTCTCTTTTGCACATTACTAATCCTTGTAAGTCCTTTTGACTTCACGTCTCATAGGGTCATCGGACCCTATGAGAAGGGTTGTTTGGGAGTTTTTCCTGATCCGATGTGAGGTTTTGGGACAGAGATGTCTATATGTACAGATTGTAAAGCACTCTGAGACAAATTTGTAATTTGTGATATGGGCTATACAAATAAACTGAATTGAATTGAAATCATTTACACATGTTTTATGCTTTGCTTTGTTACATTATGTCACACTATTAAAAGAAATATCTCTTATTTAAAATTAAGCCACAAAAATATGAAATACTATTAACATAATCCCATTTTCTACTCATGGAAGCTTTAGTTTGTCACTCTTTGTTCTTAAGAATAAAACCGTAAAATGTAAAAAATATATTCTGAAATATAACAAATACAATTAAAGACGGGTTGAATTCTAAATATAATGTTTTATTTATTGATATATAACAGAAAAGCAGAAAATCTTCACAGCGGAAGTTGAAACTCAGTCGTATTCCGGACCCGTGGTTTTGCATGTTTTGTCCCGCTTACTACACATGTGCACTCAATGAATAATGTTTTAATTAATCTCTCTTCTGCTCCTCCTCCCTGTAGGAGCGCCCCGGTATGGCGGCCCGGCGCTGACCAGCCTGGAGCTGGTCGATTACCCAGAAACCCTTCTGCCGGTGCACGCGCTGAGGAGCCTGACCTCGCTACGGTCGCTGACCGTCCGCTACCGGTACATCAGAGAGGGCGTTGAGTGCCGCCTCACGTCCTGGCTGAGTCCCCTCCAGCAGCTGGAGACCCTCACCATCATCGGTGAGTCAGGCGGGTTGAAAGCCCCCCCCTTCGTTTGTTTGCTTAACATTTCTCCAATGTGTGCGCCTGTCCTCCCAGGTGGTAACTCTCTGGCTGTCTACACGACCACCATCCCGTCCAGCGTGACCCGGCTGACGCTGCGCGTGGCCATCACCCTGAAAGACATGGACTCCGTGGCGCCGAAGGTGCCGGCGCTCGAGCACCTGGACATCGAGCAGAACCGCTCCAGCGGCAGCCTGTGCAGACGCATCCCCATGCTGTTCCCTCAGCTGAGGACGCTCCGCATACGGTGAGCCGGGTCGGGTCTTTAGACTGTCTGGCTTTAAAAATATATATTTTTTAATTAACATTTTTTAATCTTTACATTTGTAATTTACATTTTTTATTTAATTTTTACATTTAAATTTTTAAATTTTAAATTTTAATTTTTCCTTACATTCTTCCTCCCTCCTCCCCTCTCTCACTCCCTCCTCTCTCCCCCTCTCCCTCCCTCCCCCCTCCCCTCAGGTTTTTCCGCCGGGAGCCGGAGAAGGACCTGCTGAGCCTCCACCGCCTGCGCCACCTGGTGCAGCTGGAGCTGCTGGTGGAGCGCTCCTTCATCCTCAGGGACTACCTGAATGGACACCCGTGGCCCAGCCCCTGTGTGCAGGAGCTCATCAACCAGCTGCGGGAACTGTCGGAGAACCGCATCACCGTCATCACCACCATGCGCCAGAGGAACCCGCTGAGGGAGTGTGACTGCGTGTGGGAGGGCGACTGACGGGGGAGGGGAGGGGGGAGGGAGGAAGTGGACTTTTGTTCCTCCTGAAGAAGAAGAAGACAACGAAGGGGTGAGAGATGGAAATAAAAGGTGTGAAGGGAAACATAAACGAGACGCACTGAAGGTCTTCATGGATCCTACGAAAGGTCCTGAACCTGAACCGCCATCTTTCTGCATGGAAACCCCTTGAGGAGGAGTCCAGAGTCCAGAGTCCAGAGTCCAGAGTCCAGAGTCCAGAGTCCAGAGTCCAGAGTCCAGAGTCCAGAGTCCAGAGTCACGGCTATGAACCATGAAGGAGCCTGATGAAGCTCTGGCTGTGGATCCTGAGTTGGAGCCTCTCGTGATCGTTGAGGTTCTAGTAAACTCTCTGATGTGAAAACGTCTGCAGGAAGTTTTCTCTTTTTCTCAAGTGGAACGACCGGAATTAAAGAATTATAATTAAGTATAATTACACTTAATTATCCATAAACACACGAGGTGAACATGCAGGACGTTTAAAGTTTGCAATAACCAAAAAATCAATTTGAAATATTATTATTATTATTATTATAGTATTCTTAAATAAAACGATAAGACTGAAATGAGTTTTCAAGAGACTCGGCATTATTATTATTTAACATGATGTAACATGGATAGATGGAGTGCTTTATTAATCCCAGAGGGAAATTGAACAATAATGATTAACAAATGGACCAAACCCGAAACGGACATAATAATAAATAAAATAAACATTTAATCCTGTTAACAATCTTTTATCGTTAAATGACAGAATACTTTTTTTGTATCCTGTCCTTTTAAGGGCTTCCTTAGGAAATAATCATTTTTGTATTATCATTAATCGACAAATATTGTTCCTGTTTCCTGTCAAAACAAACAGCAAAGAGGAGAGTTCAGTATTAGAATTATTCATACGCCGGTTATAAGTCCTGTAAAATGTTAGTTAGTGAATGAAAAATTATGTCTTGGGGCACTTGAGTTGTTTATTTATTTATTTCTGTCCACAGCTGGAGCACAGAGTTCGTGACTTAGTCCCACAACTCAAATGGACCCCAATTTAACGATTAATATTGTTCGTGGCTCCACGCACAGGGAGGAGCCGAGCAGCTTCAGACATGAAATAGTTCTTTATTATTCAGATGGCAGTTCTGATGATATTAAGGGCCTGAATGTCAGAAGGAGAATGTGGATGGATGTATGCAAAATAAATAAACATAAATGTAAAAATGTTTATTTACGATGATTCTCAAATAAAAGAACTTTATTCTATTTGTCTTTTTGATTCATCGTTGCATTTACAGAATGTCGTCCAGAGATTATTTTCATGGAGACGTTTTGATCTAATTTTCCTAAATCTATTTATATTTTACATATATAAAAAAAAAATCTTCACATATATATATATAAAACATATATTTAACAAGTATTTGTTAAGATAAAAGTTTATACCAAACAGACGATTTGAGAAACAAAACAACTTAAATACAAATAAAACTAAACGGGACAAAGGATCAGTTTCATATTTTAATCAGTTCGAGTCAGAAATGAATGAATTTCTTTTTTTAGCTCAAACTGAAAGGGGCATCAATAACTCAACGAATGCAACATCCAAGAAATAGTTATTTAATAATATCGTCACAGAATAAACACTGAACAAAAGATAAACTCAAACTATTGGACTTCGCGGACGCTTTTCACACGACGGTGTTCAATAAAAACAGACTTTTCCTGTAACTGACAAACACGTCAACATAATATTTATAAATATGTTTTTTGTTTAAGGCAGACTTTCACAGACTCCAACGGCTTGAAGCGTCTTCACAAAGAGAAATGTTCTCGAGTCAAAGAAACCAGAACCAAAAAAGGTTCAGACCTTTTTGAAGAGCTCACATTTGGGCTAAATTTAGTGCCATTTGTAAAAATAAAATAAAAGCTGAAATAAATAACCAGTCAAAAGATTATTGACTGTCTCATTCATTCATTAAATAATACAATTTTTTTACAAAAGTAAATACCAAGAAACAACATTCTGGTCTAATTTGCTTCATCTTCAAAGTTCTTCAGACACAAAATGGGAACTTTTGACTCCCTGAGTTTAGATCCACTGGTTCCATCATCCTGGACCTCTTTTGGGGTGGAAAAAAGATTCCTCGAGGGACTCCTGGAAGTCCCGGATCTTCCCTCAGAGATCCCCTCGAGGGACTCCTGGAAGTCCCGGCTCGCCCCTCAGAACTCCAGCAGCAGCGTCAGCGGCTCCGTGGAGTTCAGGACCACCTCTTGCTTCTGCCCGTAGATGCCCTGCTCCACCGCGACGCCGGCCTTGGCGCACTTGGCCGAGCCGGACATGAGCTCCCTGCAGGCGGCCACCAGGTGGGAGAAGAGCTGGGCGCCCCTCCACAGCTCACAGCCGCCTCGGTACCGGACCCGTCTCCTGGCAACCGGCTCCCCGAGCAGCGAGTCCTGGGGGATGAACAACACACTGCCGGGCAGGTCGAGGACGGACACCGAGTGGCCCGAGTCCTTACGGAAGAGCTTGGTGGTCATCAGGCTGCTGGCTGCGGAGGTAAAGGGGAAACAAGAGAAGAAGCTGTATTTAATTTATTATTTTATTATTTAAAGTTAGGTTGCAAGGGTGTTCAGAATTTGATGTAGCAGACACACAAATACAAAAACATGGTCACAAGATAAAATTCAATGTACAGAGAGCTCTCACCTCAATTAATTTCAACAAATTAAATTTTAAATAAATAACACACAAAATGTATCAAACCAATTAAATTAAAAAAAGTAACAAATTGTTAAATTAAATAAAAGAGCATCTAAAATAAGAAAAACTCTTAACAACGTAATTTAATAGATAGAACGCAAAAATAATAGATAAATAAATAAATAATATTTTTATTAATTTAAATAAAAATTAAAAAGTGTAAGAAACAGATAAATATCAGATTAACCTGTGAATAATAAAATTACATATCGTACAAAGACATGTGCTTGAACGTGCTTCTGAGAGTTAAATCGAATATATTGTCTAAAATATTTTATTTAACCTTTATTCAAGTTGAAAAAAAGGAAAAGGGGCTAAAAAAATACACAAAAATGTCATGCAGACTGGTACACCATGCATTAGTGATTAAAATTGTGCAGAAATTGTTTATACAAATTATAAATAAACATATTTCCCTTAACTAAATTACACCTAAATCTCAGTTTGCGTGCATGTACATGTCAATGAGACATATACAGTAATAAAATGAGACTTATTTAATGAAGGAAGAAGCATGTCGTCAGAGGAGCATTAATCAGATTATTATAATATCCGGTACATCTCACCCATGTCGTGAGCGGCGTCCTCCGTGGCTCCGTGGAAGAAGCACACGTACACGACCATCCCCTCCTGGATCTGGAGGGCACAGAGGTCGTTAACTGGAGATGCTGGAGCTACGCGTCCATCATGCAAACAAGTTGTGCATCTTAATGTTTAAGCATTAAAAAATGCAAACGTTCCTCAGAGGCATTTATTTTGCAGCTAACAGATGTTTAAACATGTAGCGCGTTAGCATGCTAACATAAGTATGACGGCCAATGGTAAAATCACACATTAAATTAAAATTCAATTCAATTCAATTCAGTTTATTTGTATAGCCCAATTTCACAAATTACAAATTTGTCTCGGAGTGCTTTACAATCTGTACACATAGACATCCCTGCCCCAAAACCTCACATCGGATCAGGAAAAACTCTCAAATAACCCTTCAGGGGGAAAAAAAGGGAAGAAACCTGCAGGAGAGCAACAGAGGAGGATCCCTCTCCAGGATGGACAGATGCAATAGATGTAATGTGTACAGAAGGACAGATTTAGAGTTAAAATACATTCAATGAATATGACAGAGTGTATGAATAGTTCATAGTAGGCATATTCCACGATGGAGACCTCCACGATCCATCAGGCAGAGGGCGGTGGGGAGGAGGAGTGGGCGGAGTCTCAACAGGACAGTGGCGTAGTCAGGAGCAGGAATTCCACGACCCAGACCTCGATGATCCATCAGGCAGATAGGATCTATGCCGTCTCATAGGGTCCGATGACCCTATGAGACGTGAAGTCAAAAGGACTCCGGGGAGAAAGCAGAGTTAGTAACGTGTGATTGAGAAATGAAAATTCATCCTTAAGGAGAGAAAAAAGAGGAGATAGGTGCTCAGTGCATCCTAAAACGTCCCCCGGCAGCTATAAGCCTATAGCAGCATATCAAGGGGCTGGACCAGGTGAACCTGATTCAGCCCTAACTATAAGCTCTGTCAAAGAGGAAAGTCTTCAGTCTACTCTTAAACGAGGTGACTGTGTCTGCCTCCCGGACTGAAATTGGAAGCTGGTTCCATAAAATGTGTCTAACAAATTAATTACAAAATTATTTAGCAAATAGTTAAATAAAAGTGAATCTAAATGAAAAACTTAAAAGGAATTAAACAAAGAAATAAAACAACAATCGATCAAATATAATTGAAAATGTATATATGAAACACCCACCTCGGCCCACTGGGCGTCGGCCCCGTCCAGCGCAGGTCTGATCTTCACCTTCGCCGTCCTGCACTGCTGGACCACGGTCCGGGCCTGAAGGCCCCGGGGCCTCGAGGAGGGAGGCGAGCTGCTCACACACAAGGATACACAGTAAACTACAGTAGTCTATACAACCAGAGGAGGCGCCCCATGGTGGTCAGGAGAGAGAATGCAGCTTTAACACATGAAATATAGACTTCTATACAACCAGAGGAGTCGCCCCCTGATGGTCAGGAGAGAGAATGCAGCTTTAACACGTGAAACATATCCTTCTATACAACCAGAGGAGTCACCCGCTGGTGGTCAGGAGAGAGAATGCAGCTTTAACACACGAAGCATATACTTCTATACAACCAGAGGAGTCGCCCCCTGGTGGTCAGGAGAGAGAATACAGCTTTAACACACGAAGCATAGACTTCTATACAACCAGAGGAGTCGCCCCCTGGTGGTCAGGAGAGAGAATGCAGCTTTAACACATGAAGCATATACTTCTATACAACCAGAGGAGGCGCCCCCTCCCCTGGTGGTCAGGCGAGAGAATGCAGCTTTAACACATGAAGCATAGACTTCTATACAACCAGAGGAGGCGCCCCCTGGTGGTCAGGAGAGAAAATGCAGCTTTAACACATGAAATATAGACTTCTATACAACCAGAGGAGTCGCCCCCTGGTGGTCAGCAGAGAGAATGCAGCTTTAACACATGAAATATAGACTTCTATACAACCAGAGGAGTCGCCCCCTGGTGGTCAGCAGAGAGAATGCAGCTTTAACACATGAAATATAGACTTCTATACAACCAGAGGAGTCGCCCCCTGGTGGTCAGCAGAGAGAATGCAGCCTGTTATCTCTGTACGTACCAGTCTACCTCAGGAGGCGGTTGTGCGATGGTGAAGACGGGCCAGGGTTTGGTGCTCGGGGCCACGATGGGTTCCAGGCCAGCGCTGAAGCTCCTTCTGGCCAAAGACGGCGCCTCCAGGTCTCTCTTCCTCTTCACCGGGTGCCTGACTACGCCTTGGCTTTGGGTTCGGTTCGCGGTCGTCAGCCCGCCGCTTGCCGCCTGCGGGAGCTCCGTTGGCGGAGGACACGACTCCGACAGAGGGTTGGGTTTCTCTGGGACTTTGACAAAGTGATGGGTCCTGGCGCTGCCCTGAGGCCGACCCGTCCTCCTCCGGTCCAGGAGTTGGATCCGCTCCTCCTGGACCTCGAGGCCGCTTTGGCTCCCGGTGACTTCAAACTGCGGCGGCGGCGGCGGTCCTCTCCGGACGGGCATGAGTCTGGCCACGAAGGGGGCGTTGGGAATGCTTCGCTGGAGGATGATGGGAATTCTGGGCTGGAAATTGATGGGAGTTCTCAGATGGAGGAGGATGGGGATCCTGGGCTGAGGCCTGGTGGGGTTCACGGGCGTGGGGGGCAAAGGACTCTGCTAAGAATCAGAGGGGAGATGCAGAACTTTAGCGACAGAGAAATAGTCAATCAAAGTATTCAAATTCAGTTTTTATATCTCGAAAGTGGCCCAACTACACGTGAGGGATTTGGAGGAGATGATGCAGCGTGTAATCTAGCGCCTCTCTGAGTTCCTCAACGTCCATCCTCAACTCCTCTATCTTTGATCACATGACCTTAGAAATAAAAATCAAGGCCCGCCATCTTTAAAAAGGACATCCAATATTACGATTGGGATTATTTCATAAGCAAACGTTGTTTAAAAGTGATGGTGTCCTGTTTCCTCCCGTCTTTAGACGCAGGAAACAAAGACGTGGAAAATAAAGTAATAGGTCGAAGACGCCGTTCCCTCTTCACGACCCCGACGTTTTCCTTATGTTTTCACATTAAAAGCGCACGACGGGCGAAACGCAGCGTGGCTTTTATTGTGAAAACATGGCAGGAAACGAGACACATTTTGACGGCACTACATTTAAATAAAGTTGGTTCAAGAAGTTACAGTCTGAGGAAACCCACCGCTCTGTCCTGTGAAGTCGTGTCTGGCCTCCTCTCTACTACGTCCACTTCGCCTCCGTCTTCCTCGTCCTCCTCGTCATCGTCGCTGCAATCGTCACCGTCCTTCCCACTGAGGATGCAGACGGAGCACGTGAGCTGTTGTCCAACGCCGCTGCCGACGCCGGTAGTACCGCTCTTTACCTGTCGGGGTCATCGGGTATCTGCGGCGACGTCATCGCCTCCAGAGGAGACGCCCTCGGCTCCGATTGGCCGACTGGTTTCTTCCTCCTGCTGCACTGCGAGCAGCTGCTGATCCACTGCAGCACGTCGGTTTTCATGGTTTTCCAGAAGTACCTGATGAAAACATCATCGACATTTTATCTTTTTTTATTTTATTATTAAAGAGAAGTCATACAGTATCGGGATTAATAACAGTACGTTTGGTGTGACGGCCGCAAAAAGCAAAACACATCTTTATTTTAGAAAATATAATTGTTAAGTTTGTATATGTATGGAAAGGGAATAAATTACCATGAAATAGGTTTCAATGAAATTAAAGTAATTATTCTTGGGAAAAAATATACAGTTAAGATATTTTTGTGGTATACTGGTTTTATATATTTATATTTCATTTATTTGTTTTATTTTTAAGAAGAAATGGTGGAGATAGTTTTTTTATATTAAAGATTTTTCATTTAGGTAAATATAAATATATAAAAATATATATGTCCATATATATAAAATAAATATATATATAATATAAAATAAATATATATATGTATATATATTTATTTATTTACATTCAGCAGCTATTATGATGAATAAAATATTGCATGTCAGTGGAGATTTCCAGATGTTCGATACGAATTTCAACTCAATCCAACGAAAAAGAAAACCAGTGATGCTAAAAACGTCTAAAATTCATAGCAAAAAAATTATTTGGGATGAAGATAAAGGAAAGAAAGCGTTTCCTCTCATCTCGATAAAGAGGACGAAGACCCCGCTTACCGTTCGTTCAGCAGTCTGAGACACTTGTTGATGTCCAGGTGGTTCAGCTCGTTGTGGTAATCCGTCATGGCGGCCTCCACCCGCTGCCGGCTCCTCAGAACCAGACGCACCCGGTCGCCTCTCATGATGTGCAGCTCGCCGTCTGAGAACCAGGAGGAAATAATCACAGAGGAACCAACTGACCTGTCGTTTATTCTGAAGGCATTTGGGTTCTGGTTCAGGACAAACCTTTGATGGTGAACTTCTTGCAGAACCTCCTGAAGGTGTTCTTCTCCACGTAGCTCAGTCCAGGAGGATATGTGCGTCTGCTCAGGTAGAGCTCCACGGCATCGTACTTGGCAAAATAGGCCTGCTCGCAAATACAGAGACAAATACAGGCAGAACATTACATCGAATCATATATACAAATATCCTATCTCTAAATATTAGAATATCATGAAAAGATTTGTAATGAATCCAGAATCTGAGACAGTCCTGTATATATATCTATATATTTTTTTATAAATAAATGTATATATTTTAATAAATAAATATATACAAATATTTATAAATAATTATATATAAAAAAATAATAAAAAAATATGTAGAAATATATATATATATAGATAAATGTATTAAAAAATATATGTAGAAATGTATATATACATATATATATATATAAATATATATTATTTAAAATATTTATATATATATCTATGAATATATACAAATATATATATAAATTAATATATATATAATATATATACAAGTATATAAATAAATATAAATAAATGAATAACTATATTTTATTTTTATTTTTAGAAAAAAATATTTAGTTAAACCCCCAGCTGGAACCTACCTCCTCCCCTGCACGCTGAGTTGGACCTCTGGATAGAGTCTGTGGACGAAAGACACAACAGCAGGAGTTGTACGAGCAGCAGCTCCTTTACAGACTTGCACTTCCACTGCTCGGCTCAACACGACGCACAGACACGACGCGCAATGACTCACCGCAGAGTCGCCGTGGACCAAGAGCGTGGGTACGGCGTCCGGCTGGACAGAGACCTTGTCCCCGCCGCGGTCGAAGCAGTCCTCGGTGAAGTGGGTGGAGCAAACGGACGAGCCGAGCCGAGGGTGCCAGTTGGGCCGGCCGACGGCCTTCAGCCACTGGGTCAGCAGGGCCAGGTTGTCGAGAGGAAACCTGGGAGGGGAAGACAAATAGGTGCGGTCATATTAATACAAAAAGTTTACATAATTCATCCGCTTGGGAGCCAAACTGGAGGGCCTCTGTTATTCAATAGGTTTGAATCCACCACTGGATAAACAAAAATATAAAAACAAATCCACAAAATGTCCTTTTAATATAAGGACACATTTGTTTAATACATCGATACGATATTCACAATAATTAGTAATCTGTTCGTCAAATTTGTGGAACCGAATCTTTAGATTTTCAGAATATGATTATACAGGGAAAACATTTACAGAAGAATTAAATGTAAATGCATGCTAATGACTAACACTGGAAGGCGCCCCTACTTGTGGAAGGTGAGGCCCAGGCCGCGCTCCACCGGCCCGCAGCAGTTGGTGCAGGTGGAGACGCTGCAGCGGAGCCACTTCCTCTTGGACCGGTTGAGGCAAGTGTCGCAGCTGGAGATCCAGCGGGCCAGGTCGTGAGTCATGCTGGCCCAGTAGAAGTGCTTGGTGATCTCCCGCTGGCAGATCCCGTGGCCGTAGTGACCCTGGTTGTCGTGGAACTGCTGCAGGATCGAGTTCACCTGCGCATCGGGGGGAAAAAGATGGTTCAGTTGTCACTGGGACCAAAAAGATCCTCCTGAGACCTGTTTTTGGGGAAAGAGGGTCATCACTTCCAGAGTTCACTCAACCAGACCTCCTCTCTGCAGCGGGGCACTCGTAGAGGAGGAGAGACCCTGGTGTACAGCAGCACGCCATCTGAAACGGCAGAGAAACGTTCCTGAAGGTCCTGGGATCCGGTTCAGGGTGAGAAGAAGAGAGGCGGGTCACTCGTTCCACTCACCGTTCAGACCGAAGCGCTTGGACATCCTCTTCAAACCCCCTCTGGCTGCCTTGCTCTGCATGGGGAGGACTCTGTGGCTCAGGTACCTGCAACATGAAAACACGTTAACACACCAGTCAGTTTGAACCAATCGGGTGTGAGAGGAAGTCGGGCGGGCGGGGGGGCGGGGGGGATGTACTCTGCGATCTGGTTGTAGGCTTTGAAGCTGGGCTCGATGACGACCTTCCTCCTCTTGAGCTCCATCACGGTCTGGACCTCCCTGCAGTCCGGATCGGGGCCCGGGAGGCAGTACTGGTGCTCCTGCAGCTCTGTGGGGGGGTCGCAGCGATCGAAGGCCGGCTCGGGGGGGTCTGCGGGTTCTGCAGCCGCAGTGGAGAGGAGGTCCTCCAGGCTGCCGGACTGGAGGAAGTCCTCGTCTGAAGGGGCCGGAACCTGAAAACCAAGAAGGGCAGAAACGTGTATTTAAGATTTCACATCTTTAAGCTTTCGCACAATTTACTGTTTTTCTTCTTCTTTAAAATCATTTTATTTCTGTTTTCTTTCATGAATTGTCTTATTTTCTCTTTTATTTGTTCATTTAAGTGTCATGCTTTATGTAAAGCACTTTGTGGAAGTGATAACTTTCTGAATGCTTTCCTTTTAGATTAATTCCCTTGTAGCCTCGTTTTCATTTGTCCTTGATTTCCTTCACACTTTTGATTTAATAAAGTTTATTATCTCGACCTTTGATTGGACGAATTATTTTCTTCTTCACATTTCTAACAGAAAAGAAGTAAAGAAATATAGCACAGAGCATGAATGGATATTAGCGGGAGTGATTAGGGACAAAAAAGAAAGATTATTTCAGGCTACATGTATTAACAATATAATTAAAGTGTAAATTAAAAGGCCTTTCGCACTTCAGCATTCATCCGGTGTGCTGTGCAGAGGCCAGAGGTCATTTAGGGCCTCCTGCGTTGCTTCACCTCGTCCTCCTGCGTCGCCGCGGAGACGACAATGGGCACGGTGGGCACGGCGTCCGGCGACAGAGTCGGCTGACCGCCCTCACTCGGCGAGAAGCAGGCCGGCTCAAAGTGCCTGGAGCAGAGGCAGGAGTTGGTACGGAGCGAGCCCTCGTCCCTCTGAGACAGCACCAGCCACCGCCGCCGCCGCTCCGCGTCCTTGGGGAACCTGCAGGACACAGTTTGAGTTTTCAGAGCTTTGAGACACAAAAGGAGAGCCTGCCGGTGGAGTGCCGCAAGGTTCCACCTCGGGTCCCGTTTCATTCTCATTAAAAGCGCTTCCTTTGGGTCACGTTCTCCATCAACACTATGCAGACGATGCACGATGCGCCGTCAAGCAGACGATGCACCGCTGAGCCCAGTTAGAGTCTGACGGCGTCGAGCTAATGGCCGGAAAAATAAAGCCCAACGACAAACAAACACGACTTAACGATAAGAGTGTCATGTTTGTGTTTGTGAGTCCGACCTGTGGAAGCTGAGCTGAGGGTGCACGTAGCTGGAGGCGTCGCAGCCGTAGGCCAGGCAGAACTGGACCGGGGGTGCTGGCGGTTCTACGGGAGTCCGGCTCTGGCAGACGGCACAGTCTTGGATCCAGGCTTTTACCGCCTCCGTCACTCCGACCCAGTAATACATCAACTGGACAGCAGACGGAATACTTGATGTGCGTACGACTCATTGGAAATATTGTTTTGATCACAATCATCTTTTTGTTTCATTTTATTTAAACTCACCATTATCTCCCTAACCACTCGGACCCGCCCCGCATGGCTGTTGTTGTCGTGGTAACGGGCCAGGATCTCCCTCACCTCCTCGTCGCTCCTCACGACCCGGAGGAGGCGACCTCGGTACGAGCGCAGCAGGCAGCCATCTGGAGGACAGGAAGTACATTTCAGGTATTTTAAGTATCAATTTGAGATACTTGGTATATTTCTATTTCCAGAGACTATACTTCTACTTTAGTTACTTTCTATATTGCGATTATTAATATTTTATAAATCAACGTTATAAAGTAGCTGAAATGAGCTCCACATTTCCAAGCTTACACAGTAATACATTTACAATAATAATAATCCAGTGATATAATCTATTAGACATTTCGATGCTTATACTTTTGTATTTACAAGATATAATAAAAGTATGGACTTTTAATTGTGACAGAGATTATATTTATTATGAGATTTCAGTTGCTGAACATATGGAGTGATAAATGCCATTAAACTCACGGGCGGAATGTAACAATCCCACCAAATAAAATAGTGGGTTCAATGCAGCAAGAAAGTGAATTTGAACAATAAAAGTCATTCAAATCAAACTTGTTTTACATGCGTGTGTTCCGTTTCACGGATTCAAGAGTGAATAATAAAATACCTTTATAGATAAAGTGCTTGCTGGCCGCTTTGGTCACTTTCTTTGAGCTCTTCGAGGATTCCAGGGGAAATGTTCCCGCCCGCATGTACAGCTCCACCCGGTTCAACAAGTCAAAAGATGGCATCTGTGAGGGGAGAGACGGGGAGGTGAGGAGGACCTCTTAGACTTGCATCGGTCAATGTGATCTGAAGCTTCAAAGAATACTTGTGATAATTAATAAACACATTACTAAAATGTAACTTACTTTTATATAACAAATATTGAATAATATTGAAAAACGTGAGATGTTTCTCTTTGTTTTCCATCCCTCATTATGAAGTGATGTTACTGATGACAGCATATAAACAAACCAGAACATTTAGCAAGAAATGTAAATAATGTGGCTACTACAGACACACAGAGATCGCAGGGGGGCGTACCCCAGTACATATTATAAATGAGAATATGTGTGTGAGAGAGAGAGTGCCTTGATTAACTACCGTGGCGCAGCTGTGTCCCTGAGGGGTAGACTAAGCCGGGTATTTCATGAAAAATAACCTATCAAAATGTGGAATTTGACAGAAAAACATTACTCTGATCGCAAAAGTGTCGCCATTATGAGAGGCTCGGGGCTTTTGTGAACGTTTACGTGTCCTTAAATGTGTTTTGGGGTTTGGATATGACAACTTAAATCACTGTTCACAAAGTGCTCTCGTTTCTTTCAAGACAGAAAATGGTGCTCCAAAAAATAACATTGCCTCTGATGGGGCAGAGGTGGACTTGCTCCCTGGTTAAGGCTCCTCCAGACAAACGTGGGGAACATTCCATCCACACATGTGAGGACGAGCACAAGATTTCCTACGTTTTGATCCATAAATGGTGTAAAAAGAGGGAACATTTCTTTATTTTTTTAGGACTTTCTGTTGCTCCCTCTCACTCTCGCTCTGAACATTCCGTGCCATACACACACATTATAAACTCTGAAATAGACCGGAAACATTCCAACACCTGAACACCGAATGCATGAAAACTGTGCAAGCTATTTAAAAAATCCAATTGGGAAAATGAACTCCATCTTTTAGTTAACGTTTTAAACTTTAAATCAGTTCTCTACCTTACAGTATGGCGAGTCACTGTAGGCACAAATATTAGGCTTTCCTTTTCGAAACCCCATTCAAGGGACAATGAGCCCGGCCACAATTTATTGAATATTAAATACCAATGTTACACATGTCTTTTGTTGCTGTTAATAAGCAACTAATTCATACCGATTACAGTTGAATTTTGGGACAAAATAGCAACAAAAAACCTGCTCTTTCTTAGTGACGTGATGGAGGACAACGTAATTATTGTATACAATTTATAATAACTTAATCGATTAATTGTAAGGCTACTATTTATTGATGAACATCAATCCAGGTGGGAACATTTATTTAACAAACACCGGGACTGTTTCCGTGCCTCTGACATCACAGCACGTGACGTTTAACGCCGTTTAATGGAATGTAATATAACGTTAAAAGTGTCCCAACTAAAGAAGAAAAAAAAACGTTTCCCACCTTCAGAACATCTTGTGTCCGGTACACACAAATCCTCGTTACACCGCCATCAACTTCCAACTGGAACTAAACGGTCAACGCGTTGTTTTCGGACCCGACCGTTCGGTTAAACGACTTAAACTGTGTTTCCCTTCAAATAAATGTACAAATACAGACCGCAAAGTGACACATTTCAGCTCAAACTAGAAGCTAAATGTGACGTTTGGTGGTTCGCACGTTTAAGCTCGCGGCAGCAACTCGTATTTTCCGATGAGGGAGCTTTCAAAATAAAAGTTTTATATTTAGCTAGTGACTTTTTACTTTAAGAAGAATATCTTCATCCATTTTTAAATATGTTGATTAATTGATACAGGATGTTGAACTATATATTATACGGCACATGAATTTTGTTTATCGTGTCAGAAGATTGGTCACATTTTATCCTAAATAAAAGATTTGTAAATATAACTGAAACAAAGTAGCTTACATGTTTTGGTTTATTTTAGATACTATTTTTTACAATCTATGAATTAATTTTAATGTTTAATACTATTTTAATGTTTAATACTATTTTAAATATTTGTCTTGGTGATCAATAAAAAGCTGTTGGTGATCAATAAAACGTTTATTGTATCTTAATTTGAGCATTTTGAAAGTGTTCGTCATCTTACAACACCAACAATACAAATCAAATTAAATATTTAAAACATCGAATTGTCGGTATCTGAAAGGTTCTGCCACTCGGTTAAATTATTGATTTTATAAAGATAAATGTATCACATCAATCATAATTTGTCTGTTTATTGTTCATGTTTTAAATCATGTATCAGTTTGAAGGTAAAAAAAGAGCTTATTATCTAAAGACAGTGTAGCACTCAGTCACACAGACAACAGATAACGAATCCCGAATAAATGTTTATATTATATATTTATGTATTTCCTGACATTCGTACTTTTATTTTGTTGTCGAAACGAGTAACCGGAAGTAGCATTGCTCGCGCTTACTGCTGCCTTTACAGATAAACGGGTTTGACGCAGGTTGTAAAAGCTGCTGTCACCCAAGTTTACTGAATGCTGCTTATTTCCGGTCCCTGAAACGCAACCGAGCGCCCCTGCTGGCCCGGAGGTCACATGACACCCTGGATCACAAACAACTAGTACTCAGACGCTTTACTTAAGTAAAAGAAGCAAAATACTCTCTGACAACAACAAAGAATATACATAAATAAATAAATATATAATATCATTATTATTATTATTTCTGTTGTGCATTGGGGGCCATTGCCATGTTTAAACCTTCTGTAAATCTCTCTTGCTCCTCCACTAAGGTTAAGAGATGACACTTTGCATTTAGCAGGTGGTGTTTTTATGAGCTACAGTTCTTCTACATTTTTGAAGACTCCAAATCTTCTGTAATTTCAGTTTTAATGTTGTCATGCACATTTGAGACTTCTGTATTCTATTTACTGAAAAAAACAAAAAACAACTGTGACATATTTCAATGTTTTTTTCATCACCAATGTATGAATCAGATCAAAAACATGAAGTCTTCGGGGCCGTATCGGGCCTTGTTGGTAGACGTGTTGACCTCCCGGCTGACCCCCAGCTGTCCTCAAAAGTCCATGAGGTGCGTGTAGGGCCCGTTGGTGTTGAGCTTCAGCACCTGTCTGTTCCCGTACGTCCCGTGTTTCACCGTCACTTGGCCCGTCGCCGCTGCCGCCACCGCCAGCGCCAGCTGCTCCTCGCACAGGGACACGAAGGTGCCGTAGAGCCGCTGTCCGGCCTCCTTGCCAATGTTGTCGTGGTACTGCACTGCTCGGCCTTTGGCCTTCCCGCCCAGTGTGGCCTGGGGGACGATCAGCAGGCTGCCGGGCAGCTCCGACACCGACACCATCTTCCCCGAGTCGGATTCGCACAGCCGCAGGTTTAACAGTGCGGACACTGGAGTGGAGGAACAATACACATGGCGAGGGACAGAACAACACATCACAGATATAATGAGTCAGGGAATCACAGGGAGAAACAATGATGTGCAGAATTAAATTAATGTGCGGTTGCCAGTATGAGTTAATTATCCAGTAAAAATACTGTAAAAAGTCCAATATGTACCTCTGAGGGCTAAAAAAGTGTGAGAAATACATCAAAAGAAATGTAAAATATGTTGTTTTTCATTTAAAACATTTTTTTTTCAATTGTTCAACTTGCAGATATAATTATTTTAAAAAGCGGTGCATTATGTGATAAACTGAGCTGGTTTATGTTTAATAAGTGGAATGAAGCCACTGACCCATCTTGGGCAGCATGTCCTCCGAGGCTCCTTTGAAGAAGCAGATATAGATCACCATTCCTCTGTGGATCTGAGGACCGATCAGGAGCCAGCGTTCACGATCAAATACCGGAGAGTCATCTTCACAGAGGACCAATGAGGAGCCAGCGTTCACTCACGAGTCACAAAATACCGTAGTTATCATAGTTTTTATGTACATGTTTATTGTTTTTATTATTTGTTATTGTTTTTAGTTTATGATTATAGTTTTTATCATTTGTTAATATTTTTATTTTTATTAAGCGACTTTGTGCACCTAGAAAAGCGCTATAGAAGTCTGAATCATTATTATTATTATTATTTCAATGTTTTTTTTGTTATTTTAACTTATATGTTTATTGTTTTTATTATTTGTATTGTTTTATTCTATGTCTGTTTATTATTTGTATTATTTGTTATTGTTTTATGTTATCTGTACGTTTATTGTTTTGCACCTTTCACCTCGTCAAATTACTTATATGTGCAACGTACTTGCGCAATCATCGATTCTGATTAAGAATATTATAATAATATAATAATAAACATTTTCTTCATGTATTTTGCCATTTTTCTTCCAAGTTAGTTTTCTTTGACTTTTGATGTCACGCGTTTCATAACAAAATGTTCTTACCTGGACATACTGAGCCTCCGAGAGCTCCTCCGGTGGCTTCACCTGCAGCGTCGCCTGCAGACACTGCTGAAGTACCGCCCGCGCCGCCGGAACACCGCCTCTCTCTGCCATCACTACTCAGTTCTGTAAAACAAGCGTCCCCTTTAGACTCTGCGATGCACCACGAGGACGTTAACAGAAAACCATTCACTCAGAAAAAGACAGAAACCTTCGAGATCCCGAAGAGAAAACTCACGCGACACACTTCCGTCTAGACGTCAACTGAATGAGGCTCAAAGCGGCTCAAAGCTGCGCATTTTTTTTACTTTTCCCCCCTCTCTCTTTCTCTTTCCCCATCAGCTTTTGTTCATGTGATAATATGGAGGGGGGGAAGTGAAATGACAGCACGCAAAAAAATAGAAAATATCAACAGTTAAAGTAAATAAATATCGTATTATTGTGAGATAAATGTTTTTTTGTACATACAAGTAAGAAAAAGAGCAAAAGAACACTATCAAGAGCAACACACACACACACACACACACATATATATATATATATATATATATATATATATACACACACAAGATCATTCAAATAGATGACAGTTTGAGAGTATGCATTGTGTGCACGTGTGTTTGGAAGTATGAATATTAAATATCCAGTAACAATTCTGCAGTTATGCATGTGGTGGAAGAAGCATTCAGATCTTTGGGGAAAGTACTAATATTACAAATGCTCAACTAAAAGTAAAAGTGCTGCATATAAAACCTAACTTTAGTAAAGTTATGTAAGTATTATCAGCAACATCTACTTAAAGTATTGATAGTGGATAGTTGACACGTGGTTTTCACAGATGAACTGCCAGCTGAAAAGTAACTAAAGCTGTCAGATTAATGTAGACGAGTAAAAAGTACAATATGTACCTCTTAGATGTATCACAGTAAAAAGTACAACATTGACCAAGCAGTATGAAATGGAAATACTCAAGTATTATACAAGTATCTTGAATGTGTACTTACATACAGTTATTAGATAACTGTGATGATCTAATTAAGATCCAGATCATATTCAAATTGGTTTGAATATTATGTTCTATTGTTGATTCCCAAACAGATTAATTGATCCACAATGCATGTATTACTAAATATAAAGAAATAAGTATATGTCCTTTAATAACAGTAACAATAAACTTATTTACTAGACTTAGACAAATAAATAGGTATTTTTAGAGCGTTAAAAGACACGCATGCGCACTTTGCGCAAGGTTGACGCGCACCAAGCTAGCTGAGGAGCATCTAAACAGCTAAACATGGCTCAGTTCTCATACAGCAGAATGTCTCATTTACTGAGACTATACGGTCATAAGGTTCAGGTTTCACGAACAGGGACAGAAATAAAACCGGGACCTGCGTGTTGTGTGCAGCTCGCGCGCTGCCAGGTGAGATATACGTCTGTTTCTGTGAGCTTCAGGTTACAGCTAGCTAACAGCTTCATTGCTAACGTAAAGCTCAACAGAACACAAGAAGAATAACACCGGAAGTGCTCAAAATAAAAGCGATAACGGTGATTTTTATTTCCATGGGGTTAACCAAATTATTCAAATACATTAGCAAAACATAATTATAAAAATAATAAATGGTAAATTGTTATTTTTCACGCAAATAATGTTGTAGAGATGTACTTTCGAATCCTAAAGATTTAATTTTGAATGACAAAACCGGAAGTGCTTACTTAAATTCGACCGATTCTACTTATGGGCTCAACGACTACTGTTAATGACCAATAACTTGTGTTATAAATATGTCTAACCTGGTGTTATTGAGCTATTACTTTTTATTTTCTAATACAAACACGTCAACAACAGAATCAGCAGTACAATAAACAAAACAAAACATATATAAACTAAATTAATCATTTAAATATGTTTCATGAATCAATTATAAGCCATTAATAAATCAAAGGATTTCTCACGTTCTAATAATCCATGAAACCTGCAGTTATAAACACAGATTTCCATGAAGTCTGTAGAAGTAAATGTTTATAAATTGGTAATATATTTTTGCTCAGATGCTGATCCTGTAAACTCCACAGAGCGTTTTCAGTGTCGTTAAGTCCTAACTTTTGTCTTTCCGAAAATAAGACGGAAATCCTAAATCTTCAAGGAGCAACGGACAAACCGAGGACGTCGTCTTCCCGGCGTGTCTGTTGTGCTTTCTTCTCCAGCGGTCGGTGGACAGCAAGGCGCTCCAGGAGAGGCAGAGGCAGCAGATGGCCAGAGGCCTCCCCAGACCGAAGCCCATCGCCGGGGTCAAGCAGGTCATCGTCGTGGCGTCGGGGAAAGGGGGCGTCGGCAAGTCCACCACCGCAGGTAGAGCCGCACGGACGACACCTCTCGTGTCGGAAATCACACGTTTGATGCTCGACGCACAAATAAAACTTAAATACTTTAACGTTTTTTTCCCCCTGTCTCCACAGTGAATTTAGCTCTCGGAATACTGGCCAACGATCCGGTGAGGAAGAATTACTTCTTAATTATTATATTATTTTTTTAAACTAATTTATGTCTGACTCACGGTGAGGCTGCTGACCTGTTTCCGTCTCTCAGCTCAAGTCGGTCGGCCTGCTGGACGCCGACGTTTACGGCCCGTCGATCCCCAAACTGATGAACCTGAAGGGAAACCCGGAGCTCAGCGATAGTGCGGCCATTGTTCCTCTTCCCCCGTGTCACCTTGATGTCACCTTGATGTCACCTTGATGTCACCTCACAGGTGTCCTGGTTATATCTGATTATGACTTTCACCTTTCTTCCAGACAACCTGATGATCCCCCTGGTGAACTACGGGGTTCCTTGGTGAGTCCCCGCGGGGCATCCTCTCCTCTTGCTTCCTTCAGTCCTCACCTGTCCTCTTGTCTCCTTCAGCCCTCACCTGTCCTCTTGTCTACTTCACCTGTCCTCTTGTCTCCTTCAGCCCTCACCTGTCCTCTTGTCTCCTTCAGCCCTCACCTGTCCTCTTGTCTCCTTCAGCCCTCACCTGTCTCCGTCAGCCCTCACCTGTCCTCTTGTCTCCTTCACCTGTCCCCTGACTCCCTCTTCTTACCCCCCCCCCCCTCCCAGCATGTCGATGGGCTTCCTGGTGGACGACGTGGCTCCCATCGTGTGGAGGGGGCTGATGGTGATGTCGGCGGTGGAGCGACTGCTCAGACAGGTGGGGGTGACTACGACATCGTCAGAAAGGTGGGGGTGACGACGACATGGTCACCTGGCTGAGTGGCTGTAACAGACTGGAGGTGTGTGTGTGTGTGTGTGTGTGTGTGTAGGTGGACTGGGGCTCTCTGGACTACCTGGTGGTCGACATGCCTCCTGGGACGGGAGACGTCCAGCTGTCTGTCACCCAGAACGTCCCAGTAGCAGGTCAGTGTTAAATAATAATAATAATAATAATAATAATAATAATAATAAATAAATAATGAGAAAAATACAAGTAAAGTGTTTTGACAGTAAAAATAAAATAAAAAGCCATCAAATCTTCTTCGTGAAGGCGCCGTCATCGTGTCGACGCCACAGGACATCGCCCTGCTGGACGCCCGGCGAGGAGCCGAGATGTTCAAGAAGGTCAACGTGCCGGTAACCAGCGCGCCCGCGCGTGTGTGTGTGTGTCTCTCTGTCTGTGTGTGTGTGTGTGTGTGTGTGTCTCTGTCTGTGTGTGTGCGTGTGTGTGTGTGTAACAGGAGGCTCACCGTGTTGCGTTCAATGACCCCTGCAGGTTCTCGGTCTGGTGCAGAACATGAGCGTCTTCCAGTGTCCGCGCTGCAACCACCGGACTCACATCTTCGGCTCCGACGGTGCCCGGCAACTGGCGGCCGCCATGACGGTTGAGTTCCTGGGTAAGCGGTCGCCATGGTCACCACGAGAGGGACTTCCTGTTGACGTTGTTAGTTATTATTAGAGATGCACAGAGAACAACGAGGCTGCTTTGTATTCACGCTTTTGTCTGTCAACAGATAACAAAGTTAATTATGTTGCACATATTTTATTATTTAAAAACCTTATTTATTGTTCACAGATCATTCTGACTTCTTTATACATTTCATGCATTTATATAATTTTTTTAAAGAGAAAAATGAAATAAAAATCACACTTTCATTGTTTTTCCTCTTGTTGATGGACCTCCATGTTTCTGCCTCCAGGCGACGTTCCTCTCCATCTGAGCATCAGAGAAACGTCGGACAGAGGACAGCCGGTGGTCGTCTCCTTCCCCGACAGCCCCGAGGTGACACTGCAGTATTATATTATATTATATTATATATATTACTATTATATGACATTATAATGAAGCTTCCTTCGTTAACAGCTGAATGCTGGGCAGCTTCATTTATTTGCATGCGTGATTAATCCTGATTTGTGGATTTAGGTTCCAGCTCTGATTGTTTCTTAACATTTAGACAGATAGTTAATTGTTTTAATCCCGCAAGCAGAGAAAGAAATATTAAATATAAATAATGCACAATATATACAGAAAATACAATGATTCCAGAGCATCTTTAACTCCAAAAGTCAACATTAATGGCAAAAAAATTTTTTACTTAACATTTCCGAAAAGCACAAAATGTTTTTTTTAAATGAAATAGTAATGCAATATTTTTATTTTATAGAATAACAGTTTCTTTTTTTCGGATGATGATGTCATGTGAGGACCGACGTTTGAAGGAAAAAAAACACATTCCTGTCCACTTGCATTTCACAGTACTCTGTGGTGTGTGTGTGTGTGTGTGTGTCCTCTCTAGGCGGAGGCGTACAGGAAGGTGGCGTCGGCTGTGGTCCGGCGACTGGAGGAAGTCAACACTTGATTGGCTCATGGAGACTCGTGTCATGTGACACACAGAACGAACAAACATGTGACACGTTTATGTCGAGACACATGCACACACACACACACAGACCTTTTTGCTGTTGTAACGACGACAGAGCATGTGTATGTGTTGGTTCTGTAGTTGTGATGCATGTGATGCTGTTATCTGTGATGATGTTCAATGAACCAATAAAACCTGCTCAGGATTTTCAGAAATTCAAATTTTTGTCAGAGATAACTTAAATTATATGTAATCTTCATCTTGCAGAATTCCAATGCAAAGCAAGATTGTTTATACTGCAAACAAAGCAGATTTAAAGTGTTTATATATATATATATATCATAATATGACAACATATTAATTAATAAATACAGTTTAATGGCTCTAAAAGTGTATGAATAATAGTATTACATATTATATACACACTGTAAGAGCCAAATGTTGTATAGGTGCATGTATGTTTTATGTTTACACTGGGTGGCGCTGTTGCTGGTATGTTGTGCGCCTTTATTAATCACCAGGTAATTGGCGACGGGAGGTGTTTTGACCCCGGAACGGGAAAAAGGTTTTGACCGTATCACGGTGAGCTGGTAAGCTGTTTTGTACCAGACTTCACACAATTAAAAACCTATGAATAACATTCAGAGTGTCGGAGGCAAGTTGTCTGAAACAAACAGCAAGCAGCAGAACCACAGAGCGCGTCAATCAGCTAGCCGGAGGAACCAAAATGCCTCAGGGCTCCTTTAACACACAATAAAATAAAAGGAAATGCAGAACGTTAAGAAAACCGGATAATTTGTCTAAATCCGGACACAAATTGGGTTTTAATCCCTAACACATCTGCAGTATTATATAAACCTTTTTGTGCTGCTTTAATATTTTAGAAATATTAAGACATCAAGTCGCCTGTGATTCGTCTCTCTAAAAAACCTTCTTAGTTTTGTGTGACGGGAGTAAAATCAGACCGATGTGTAAATAACCTAAATGACTCTTTAACGTTGGAGTGCAGTTCCACAGACAGCCAGCAGAGGGAGCGCGTTGCATGTTGAATCATTAAGTCATCAAAACATGAAATACCTCTTTTCATTCATCTGAATAAAAGTCACACCAATGTTATGTTTCAGTGTTGTTATTTATTTATTTATAAAGATTTGTATTGACAAAAAGATAAGTTACAAACAAAACTAGAAGAAAAAACACAGACTGAACAGATACAAGTTATGCAACACGTCAGTCACCTTCACACACTTTCATACACAGGAAGCAAATATCAAGCCAGGGGACTCCTCTGGTTGTATAGAAGTATATTCTTCTTCTTCATGAATCCCAGATGAGAAAACTTTCAAGAATGCCAAATCGGTCCCAAAACGGCCAAATGTCAACAGGAGTCACATAGCGCCCTCTGCCGGCAACAGGAAGTCAGCATCCGGTGAAAAGTTTTCAGTTGATAGAGAGCAACTTAATGTTGCTCGTTATCTAGCGCTACACACTGGAGACAGGAAGTGGTTTGCAAAGGAGCATCATTCCAGCGTCAAGAGCCAGTAACCCGACATGCTCAGAGGTCAGAGGTCAGAGGCCGATCGATGCTGCTTGCAGCTTTCATTATAACTCAGTCCGTCGGCACAGTGTCGGCCTCCACAGTGCCGTGAATTATAAAGTAAATCCATTTTAATTTAATTTATTAAATCATTAATATATTTACCCCCAGGAGGAAAACTAAACTCCTGAACACAAAACAGCAGCTTCAACTCTTTATTTCTTAAATGCTTCTCACGCATAAGAAGCCTCTCGGCCGTGGTGAGCGGGGCTTAAAAACAGCAACTTTACGGATTTAAGACTTTTCCTTTCATTTGTGGTTCCTCGTGAGGAAAAAGATTGTTTCACACTGACGTCTCACAACAAGTCTCCCCGAGCGGCTCCGCCCAAGTTCACATGGACCGAGCTGCTTGTGTCTGGATAAACAGCAGCAGCTGGTTGTAATTGTGCTGTGTCAGAGTGTGTTCGTGTGTGTGTGTGTGTGTCCTCTCATTATAGCTGCACCCCCACGCTCCTCATTTCTCTTCTTCTTCTCGTGGAGAAAAACCTTTCTCCTCCCCCCACTCTCATTTTCTCCTCTTGTCTCGTCTCCTCTTGCTTCATGTAACCACAAAGCAGACGCTTCACACACACACACACACACACACACCCTCACACACACACACACACACACATGCAGCGTGCACCAATAACAATATTTGCTTGTGCAAGTCGACGCTGTGTAGGATATAAGCAAATTATTATTATTTTACTGGTAATTCTGTGAGTTGGGTTTGTTATATCTTTACTTTTATATGTTATCAAACTAACTACTAAACATGTAAATGGAAACATTTACTGGACAATCTTAAATTCCTCTGGTTCTGAAGACCACCAGGGGGCGACTCCTCTGGTTGTATAGAAGTCTATGCTTCATGTTTTAACACTGCATTCTCTCTCCTGACCACCTGGCGGCGACTGGGAGATGAAACTATGCCCACTTAGGCTTGCATTGTACGCCTTTTACTAACCTTGCCACTCATTACTTGAATTTGTGAAGTTGCACATTGATTGACAGAATTAACAGGAGTGAAATTGGACATGTAAGCCCCTCCCCCTTTAATTTCCCACGATGCACTGCGCTCCACTGGCTTGAAACGGACTAAAGACGGAGGCCAACATCCTGTTCACCTCGCCTGTCGAAAGATGGAGCCTCCCTTTGGTCTCGTTAAAGGTGTGTGTGTGTGAGTGTGTGTGTGTGTGTGGGGGGGGGGGGTTAGGGTTAGGGTTATCTCATAAAATTTTAATATTTCCTCAGACCAAGTAAAAAAAAAGATTTATAACAGCTGAGTGTTTGTCAAGGCTCAGGAAACCCTTGCAGGTGTTTCGAGTTAATTAGACAATTCAAGTGATTTGTTTAATACCCTACTAGTATACTTGTTCATGATATTCTAATATTTAGAGATAGGATATTTGAGTTTTCTTAAGCTGTAAGCCATAATCAGCAATATTAAAAGAATAAAAGGCTTGCAATATTTCAGTTGATTTGTAATGAATCCAGAATGCATGACATTTTTGTTTTTTTAATTGCATTACAGAAAATAAAGAACTTCATCACAATATTCTAATTTTCTGAGACAGTCCTGTATATATATATATATGTATATATATATCTTTACGTTACTCCTCATTTCTTTGCGTTGCAACGAGTCGTTTTCTGCTTGTTTTTAATACGGTCTCATCACAATAAATATTTCTCTTCACAGGAAACTTCGTTAAGTTCTGGGATATATCGTAAAATACTTAATTACGTTTTGGAAAATATCGTACTACTTATCTATTCCATTATCTAATCTATTTCTTAGGTTTAGAAATAGATTGTAAGATACTTCGTTAGGTTCAGGAATAGATCGTAAAAACTACTTTTTTAGGTTCAGGAATAGATCGTAAAATACTTAGTTAGGTTTAAGTAAGATTGTAAGATACTTCGATAAGTTCAGAAAAAGATCGTAAAATACTTTGTTAGTGAGGTTTGGGAAAAGATCGTGTTTTGGGGTAACAATAACCACACACAAGATGTTGTGATGAAAGATCGCTGTTTGTTGGAAGGAAAAAACACGCGACATTCACCCAGGTGACCACTGTTCGGATCGCGCGTGAAACGTAAACATTGACTTGTTTTCATGTTCAACATCAACAGTCATCGTTACTGCGTTTTTTTAAAGTGTGACCAGAAATCCAGGAGAATGGTGTGTGTGTGTGTGTGTGTGTGTGTGAGAGCAGAGATGCATCAGTGTGTCTTTGTCTGTGAAGATGAAAGGGATGCAGACTGGCCTCAGGCTGCAATTAAAAAACGTCTGAGGTTGCTATGGCGATGTAGGTGAAGTGAAGTACTTTATGAAATATTACTGACGGACAGACGTGTGTGTGTGTGTGTGTACACCTATAGAAGCAGAACATTCACTCACAAAACAGTCATATTGATAATAACCTTTCATAGTAACACAAGTTTCAGGTTAATATATATATTTAAGGCACTATAATCTATTTAAATTTACATTACTATGGAACTAAATAATGCATTAACTGGAGTATTTCACTTTTTTAGATTCGACTGCATTTTTTTGGTTTATTGAGTCAGTAACATTTCTGGAGCTCAAATTTGAAAATATAATCAAATATTAAAGAATTTTAAATATATTTTGGTCCATTTGTAATGTTTTGAGAGCAAAAATAAATACTACAAAATAAAGTAAAAGATAAAGTAAAACAAATAAATAATAATATTATCAGTAATATTTTGAGAATAAAGTGGGAATATATATATATTTTAAAGTACTAAACATTTTAGGGCCAACTGCTAATGTTTTGAGAATAAAGTATTGATAATAAATCTGGACCAAAGTGTTAATACTATAAAAAATAAAATAGTAATATTTTTGAGAATAGATCAATACAAATTCTTGAGTTATTTTTAAATAAATAACATTTTGAGAGTAACGTAGTAATTTTTGAATAATAAACTGAATAATAATTTCCGATAACATGCAGGATTCTGTCAGATGTCGTTCTTCATAATAATGTATCTCCGAATTTCTGGTTTATATTTCAGTTTTTATTTTATCTTTGACTTATTTATTGTTTCCTTTGGATATACAATAAGTCATTTTATGAGAATAAAATGTAATTCCTGTTACAGATGTGATGGTGTTTGAAGTGTGCAATGAACTGTACCACACATACGTTTATATTCTAAGTATAATTATTATATATTCGTATATATTCTAGGTATTCAATTTTTTCCACGTTTTTGCTCCTTATTATCTTCAACGGCACACATGGTAAAGTCTCTCTCTCTCTCTCTCTGTGTGTGTGTGTGTGTGTGTGTGTGTGTGTGCATGCGTGTGTAGTTTTTTTGGGACATGCCATGAAAAAAGAGCTTCCTTGTTGTCGGTTAAAAACATAAAACTATGTGATTTTGCTATTTAAAAAGAAAATACTGACTGGTTTTAAGATTTTAAAGGAAGAAGAAGAAGGGGCTTGTCACTGAAGTTGTTATTGTCGTTGTTGTTGTTGTTGACTGAGCGAAGGAGCCGCAGGTCACTAGTTACAGGAAAGAAACTAAATGAATGCTGAGAGAGATTCATTACAGGCTTTTGTTTCAATTGTGAGGCTCCTTCTTTCTGTGCACATGCACACACACACACACACACACTCTTTTGTTGGTACTGCTGACTCACCGAGTGTTGGTAACTGTTTATTCGTGCTGCTGCTGAGGAACCGGAGCGTTTCAGTCCAGAGACGTGTTTAAAGGGCCAGTTCAACACACGCTGCTCTCAGAGAGGAAGACGAGCTCCTCCAGGTTTTGGAGTCACTTTATTCTACAGGAACCAGCTCACGATGCTGCAGCGCGTCGCCGAGTGCAGCTTCCCGTCAGTCATAGTGAGGTTGCCAGGTTTGGTCCCATTGTGTCTGCACAAAGACCCCAAAAAACCACATCCCCCATCTGGCCATCCAGCGCTGGATAGAAGTCTATGCTTCATGTGTTAAAGCTGCATACCCTCTCCTGACCACCAGGGGGAAACTCCTCTGGTTGTATAGAAGTATATGCTTCATGTGTTAAAGCTGCATTCCCTCTCCTGACCACCAGGGGGAAACTCCTCTGGTTGTATAGAAGTATATGCTTCATGTGTTAAAGCTGCATTCCCTCTCCTGACCACCAGGGGGAAACTCCTCTGGTTGTATAGAAGTATATGCTTCATGTGTTAAAGCTGCATTCCCTCTCCTGACCACCAGGGGGAAACTCATCTGGTTGTATAGAAGTCTATGCTTCATGTGTTAAAGCTGCATTCCCTCTCCTGAGCACCAGGGGGCAACTCCTCTGGTTGTATAGAAGTCTATGCTCCATGTGTTAAAGCTGCATTCCCTCTCCTGACCACCAGGGGGAGACTCCTCTGGTTGCATAGAAGTCTATGCTTCACGTGTTAAAGCTGCATTCTCTCTGCTGATGTCAGAGGAGGGAAGGTTGTTGAAGAAGAGGATCATGGGAAACGATTCTTCGTCTTCTTCCTCTCCCCCCGCTGTCTGCCTCAGTGTCTCTCGCCCGTCCCTCTCCTCTGCAAACTCATGCCTCCTTCTCTCCTTCCCCTCTTCCCTCCCTCTTCTCTCACCTCTCTCTCTCTTTCTGTTTCACATCATTAAGTATAGCGCTCGATTCTTGCAGCGCACACCCATAATATAACATATCCAAAATATTGCACACATGCACACACACACACACACACACACTTCTTTTAATAGTATCAGGGGCAGCCAGCTGCTCCTTCCTCTGCAGCAGAGACCCCCCATGGAGGCCAGTTAAACCTGTGTGTGTATGTGTGTATGTGTACATGTGTGTGTGTGTGTGTGTGTGTCTCCGCCCTCATACTAAACAGAGAACGTCATCATATCCTGATGAAATTAACCAAATAGGTCACCAAATGTTTTCCTCTCTCCTTCCTCGATGTCTTTGTGCTACTGTACGTGTGTGTGTGTGTGCGTGTGTGAGTATGTTGGTGTGTGCGTGTGTGAGTATTAAAGAGTGTTTATTTATTGTGGAGCGGCAGACTGAAGCTTCGAGGATCCGTCAGTGAACTTTGAAGAGTTTCTTCTCTCAGCGTCGGCATCTTGATACGCTAACGTTCCCCGACCGAAGTCTAGGGGAGACACTAATTCACCGTTATGCTGATTACATTACATCACATTTTATTTAAATGACGCTTTTATCTGATTACTGCATTTAACTGTGACTACAAACTCAGAACAACAAGAATCAAGAAAGTACAATTTCATCAAACAAGTCAAACTGCACGGCGCTTTAATTAAGTGACATTGTAGTGCTTTTAAACTTTTTTTAATTCTAGATATAGTCGGAAAAAGACGTGTTTTTGGTGGAGACTTTCCGCTCAACATACCAAAATAGTTATCACACAGGACGGTCGACTAGGCAACCAAACCACTTTTATCCTGGAGTTAGAAAAGCCCAAACAGGAGCCAAAAGGTGTCGACCCACCGTCGCCATTTTATCCGATTAGTGTATTTATCCGTGACTACAAACTCAGAACTACAAGAATCAAGAAAGTACAAATTATCCAAAAACGCCAAACTGCACGGTTCTTAAAGTAAGAGCCATTTAAGTGTTATTTAAGTGCTTTTTCATTCAAGATATATTTGTTTTTTTGTTAACGGACGACGTGGAGACTTTGTCGTGTTTCTGCCACTACGAGCGCCACAGTGTGGAGACTCCATAACTAGCCTGGCTATAAGCTAACTGGCGGCTACATCCTGTATTACAGTGAATATGAGGTCAACATTTTATATGAGCATAACATCAGGGTGGAACATATTTGTAACATCACATTACACACGTTTTCTTTTTTATCATACTTTTTCTTTTTAGATTTTTTTAGCACAACCGATGTTCATCCGTTTTATTGAATATCCTGTTGTCAGTACGGTGTGAATACAAACATCCCTTATCCCAGATATGATGCGTACTAACCAACAGAGACATGTTCACACGTATTTAAATATTGCAATGAGTTTAGAAAAGCCCATCAGAAGTGTCTCCTTGTAGAAATTATCTTCTAAATGTAGTAAAATACAACTCTGAATTGAGTTGAACAGCACTAGAGTTGTGTTCATGTTATGCTACAGAGAGTAAATGATCATATAATAATATAAACAATGAAAAGTCAAACATACTAGATGCTACTCTATTTGAACTGGGACAAAAATAGAGTACTTTTTATATTTATTTGAGTATAATTCTCTATAAAGTCGTTCCCTGGTTGTAGAATCTTTTATGTGAAGCTCTCGTGCTCTGGAAGTGGAAACGCCCAGTCAACTCCAATGTTTGCTCTGTACGCGTGATCGCTCCCAGCATGCTTTGCATATATGACTGCAGGGTCTCCGGATCAAAGAGGGGGGAAGTTATGAGACAACCCCCCCCCCCCCTGCTGCTGCTATCAGGAGACCTGGGAGGTGTTCTACTGTACTGCCTGTGCACGCTTTGCATTCACACTTTAGGTGCTCTGGTGTTACAGTGCGGCTCGCGCAATGGCTCTAAGTGGTGACCTTTGACCTTCAGGAAGGAGCTGACGAACCATCTCACGTTCACGCGTCACCAGATCTACACTTTCATCCGTCTGTGTGTTCCAGACTTCTTTAAATTCATCCAACAGTGTTACGCTTCACTTTCCGCTTCATCGGGAAGTTAAAGTCTGCCCTGTAATTGTGTTATACATCTGTTTGCTAAGAATTTATTTTTTTTGTCAACAAAGTGACTCCAAACTAAACCTCCTGATGGATCGTGTGCTTTTAGGCAGCTGGTAATGTTTATTTATTCGTATTATATTATCTATAATTTACTGCAGCAAAACTAAAGAAATGAAGCATCATCTGAATGTTTATTTCTTCAAATAATATGCAGTTGTATAGTTGTTATATTTATGGTATTTTTGTGTAGCTCATGGTGATGATGTCTCATATTTACCGTTAATCTAAACCTTTTTATTTTCACAGAAATATTGAATTTGTTGTCCCAAGTTAATTTAATCAGTTCAATTACAAACACAATCTTATTTTTGAAAATCCAACATTCTATTGATTCTAATGTTTTCACTGTAATCAGGTCGAGAGTGAAATTAAAGCGAATTTCATTGTGTTTTTCATTTTATTTGTTGTTGCTGTGGATTTAATGTGATAATGTTCTTAAAAAGTTCCCTATTCTTGTTACATGATCTACTTGCAGTTCAAAGGGCTGAGCCCTTTCCTAACACTTTGATCTCTTTCCCTGGAGTTACTTCTTTATTAATGCTCTGAATGTCGGGTATATTAGAAAAATGGAGAAATTGAAATGTGATAAATAAATAAGATGTGGTAATAAAATCGTTACATTGAAAATAATACGTAATATAAAAAGAATAATTTCCAAATGAAAATATAGCCTTATAATCTGCGAATGATATGATCTTGACCGCTGCCAAATGATATATATATATATATATATCATTTATTATATCCTTACTAAACTGGTTGGTGGGCACACCACCCGAATCTGATCGAAATATGTGCAAAGTGAGAAAGATTGGATCAGAATAATTTTCAAGTGATGCTTGTTGTCATTAATACTACAGGGAATTGTTTGTGTTTGTTTTAGAGCCAAATTCATATCATAGATAGTTCAACGTAAAATCATCTTTTGGCTAAAAATTTGAAGTTTTATTTATCTAAATGTATCTATGTTTTTTTCCCACATGGAACAATACTTTCTAACATTTCTCCTCATGAATTAAATATAAAATAAATGAATGAATAAGTTGCAAACAAATAAATATACAGCAGTGGGTAGAAAGAAATAAACATGTTTAATGTCAAAACAGATGAGATATTTCAAGATATTTTTTGATTACAGTGTTTTAAATACAAAAATAACGTAAGAAATGTTGAAAACAAATTATTTATGATGATATATTATGGTAATAATGAGCTTGTATCTCCACATCAGGTGAAACATTTGATTACAAGACACCCTTTAAGCATAACAAAAACATGTAATATCCTAAAAGATACACAACCAAGAGAAAATAACCTCCAACATATTTAATAAAACCATATTCATGTGATGAATTCAAATAGCATGTGCACAGAAGAGCAGACACAAACACAGATGAGATGTTCATGGTGATAATTGGGGGGGTCTGGTGAGTCCGTGTGAGATCCAGCTGAACTCGTATTGTTGCAGGAGACACACAGATATAAATACTCAAGACGGTTTCCTGCTTCGCCCCGCTGGGCTGCAGTGTTACCGCCGTCCCAGCTGAGCACACACCACGACACAATAGACCGGTCTGGATTGAAGGAGGCCCTCACGGAGGACTTTACCCACACGGTCGTGTTTAGAGCGCGTTTTAAAAAATGTAAGAAGTTAATGAAGTCATGTGAGTTTCTTTCTACAGATCTGAAACTATAAACTATGCTCCTGTGAGCAACCAGCGCTTCTATGACTAGAAGTTTCAGGAGAGAACCATGAAGGGGCCGTGGGTCAGCGGTTAGCAGTCAGAGGATCGGCGGTTCGATGCTCGCTCTAGTCGATGTGTCCTCTATGACTGTAAGTAGCTTTGGATCAAAGTGGCAGCTAAATGAAATGTAAGAGAACTTAATTACTCAGCGCCATGTTGGAAAAGTATGATACCATAACGTGGTGGTTTACACCCCCAAAAAAGATTGAAGTATCCAAAACATGCAGTTTGAAAACCACGAGGGAAAAGCAAATGGTGTTTAGTGAAGAGTGTATAATATTTCTGAGAGGAGCTGGAGGACAGGAGCTAGAGGACAGGAGCTGGAGGACAGGAGCTAGAGGACAGGAGCTGGAGGACAAGAGCTAGAGGACAGGAGCTAGAGGACAGGAGCTAGAGGACAGGAGCTGGAGGACAAGAGCTAGAGGACAGGAGCTGGAGGACAAGAGCTAGAGGACAGGAGCTGGAGGACAAGAGCTAGAGGACAGGAGCTAGAGGACAGGAGCTGGAGGACAAGAGCTAGAGGACAGGAGCTGGAGGACAGGAGCTAGAGGACAGGAGCTGGAGGACAAGAGCTAGAGGACAGGAGCTGGAGGACAAGAGCTAGAGGACAGGAGCTGGAGGACAAGAGCTAGAGGACAGGAGCTGGAGGACAAGAGCTAGAGGACAGGAGCTGGAGGACAAGAGCTAGAGGACAGGAGCTGGAGGACAAGAGCTAGAGGACAGGAGCTGGAGGACAGGAGCTGGAGGACAGGAGCTGGAGGACAAGAGCTAGAGGACAGGAGCTGGAGGACAAGAGCTAGAGGACAGGAGCTAGAGGACAAGAGCTAGAGGACAGGAGCTGGAGGACAAGAGCTAGAGGACAGGAGCTGGAGGACAAGAGCTAGAGGACAGGAGCTGGAGGACAAGAGCTAGAGGACAGGAGCTAGAGGACAAGAGCTAGAGGACAGGAGCTAGAGGACAGGAGCTGGAGGACAAGAGCTAGAGGACAGGAGCTGGAGGACAGGAGCTAGAGGACAGGAGCTGGAGGACAGGAACTGGAGGACAGGAGCTGGAGGACAAGAGCTAGAGGACAGGAGCTGGAGGACAGGAGCTAGAGGACAGGAGCTGGAGGACAGGAGCTGGAGGACAGGAGCTGGAGGACAAGAGCTGGAGGACAAGAGCTAGAGGACAGAAGCTGGAGGACAAGAGCTAGAGGACAGGAGCTGGAGGACAGGAGCTAGAGGACAGAAGCTGGAGGACAAGAGCTAGAGGACAAGAGCTGGAGGACAAGAGCTAGAGGACAAGAGCTAGAGGACAGAAGCTGGAGGACAAGAGCTAGAGGACAGGAGCTGGAGGACAGGAACTGGAGGACAAGAGCTAGAGGACAGAAGCTGGAGGACAGGAGCTAGAGGACAGGAGCTAGAGGACAGGAGCTGGAGGACAAGAGCTAGAGGACAAGAGCTGGAGGACAAGAGCTGGAGGACAGGAGCTAGAGGACAGGAGCTAGAGGACAGGAGCTGGAGGACAAGAGCTAGAGGACAGGAGCTAGAGGACAGAAGCTAGAGGACAGAAGCTGGAGGACAAGAGCTAGAGGACAGGAGCTGGAGGACAGGAGCTAGAGGACAGGAGCTAGAGGACAGGAGCTGGAGGACAGGAGCTAGAGGACAGGAGCTGGAGGACAGGAGCTAGAGGACAGGAGCTGGAGGACAGGAGCTAGAGGACAGGAGCTGGAGGACAGGAGCTAGAGGACAGGAGCTAGAGGACAGGAGCTGGAGGACAGGAGCTAGAGGACAGGAGCTAGAGGACAGGAGCTGGAGGACAGGAGCTGGAGGACAGGAGCTAGAGGACAGGAGCTGGAGGACAGGAGCTAGAGGACAGGAGCTAGAGGACAGGAGCTGGAGGACAGAAGCTGGAGGACAGGAGCTAGAGGACAGGAGCTGGAGGACAGGACGTCCTCCCTTGAATTGAATTGAAAATCGGACATTGGGGAATTTTTTATTCATGTCAAAAATGTTCTCCCAAGAAGCTAAGAAGTTAAACGCATCAATGTGTTGGTGAAAAGAATGAAACCCAGAAGGAGCGGCATGTTGAGAAGAGGGACGGGGGGTGGGGGGGGGGGAGATAATAAGATGTTTGAGCTCTGAAAACGAACACGGAGTGAGACGTTTACGTCACGTCAAACGTGGTTTTTGAAACACCAGCAGCGCATTTTAAAAACAGGAGGTCCTCTCATCGTCTCTTCAAAAGCTCTCAGGCCTCAGGGCTTGTGTTCCCGACCAGGAAGAACCCAACAGTGTGTGTGTGTTAAGCCCCTCCAGTGGACAGGAACCACTTGATGATGTCACTATTAAAGTTACAGGAAATCTATATAATGTGCATTTAATAAGCAAAGTCTCTTTTTCAAAAATTACCTTCTCTGTAAAATTAATGTTTTTAAATTTTATTTATTAAAGACATTCTCGCTTCAGATTTCCGTTATGGAAATGTGTGAAAGTTAGCAGCATGTTTTATAATTAGGGCTGTCAATCGATTAAAAACAACAACTAATTAATCGCACATTTTGAAATTCATTAATCGCGATTAAAATTATTTTTTTCTTCTAAAGACTAAATCTTCTAAATGAACGAGTAATCACTTCAGACAGCGTGTATTTTAGACACTTGTTTAATTGTATTCTTTTTTAAAGACAAAACTTCACAGAGCTGTGTTTTCAAAGAGGACCTATAAAGTGCCAGCGAGGTATTTAATATCGTGGATGATAAATTGTTTCTTCAGTGAAACATCCAGATTAGTAAATGAAAAAGGTGCATTAGAGACCCCATTGGTCCTGTCATCTTTAACACTGAACAGCAGCAGAACCAGTGGCCTTGGTAAACTGACTGACATTCAAATATGTCACATTAACCCTCTGGAGGCTGGGATCATTTCCTCGATTTTACAAAAAAATGTAAATTCACCTTTTAAAGGCTTTTGCATGTGACACATCCCAGTGTTTCCCCCACCATTCTATCAGGGTGAGGCCCCGCCCCCCTGTAATGTTCTCTTTCGCGCCAGATTACAGCAGAAGTAATGTACGGTTCTTTCCTTAAAGACGTCTTTGTTCTTTTATTAAACTAAACGTCTGTTGTTGATCGTCTCTACAGCAGCATGTCATTCTGTCTCGACGTGTCGGTCACTCTTCTCGGCTCTCCGTCCCGCGCGCCGCAGAGCTCCATGCCGGCGTGTCTGCGCGCGCATCGAGCGGACCAAAAATTAAAGTCACCTGCACCTTCCGCCCCGCGTCACCGACACGTCGCCCTCTGCTTCACTGTGAATATCGAGGAGCAGACGGGAGGAAGGAGGCGGACTGCCGCGGCTTGACACTCAGAGGAGTGCATACAAAATTCAACGCACACCGGAAGTAAACAAAGTTGCGTTAATTGCGTTAAAATATTTTAGTGCGTTAATCGCAGCCAAATAAATCGCATAGATTAACGCGTTAATGCTGACAGCCCTATTTATAATATAATATATATCTGCAGATGTGAAAACAGGCTTTAAAAAAAATACATTTGCAGACGACATTACGAATAGGCTACGTTGAAAAAAAGAGAAAAAACTAGACACGGATGTCAGCCATGTTAATTTAATTTAAATAAGTGAGTGAATAAATTACAAAGAAATCAAAGTGAAGACGAAACACTTTTTACACCAAATTAAAAGTACAAAGCAAAAGACACAAAACCACAAATAAACGACGCAGCATATAAAAAAGAGAAAAACATAATTATGTGGTACGTTTGCAGACTATAACTGCAGATAAACAGAAAGTCACCATAGTAACAACAATAATCTGCCTCATTTGCATAATATAACATTTGCGACTGTCTTAGAGTAAGTAATCAACAAGGGAAGTTTCATGGCAAAATCTTTTGAGTCATTTATATTTTTGGACCCCATGTTCTCCTCATTGCGACATGATCTACGACGGAAATTAATACTATATATAGATTTTTGGGGAACAATTCTGCTGCTGCTGCTTCTGCAGAGACCTTCAGTTATATGACACAGTGCTGAGACTCCTCTACTGACTCCTCTACTGACTCCTCCAGAGACTTCTCTATTGACTTCTCTATTGTCTTCTCCTCTTGACTCCTCCACTGTGTAATGGAGCAACAAGGCATGAAGGATGACCAGGTGTGAATGGGTCTGAAATGACTTGAGACTTAAACCAGCAAACAGAATGAAAACAACTAATATGGCGTGGAATTGGTGACACAGTGACTTCTCCTGATGCCTCAACTACGGACTCTGACTCAGCCCTCAGACCCTGGTGACCATCCTAGCAACAAACCCCCCCCCCCCCCCCATCACAGCGATCATGTCATTAAGTCAGCTGATGAGTGAGTCAGCCGAAAAACAAAAGGGATCCGATGAAAGGACTCTCTCTCGCTTTAAAGTCTACGGGATGGACATCTTGACCTCCTCGTCACACACACACACACACACACACACACACACACACACACACACACACACACACACACACACACACACACACACACACACACACACACACACACACACACACACACACACACACACACACACACACACACACACACACACACCTCTGCTTCCCGGAGGCCTGGATGGAGAGCGAGGTGGAGCAGCTGTTCCAGATGTGACTCAGAGGGCGCCGCCCGGCGTGGAACCAGTCCGGCGGGTCGCTTACACGTCGTCGGCTTTAGGGAATCGACCACGTGACACGTATGAAATGCTGTGGGGAGCAAAACCCAAAGTGTCCTCTGAGAGACGGGATCTCTGTTTGTTTTGTTGTTGTTGTTGTTGTGGTGGTGGTAGAAATGTTTATTTAAACAGTCATTTTTTTAATTTTAAAGTTATTTGTGTAGCTTTTATCAAAACAACCTTTTAATTTCCTTTCGGTTTGGTTATTATTAATATTTCATTGCCGTAATGAAATTATAAAATTACTCGTTTACATTTTAAATGATGAACGAGTTAGAATGAAGACGCCGTGTTTTCCTAAATTTAACTCACTAGTTTTGTTAAATGTGAGTTTTATTTTGAAAAGCCTGTGTGGCAGCTGTCCCCAATCTGGCCTCGGCTGCTGGCTGGTTGACAATCAGTCAGCAGCCGATGCTGCTTGTATAAAAGGGCAGCAGAGCTGGAGGGAGGGGGGAAGTGAGCAGAGGCACAGTGTTGCGGTCTGCTCGGTGTGTGTGTGTGTGTTGCCGAAATAAAACATGTCATTGAGCGAAACCTCTTGGTGCTGGTGGGGGAAACCCACGGGTAGCGGCGTGAGACCTGCTACAGCCTGCATTAATCTTCTCCTCGCTGTTATTAAAGTTACTTTACTCTGAACCTCTGCTCCTGTTCAGCAGATGCACCCCAACATCCTGCCTTGCTCAGAGGAACCTCGTAAGCAGGGGTTTGAGAGAGGGAGCCAGCCAATCAGAGGGGCCCGAAGCTGAAGGATCTCGATGCTCGCTGAGAACAAAAATAAAAATAAATACTCCCAGTCAGGATTTTTAACAAACCAGAAAGCTGTGAAACATGAAAGGCCAAAAGTGAAATATCTGCAGATTCCATATGGATGATGATGCAATGCCTGCAGCGGGGAAGGGGGGGGGGGGCTGCTTGCACTGCATGGGCTCTGTAGCTCCTCAAACAACACACACACACACACACTTGGTTTCCTCCAAAAACTTGTCAAAGTATCCATGGATGTGGATGTGAGTGTCCAGGTGTAACCCTCCTTTCTCCCAGTGTGAGGCTCCAGTGTAGTCCTGGTCCTCTACAGACCTCCATCAGTAAACAGACCACCAGAGAGAAGGTGGTCTGTTTCTATCGAGTTCTTCTTAAAGCCCCTCATCGGGCCGCCAGAACCAACACTACCACTTTAGTCCACAGGGGGCACCAGAACCAACACTACCACTTTAGTCCACAGGGGGCACCAGAACCAACACTACCACTTTAGTCCACAGGGGGCACCGGAACCAACACTACCACTTTAGTCCACAGGGGGCACCAGAACCAACACTACCACTTTAGTCCACAGGGGACACCAGAACCAACACTACCACTTTAGTCCACAGGGGGCACCAGAACCAACACTACCACTTTAGTCCACAGGGGGCACCAGAACCAACACTACCACTTTAGTCCACAGGGGGCACCAGAACCAACACTACCACTTTAGTCCACAGGGGCACCAGAACCAACACTACCACTTTAGTCCACAGGGGCACCAGAACCAACACTACCACTTTAGTCCACAGGGGCACCAGAACCAACACTACCACTTTAGTCCACAGGGGCACCAGAACCAACACTACCACTTTAGTCCACAGGGGACACCAGAACCAACACTACCACTTTAGTCCACAGGGGGCACCAGAACCAACACTACCACTTTAGTCCACAGGGGACACCAGAACCAACACTACCACTTTAGTCCACAGGGGGCACCAGAACCAGCACTACCACTTTAGTCCACAGGGGGCAGCAGAACCAACACTACCACTTTAGTCCACAGGGGGCACCAGAAGCAACTCTACCACTTTAGTCCACAGGGGGCACCAGAACCAACACTACCACTTTAGTCCACAGGGTGCACCAGAACCAACACTACCACTTTAGTCCACAGGGGCACCAGAACCAACACTACCACTTTAGTCCACAGGGGCACCAGAACCAACACTACCACTTTAGTCCACAGGGGCACCAGAACCAACACTACCACTTTAGTCCACAGGGGCACCAGAACCAACTCTACCACTTTAGTCCACAGGGGCACCAGAACCAACACTACCACTTTAGTCCACAGGGGCACCAGAACCAACACTACCACTTTAGTCCACAGGGGCACCAGAACCAACACTACCACTTTAGTCCACAGGGGGCACCAGAACCAACACTACCACTTTAGTCCACAGGGGGCGACAGAACCAACACTACCACTTTACACCACAGGGGGCACCAGAACCAACTCTACCACTTTAGTCCACAGGGGGCGACAGAACCAACACTACCACTTTAGTCCACAGGGGGGACCAGAACCAACACTACCACTTTAGTCCACAGGGGGGACCAGAACCAACACTACCACTTTAGTCCACAGGGGGCGACAGAACCAACACTACCACTTTAGTCCACAGGGGGCACCAGAACCAACACTACCACTTTAGTCCACAGTGGGCACCAGAACCAACACTACCACTTTAGTCCACAGGGGGCACCAGAACCAACACTACCACTTTAGTCCACAGGGGGCACCAGAACCAACACTACCAGTATTAATCTTATTGTCTTGTAGGTTTAAAGCTGCTGCTTCACATCCAGGCTAGCTGTTTCCCCTCGTTTCCAGTGTGTGTGCTAAGCTAACTGGCTGCTGACCCCTATGTTGCCTAACACTGATACTGATCTCATTGATTGTCAACCAGGGTTTGAATACATTTCAATGAGTTATTGATTATGGAAATTGTTGTAATTTGCTTTCCAAAAGAATAACTGATTGAATTGAAGCGTTTGAACTGAATGGCTCATGTCGTACATCCTGTTCTCACACAGCTGTCCCGTCGCCCTCTGCTTTCTGTCCCACTGCTGCTCTACAAATTGGTCCTCTGCTTCCTCTCCTCTGATGGATTCGTCCCGACGGGATCGTTACATCATCGGTGCAACATGGCGGCTGCAGAAAAGAAAAGAAAGAGGCCCCTCGCTCCTTAGTGCTGCCGCGGGACCCATTTTAGATCGCAAACCAAAAAAAATGTCTGACCTGAGATTCCGGTTGTAGCTGCCAGATATATTTAGAAAGGAACAATGCTACAAAAGCAGAGGAGACACAGAGCATCTCCATTAATAATGTTCTCGTCGCTGCAGAGTTTGAATATTTTAAGAGATTTTGCAGCATTTATTCTTTTTCTGTGAGAGATCTAAAAGCATCATCAGCGTGATAAGGATCCTGCTTTACAAGCCTTTTGATTTCAGCTCATCCTGGGTTTAATTTTAGATGTCTGACCCATCCCCGCCGAGCCTGTTCCCTCTCATCTGGGTGAGTGGAGTCTCTCTGCTCGGGTGCTCATTAACACAGCATCGCACTCGGGGGAATCCACTGGAACCAGCAGCCCGTATTGATCCAAAAACCCAGAACAACTGGATTTTCACGAGGACTCCTTTGTCCACGGCGGTTCTCTTCATTACTGTCGAGATGTGTGACCGCAATGTTGTTTTAACTTCTTTATTAAGACGATTATTACTTTAAAACCGGATCAGAATGGATTTATTTTCTGATTTAGTGACAAACAGTATGAGACTTCACAAAAGTAGGACTTTTATGGTGAGAATAACAAACCGGCATTCCCTGTGGAGAAAATTAGTTTTTTTCTTACAGGAACATTATACATAATGAAACAAGTTTTGTAATTACATCACACAGCAAGAGAGGGGAGCTTTAATTTGAATTTAGATGCTTTGGCAACATCGCTCATCTAACATTAATTTCAATAAAGAAGATAATTGAAATGCAGAAAAGAGACACAAAGACAGAAAGAAACACATTTATATGAACAGGATGATAGACAGCTATACGAGAGAAACACAGAATTAGTGCAACGCATGTGATATTATGTGCTTTTACTACATGTAGCATGAAGCCACTGCATGTAGGTCATGACTATGTAAGGTTTGTAAAATGACTTTAAAGTTACCGTAAGGAACTTTGATCATATGTTGATTATGTCGCCCCCTGTAGACTAAAGTGGTAGTGCCTCTAACAGTCCCTTCAGAAAACTTCTCATTTTACTGCAGCAGGTTTCTGACAGTCCCCTCAGTCTTGGTTCTGGTTCCATCTTGGTTCTGGTTCCCCCATGCCCCCCTTCCCTCCAGAGGATCCAGCAAAAAAGTCCTGGATAATTCAGAGGCATCAGAATTCTATTGAGACTGTTTCATTACTAATTAAAAGTTTCTCATAGTAACTTTAATAGTAGGAAGTTAGTTTTTGTTCTGCAGTGGCTTTAAAACAATCTCTTGATAAGTCCGTTTGATGTTAGATGAAAAACCAACAAGAAGATCCAAAGACGCATAAAAGCCACACCATGTAAAAGCTCTGATGCTCAGCTCCCTCTTCTCCACGGCGGTCCGGTACAGCCCGACTAGCTCACCCTCATTTATGAACACGGTATCCTTCATTTCGGGGAACAACTCACTCGCTTCACACGCTCGGATGCCGAAGCCAACAGGACCACATCGTCCGCAAAGAGTCGAACTCTGCGGTTCCCTCGGCTGCACCTGGAGATCCAACGCGAACACGAGCATAATCGGTGACAAAGGACATCGCCCACTGAACACGTGCTCGTCTTCTGGCCAGGAAAACACACAAAGCTCTCACAGGAGGCCCGATATCCAATGTATGCCCCCCCCCCCCCCCCCGCCTCGCAAAACTCCCACTCACTTTCTCCAAATCTACAACAATGTTGACTGGATGGCCAAACTCCCATAATCCCTCTCACCTTGCGAGGGTAAGATGACCCACTGTTCCACGTTCAGGACAACCTCACTGTTCTTATGTGTATATTATTATATACCTGATGAAGGCCAAACAGACCGAAAGGTTGCTGGTTCATAATTACACCAGCAGGAAGTGAGACAGTGTTTATTCAAGTCCCCCCCCCCTCCCCCCGGTGACCCTCACATAATCAGGATTGCAGAGATTCTATCCACCCCCCCCCCATTTAATTCTGTATGCGCCGATAAAGCCCATTAAAAAAACGACAACAATAGCAGCCTCAAGGCCCCAAATCATGAGCAATAATAATCAATTGAAAACCTTTAATACATAAACAATGCACACGCAGGGGGTAGATAGCGGTTTATTTGGTGTCCTTTGGCTCTGTGTTTACCAGAAAACACTTTGATGACATGAGTTATGAGAACTTGTGGAGGGCATTGTTCATATTTTGGGAGATTTAATAGACTAAATATGAACCACCATTGTTAGCGTGGAGGCCTGTTGGAGGAGGAGCTGGTTCTGCATCGTTGTTCATGTTATGAACGTTTTACATGAAATATATACAATATTTGAGGGATTTGATGTGTTTTATCTTATCTTCAAGTCTGTGTTCTATATTTTAAATGATTCTTTAGGGACAATAATGTTACATTTAAGTTGCCTCTCTGTGGATGTTTTGGGGGATTAATTTGATATTTTGCATGTCAATGACAATAATAAAAGATAAGATTCATCTTTATTGATCTTCAGAGGGGAAATTAGGCTGTTGCAGCAGCACAAAGACATTTAAAAAAAGTACCTATACACAGAGAAGAATGAAAGATAGAAGTAGAAAATAAAACAAATACTGATAAATAAACAAAAATAGAAAGAGCAATCGGACTTCACAGAAAGAGAGGAATGGAGAGAGAGAGAAAGAGGGAAGGATAGAGAGAGGGTGAGAGAGACAGTTACAGGAGGAGGGAGAGGAATAGAGAGAGAGGGAGCAAGAGGGATAGAGAGAGGGAATGACAGGGAGAGAAAGAGGGAAGGGATAGAGGGAGAGAGAGATGGATTGAGAGGGAGAGAGAAAGAGGGAAGGGATAGAGGGAGAGAGAGAGAGGGAGCAAGAGGGAAGGATAGATTGAGAGAGAGAGGGAATGGAAAGAGGGAAGGATAGAGGGAGAGTGCATTGAAGGGAGAAAGAGGGAGGGATAGAGTGAGAGATAGAGGCTGAATGGAAAGGTAAAGTGACTGAGACAAAGAGCGAGGGGGATGGAGGAGAGAGAGAATGATAGAGAGAGAGAGAGAGAGGGAGGGAGGGATAGAGAGCGATATAGGCTGAATGGAAAGGTAGAGTGACTTAGACAGAGCGAGGGGAGGAGAGAGAGAGGGATAGAGAGAGAGATATAGGTTGAAAAGTAGAGTGACTTAGATACGGAGGGAGAAGAGAGAGAGCACGAGAAAGAGAGAGGGGTATAAAGGCTGAATGTGAAGGTAGAGCGACTTAGACACAGAGCGAAGGGAGTGGAGGAGAGAGAGAGAGGGAGAGAGCGAGCGAGATAGAGGCTGAATGGGAAGGTAGAGCGACGTAGACACAGAGCGAGGGGAGTGGAGGAGAGAGAGAGCGAGTCGCCATTGCTGCCGAGAGGGGAGGGGAGTGGAGAGGAGCAGGTTTCGGCTTACAGTCGCATTCCGCTCTAAACAAAACACAGTAAAACACAGACTGACCGGCTCGTCTGTTTCCACCCGGGACCCCGAACCGAACTCCGGATCCTCGCCGGACACCAACGACCCCGGATTGTGGATTAAAAAACCCCAAATAAGGGAGTTTTTTTGTTGCCCCTGTTGTAATGTGGGAAATGCTTTCTCCTCTTCCCCTCCGTGGTATGTGGATCTGGGAGCGACCATGTTCGTAGGTGGGTAGGGGAATGTGTTTGGGACTTATTAGCTTGTGCTAAGGTCTATTTTCTTATTCTTCTTCTGCGGCCCATAACATCGCCCAACTGCCGGGTGTTAATGCAATAATGTGTGTTAAAAAAAAAAGAGAGAAGTAAACCCGGTGTGTGATTTATAATTGAAAAAACACACCGTGTTTCATGTTAGCTAGCTAGCTACTATCCTTCTGTTTGGCATGCGATGCTAACACAGCTCTTCTTCTACTTCTTTTTCTTCTTCTTCTCTTTCTCCGGGAGTATCGGGGCCAAACCCGGGGCCGGGTTTCATTGCCCTGCTCCCCGGGGAGGAGGGGTAATAACCACCGTATCAAATGCCGTGGTTTCGAGTGTTAGCCACGGTGCGATGACGCATAAACGTCCACGTCTGTTGGGTTCAAAATATAATGTTAACTTGAACTAACTCATTAACCAGAACAAGAATCTTGTGTTTTTTTTAGTTGTTTTTGGGGATGTTTTTTGTTTTTAACGCGATATCCTCCCTTTTCATTCGGCTTCATTTTCAACGGGGAAAATTACTTTGAAAATACGTCAGAAATTAAAATGTACACGTCACGCTGACCTCCCGAGTTGAGCACGTTCACGCTGTCGGTCTGTCATTTAAGTGTTTTAAATAAAAATAAAAAATGTAAAGTTTATTGAAAAGAGTTCGTTTAGAAAGTTGCATGGGGTTGCCAGTTTAAAAAAAAAAAAATTTATGCTAAGAGCCACTTGCTTTGGATTAATTGAGTTTTCCGACACCGCCCGGGTGCTTTTGAACGTCTCATTCGCGACGAGAAGTCGGAACCACACTTTGTGATGGGCGGCTTATTGCTTGTTTGTTATTTAGTGCAGCAGAACCGGATCAGGGGGGTTCGTCTTGCTGCAGCTCTGCATGCCATTTGCATCGACTGGGACTGCTGCAGTTACCCGGTGCCCTTTACCCAAACTCCCCTTAAAGGGGTAGTACACATTTTGATCTCTCTCTCTTTTCTCGAGCACTTTTGCAGTCCTCTTAAGTGCTCCACATATAAAGAAAACATGCCACTTTCCTCAAGCACATGCATTGTTAAAGGCGTTCAGTATTACATGTGCAATGAATTTGCCTTGGGGTGTTGTGCAACAGGACAACATCAGTGTGTTATGAAAGTGTCATGTGTGTGTTCGTAGAGAAAATATGTGCAGAGGGTGTGTAAACAGTAAGACATTGTGCAGAGGGGTGTACGTGTCTAAGTAGGTGTGTGTGTGTGTGTCTTGGGGGGGGGGGGGGAGGTATTCGTGGCAGGAGGTCCTGGTCCTGGATCATCTTGTAGCGTCTATTAGGGCTCTGGGGTTTCTCCTCCATGTGTGTGTGTGTGGATCAGAGCTGTTAACAATACTGAGGTGGGTATTTTCCTTGTCGGCTGTCATGCTGGGAATTTCCAGAAGGTAGCACATGTCATAAATGTTGTTCTACGTGCATAAACGTGGTTATTGTTGTTGCCAGTAGGCATAACATTAAATATCAAGGTAAGGTGTTTCATCGCCTCGTGGTCTGGACAAGCCGGTTGTAGCTTCAGTCTACATCTGCTTGGGGAGCATATCGCCTGCAGGTCTAATCGAGTTCAGTCGGCCTATAAACAGATTATTACATCATCGATACCTCAGGAATGGGACGTCTGGTGAGTGAGACTCTGCTTCAGGTCTGGACCTGAATCCGGGAGGTGTGGGGGCAGAAGCTCTCCGTATTTGTCTTGAGAAGCTCCAGCCAGGTGCTTTTTTGTTTCCCCCATAGTTTTCTAATGAAAAGGTTCAGATTACGCATCCAAACTCAATCTTGAGTTTAATAGGAGACAGTTTCTAGATATAAAAAAAAGATGCTTTTGATGTATTTCATTATTTATTCCCGTGTGGGAGGAGTCGTTTACGCGAGATCAGAACTGATTCTGGGGGGAAGTAAATGAGGCGCCACAGACGACCCCCCCCCCCCCCTCCTCATCTCTGTTGGAGTCCTGCATTGTGATTGAGGCTGAAAAAATAAATAAAAACAAACAGCCGTGTGCTGCTTTTAAAAGGTCTACCGTCCCCGGCGTTCTGCTGTGTTTCGGGCTCAAGTGCATTTAGTCATCCCTAAAACCAGCTTGCCAAGTGATACCTTAATCCCCCCTGCAGCCTCTTGGCAAATAGACTAATCATGATGCACGCGGCTACTTTTCGCCACCGCTGTAGTTTGGGCTGTAAGTGCTTCCCGTAATAAGGCTCCGTGCAGTTTTTACACAGCGAGGTGTCTCCTCGTGCACGTTAACATTTAATTCAAAAGTCTCCCATCGACCCGCCGCGTCGACGGCAGAGCGATGGACTCGATTATCGGCTCGCAGAAATGCAAAACAGATGTTTGGATTCGGGTGATTGATCTGACCTAAACACCGGTGGTTTGGATGGAAATGGAGGAGGGTGAGGAATGTGGGTCTGTGATAATCAGTCAGGTTAGTTGATCAACGTTAAGAGGTTTCAGTTGTTGTAATTGATGGTCTGTTGCCAATGAGTGGTTTCTAACTGCAGTGAGTTTCACATCAGAAATAATCATATTTAAGAATTGTTTTGGAAGCAATTATCAGACATCGCTCAGTCATGGACATACCTCGCTCGCGGGCATCGGGGCAGTTCTCGAGTGTACGTGCACATGCTTTAACAAGCTCAGGTGAACGTCTCGAAGTTCAGGCGTGGCACACGGAACCACACGGGAGCTGTCGGAGGGGCTCGCCGGTTCGATTTGTAAACCGGACAGACCTGCTGGTCGGTTTGCTTCCTGACTTCATCGAGTGTGTCGTGGGTGTGTGTGTTCGAGGCACGCGGAGGAGCTGCCAAATTATAGACCAGCTGATTTAACATTTACGGCTCATTTCCTGCAGGTAATTTCCCCCCCGCTGTTCGCCCTCAACTGTGTCATCTGACAAATTTGGGAATTGGGGTTGTGTGATCTCTCTCTTTTATAGATAATTGAGCTCTCAGTGAGTAACATGTAGACATCTCTCCACCCCCCCCCCCCCCCCCACACACACAGGTGACATCATCACCGCGGCGTTCACACACAGTCGAGGGAAACCTCGTCTCTGGAGTCGTGTCAGCGGACCTGAATTCCTTCCCCCGCTGCAGTTTCTCAGTCTCAGCATGCCGCCGCGCTGCAGCCGCCGCTTTCCAGCTCACGCTGGCACATTTACTGGCTGATTGCCATCGCTCTGTTTAAAAAACAAAACAATTCTCTCTGCAGTTATCAGCCTGCAGTGAGGTTACGGAAGGGTTCAGGCTCATTTGACTGTGGCGATCTTGGATGATAATGATTTGAAAGGTTGCACAAGTCCATCAGATGCCAAGTCTATTTAGTTTCCACCGTCTGGTATTGCTGAATATTGGTATCGTCAACCGTGAAGCACTTAGTTTCACCTTGTTGTTAATGAATGAATAGATCACGAGCGAGCGGCGCAGCGATTTGATTCCACAGATAATAAAAAACTGCCAATTAGAATTAATAATCGCCGCCAGAATGCCAGCGCAAAATATATTAGGAGAGCGGCAGGGCCCAGTAATCAGGATTATACGTTTAGCCCTAATCATGTAGCCGTAGGTCGTGAGGATGATGATGACGGATCTGTGGACTGATTTATGTTCTCCGTTTCATTCTCACAGCAAAGCAAATCATTTCTAGTTCAGTGGCTGTCAAACGGGCCGGAGCCGCATGCCATTTTTATCCTGCCTCAAATTGGTTGAAAGCACTTATTTATTTTCTCTGCCGGGGGGAAAAAGGACATTGCCGAGCGGCCTGCAATCGAATTACTCTCCCTTATATCTCTTTTATAAGTTGTATTGCTACACTTTTAGGTCTTCGTCTTTATTTTGATATTGCACTTTAGAAAAAAATGCAGCTTGCTTCATCATCTCATTTCTTTTTTTAATTACACACCTATGAAGGAAGTGTTTTAAGACTAGCGCATTTTATCCTCGTACATAAAAAGGCAGATCAAAAAGCTTTCGTTAAGCTATTATTATTTAAGAGGGATTATTCGGTCCTGCACAAGTGTGATAATGTATGCCGTTGTGTAATTTCCTGATAACTCAGCGTAATGCCCGATTAACATGTCTGATTTGTTGTTTGTAAATGTTTACGTGGTACGCGCCTGTCCCGGGGGGGATATGCCGTGAAAAACAAAAAGTCAATTATAGTATTTGCGATAAGGAGACCTAAGTGCTCCGAGGACGAAGCGGTGCCAATATGTTCTTGTTGTTTGTGTTGCCTTTTATCTCTTCCTAATTGTAAATGTCTTATGTCTCGCAGGCAGGTGATGAAAGGAGAAGCCGGCTGTTCCATCTCAGCTTAAAGAAGTCCCAGGGTAGGAGCTGAGAGAGGAGACCCGTTGGAGTCGGAGAGGGATTCGCCGCCACAAAAGGGAACACACGGGATGAATGTGCCTTTGTATCACTGACGAGCAGAACTGGAATGATATCTTGACCCGTTTTACCGGACGTGACCGAGTCAGCGATGAGCGGGGGGATATAATGGCCAAGAACAAGGATGCGCGCCCCCCGTCATTCGCCGTTAGCGTGGTTGGCCTCTCGGGGACGGAGAAGGAGAAGGGGAATTGCGGCGTTGGCAAGTCCTGCCTATGCAATCGGTACATTCGCCCCAATGCAGACGGCTACTACACGGAGCACACCTCGGTGCTGAGCACCATAGACTTTGGGGGACGCGTGGTTAACAATGACCACTTCCTGTACTGGGGGGACGTGTCCCATCGAGGGGACGACGGGTCGGACTGTAAAATACAAATCATCGAGCAGACGGAGTTCATCGACGACCAGACGTTTCTTCCACATCGGAGTACGAACCTGCAGCCGTACACCAAGCGGGCGGCGGCGAACAAGCTGCAGTCGGCCGAGAAGCTCATGTACATCTGCACGGACCAGCTGGGCCTGGAGCAGGACTTCGAACAGAAGCAGATGCCCGACGGGAAGCTGAACATCGACGGCTTTCTGCTCTGCATCGACGTCAGCAAGGGTTGCAATCGGAAGTTCGAAGACCAGATGAAGTTCATCAACAGCATCTACTCCCAGATCATCAAGTCAAAGAAGCCCATCGTCGTCGCCGCCACGAAATGCGACGAGTGCGTGGACCAGCACCTGAGGGACCTGCAGGCCTTCGTCGCCAGCAAGAAGAACCTGCTGCTAATTGAGACGTCGGCACGTTCCAACGTCAACGCAGACGTGTGCTTCAACGCCCTCATCCAGCAGCTGGATAAAACCAGGGGAAAGACAAAAACTGTGTCGTACCTGGAGGCGTATAAAGTGCAGCGGCAACTCGTCGCCTCAGCAACAGATAGATTTGAGAAGTTGATACTGCACACCGTGAGGGATTACCACACCACGTGGAAAACGGTGATAACTAATATGAAGGGCAAACCGGACTATGATGATTTCATCACCCTGGAGGGCTCCAGGAAAGCCCGCAACATGTTCACGAAGCACATTGCACAACTGAAGCAGGAGCACATCAAGAGGCGGCGGGAGGAGTACCTGACGACACTACCCAAAACCCTCAACAACCTCCTTCACAACCTGGACGAGGTGGAGCACCTCACTTGGCCTGAGGCGCAGACTGTGATCCGGAACCGGCCTGATTTCCAGTACTGGTTTGTGGTTCTGGAACAGACGCCGTGGGACGAGACGGACCACATCGCCATGAGCGACCGCCGGATACCCTTCGACCTCCTGGACACGCTCGACGGTGAGAGAATCTACCACAACCACGTCCAGCACCTGCTGTCTGAGAAGAGGAGGGGGGAGATGAAGCAGCGGTTCAAGAAGACACTGGAGAGGGTTCACTTTATCTGTGCAGGGCAGCCTTGGGAGGAAGTCATGTGCTTCGTCATGGAGGACGAGGCCTACAAGTACATCACGGAATCAGATAGGAGGGATGTTTACTGTAGACACCAGCAGGAAATAGTTGAAAGGGCCAAAGAGAATTTTCAGGAAATGCTTTTTGAGCACGCCGAGCTGTTCTACGACTTGGATCTGAATGCCACCCCCAGCTGTGACAAGATGAGCGAAATTCACAGCGTGCTGAACGAGGAGCCCAGATACAGATCGCTGCAGAAACTTGCCCCAGATAGAGAGTCGCTCCTCCTCAAACATATTGGGTTTGTTTACCATCCCACGAAGGAGACGTGCCTGAGTGGGCAGAACTGTGTTGATCTGAAAGTAGAGCAGGTTTTAGCAAACAGGCTGGTGCAGCTCGACCACGGGCGCTCTAATCTCTACTATAACAGTGCCAACATCGATAAGATCAACCTCTGCCTCCTGGGAAGGGAGGGTCTCTCACAGGAACTAGCCAATGAGATCAGAGCGCAGTCCACGGACGACGAGTACACCCTGGACAGTAAAATATACGAACTGGAGCTTCTTCCCGTGGATGTCAATTCCACACTGCTCTTCAGCCACACGTGGGTCACCACCTTCAAGCCACACGGCTGCTTTTGCGTTTTTAACTCCATTGAGTCCCTCAATTGTATCGGAGATTGCATTGGCAGGATCAGAGCGGAGATAGCACAGAGTAGGAGAGACCGGTTTGCTCAGCCGCTACCGTTCATTCTCATCCTGGCGAATCAGAGGGACAGTGTTTGCAAAAACATACCCATCCTGAGGCACCAGGGCCAGCAGCTTGCGAACAAGTTGCAGTGCACCTTTGTCGACATCCCCTCCATGGCCTTTCCACGCAAGTTCACAGAGTTTCAAATCAAGCAGGGTCTCCGCACAGTGCTGGAGGGGCTAAAGCATAACTTTGACGTCTTGGCCCCACTGCCCTCCATCAAAGACATGTCGGAGACTGACCTCCGGATAGTCATGTGCGCCATGTGCTGGGATCCTTTCGGCGTCGACCTCATCCTCTCGCCTTTCCTGGACTCGCATTGCTGTAGCGCGGGTCAGCCGGGCCAGAGCAACACGCTGATACTCGACAAGATCATCAGGGACAGCAGGAGGAGGATCCAGGTCACCATCCTCTCCTACCACATGGCCATCGGCGTCCGCAAGGACGAGCTGGTGCACGGCTACATTTTGGTCTACTCTGCCAAACGCAAGGCTTCGATGGCGACCCTGCGAGCGTTCTTGGCCGAAGTCCAGGATGTGATCCCCGTCCAGATGGTGGCCATCACAGACAGCCAGGCAGACTTCTTTGAGAATGACGCCATCAAGGAGCTGATGACGGAGGGGGAGCACATCGCCACGGAGATTGCGGCCAAGTTTACGGCACTCTACTCGCTGTCGCAGTATCATCGGCAGACGGAGGTTTTTACGCCCTTTTTCAACGAAGTGCTGGAGAAAAAGCCAAACATCGAGAGCGCCTTCCTGTACGACAGCTCGTCCCGCGAGTGCACCACCGGTGCCAGTGAAGACGTCTTCCCCACCTCGCCCCATAGCCACTCCCCGGCCTATAACACCTACTACCTGGAATCTGACGACGACAACGAGGCCCCACCACCGTACAGTCCAATAGGCGATGACGTTCAGCTTCTCCCCACACCCAGCGAGCGGGCCAAGTACCGCATCGACCTCGAGGGCAATGAGTACCCGGTCCACAGCACTCCTGTGGGAGAACATGAACGCAACCACAAAGTGCCTCCGCCTGTCCGGCCCAAACCACTGCTCCCCAAACCCAATGTCAAAAAGCTAGACCCCAACCTGCTCAAAACCATCGAGGCCGGCATGCGGAGCAACCGCAGGACGCCACGCGGCCCGCCGACGCACGGCGAGGACGTCGAGGCGTCGGACAACTATGCAGACCCCGTGGACACCTTGCTCTGGTCCAGGGGCTTCCACAACGACGACATCTACGCCGTGCCCGACGACGCACACAGCCGCCTGGTCAAAATAAGAAACTCCTTCGGCGGGTTTCAGGAGGAGAACGGATTCGACAGAAGGTATCAGGCTGGACGGCGGCCGTCAAAATACAAGCACCGGTCCAAAATCCTGTTCAGCAAGACGAAAGCCTACCAAAGACGGTTCCAGTCGGACAGCGACGGAGAGGAGTCGGGCCCCGCCATGCAAAAAAAGAAAAAGGGAAGAGCCCACCGGGGCAGCGAGGAGGACCCGCTGCTCTCCCCCGCCGACCCCTGGAAGGGCGGGATCGACAACCCGGCCATCACCTCGGACCCCGAGCAGGAGGACAAGAAGATGAAGAAGAAGAAGCCCAAGACGCCAAAGGAACCCAAGAAGGTGAGTCTCGTCCGTCGTGAATCCTGACAGTAGTTTTAATATCGGGTCAATTTCTATCAACTGCTTTTGAGCAACCAGGGGAAGTTTTAAAACAGAGAAGTTTTATAGAGCAACGAAGGACAGAAGAGGCGGTGTGGCCTCCGGGACACGGAGTTACCGAAAGAAAGCTTCGGTGCATTGAATATGAGAGAATGAAAGAGTGTGAACGGGAGCAGGAAAGGTTGTCTATAGTAGCGTGTGGGTTTGCGATATGAGCATATTTCTGTTTTTAATAGGCTCATAGTGAGAATGAACTAAAGTAATCATTGACTGATCTGAACCCGCTGCTGAATTGGTTAACCAGGCCCAGACAACCAATAAACAGCTTGATGAAAAGACACACTGTGTGTATAATCCGAGATAAGACGCTTGCGTATCCTTTACAGCTCTCCGAAGGCTCGTCTGAGGCCGCCGAGCACAGACGCACACAAATATAAATATATAAGTGGGAGCGTTTAATACTGCCACTGTTGTCTCTGGCAAATACTGTATGCACACACACACACACACACACACACACACACACGTGGCAATTACGCCAGCGCTCTATCATGCAAATTAAGACAAATCAAACGGCTTTTGAACAATGCAGTTAAAAGCAAACATCAGCTGACGGCTCGTGTACACACACACACACACACACACACACACACACACACCAGTCCTCTCACGTGTGTTTGCACGAGAGATCCAATCAGGACATTTAAAAATGGCAATATGAGGAATCCTCCATTTGTAAAGTCAGTGCTCCAAATGGGCTTTTTAATTTGTTCTTATTCCTTTATAACTTAAATTCAGCCACGCGTGATTTAAAACACTCGCCGGCGGAAAACATTAACAAACCGTCTTTGATAATCAGGGAGGGAGGGGGGGGGGGGCGACGACCACAACAAGGTACAAAATGGAAGAAGGTGTTTAGTCGCCGCCCCGAACCGCGGTTGGCATGACAACACTTTGATGAGCAGAGCAGTGTGGGAAATCAAAGCCGCCTCGTTACTTGAGTTCTAAATAACGGTTTTGTCTGTTGTCTCTTTTTTTCTTTCTTCTCCTCCTTCTCATCTTCCTCCACACGAACCTCCCTCTGGTGTCTCTAACTTTCCGTCTGATCTTTTCCCCACTTTCCTCCCCCTCCTCCTCTTCTGTGTCTTTTTCCTCAATTCCTTCATTTCCTTTCATTCCTCTTCCCATCTTCCTCCCATCTCTTCACGCTCCTTCCCTTTTCTCATCATCCCTACCTTTTCTCATCTCTCCTCCGTCATCCCGTTTGTTTCCTCTAACTCTGTCCCCTTAATTGGAACCTTCCTCTTCATTTCCTCATTTTCCCTCCTTCCTCCTTTCCATCCCCCTTTCTCCTCCTGTCATATTCTCCATCCTCCTTGCTCTTTCCCTCCATCCCCTCTCATCTCATCCCTCTTTTCACTCTCATCCCCATTATTTCCACTTCATAGCCAAAATCCTCCAAGTCCCCCAAGCCTCTGTACCCCCCCACCAGGAGAACCTGGGAGAGCAACTATTTTGGCGTTCCCCTGCAGAACCTGGTGACCCCGGACCGACCCATCCCGCTCTTCATCAACAAATGCGTCGACTACATCGAGCGCACAGGTGAGTCATTAAGTTTTCTGCCTCTTCCTCCTTGGGCCTCATGTCCCACTCCTCTTCCTCTTCTCTTGTTCTTATGTTTTTCTTTGATCTTCCGCCTGTGCGTTCAGGCGCTCTGTGGTATTTTGTAACTCTTGCTAGGCGCACGCTGGTTTGTTCTTACATGCAAAAAAGCTTTGTGGTTATTTGCTTGGGGAAAAAAATTCCTCTCATGTCTTTCCAAACGAGTAATTATGCGCATGAATCTAAATTGGTAGAAGATTCACTTCTGAGGTCGCTTCTGTCCGGTCCGCCAACCGGTCGATGCGAGTCAGTTTCCACTCCGTGAGCTTGTGTTGTGTATTTGATGTGTTGCCAAAGCTCTGCTGGAAAGATCACAAAATAAGATGCAAAAGATCACCGCGATCAAAAATAAGGATTTAAGGAACGTGAGTGGAGAGATTTACTGGAGTGGGAGCCATCGATAAAGCATCCGGAGGAAAGAGAAGACGAAATACCCGTAAGAACATACCAGGAATGGCTAAAGACGCTGAGGTACCATCTGGGTTTTGGGATTTTCTGTCGTGGCTTGAAGGACGGCTGCCCAAAAATGTTTTGCAGAGAGCAGAAAGAAACAAGTTGAGCTGTTTCTGGCTCCTTAAATGTGAGGATCTGCTGCTTTCTCTTGTGAAGTCAATATTTGGGGGATTTGAACTATTAATTGGACAAAACAAGCTATTTTAATATGTTGGACTGTGTTTTGCTTGCACGTGATATTGAGTGTGAAATGTCCCGCCGTTGGTTCAGATGCCCTTGAGCAAGGCTCGTCATCCCCATCGGCTCCCTTGAAACTGCAGTATGTCAGTGGCTGATGATTTGGCACCGCAGTGCATGCTGGGTATGTGTTGGCCTCCTGCGTGGTCCCCTCGTAGAAAACCCAGCTGCATTTTGAATCGGGCATTTTCAAGGCCACCTAAATGTTAAAATGGACCGTTAAACGGTTAAAGTTCGACACCCAAATCCCCAAAAATGTTCTACAATCTTATTTAGTTTGATGAATGAGGACCAATCGGCTTTAGTGCACGAGCAGCACCGAAAATCAATAAATAATCAGGATCTCAATATTGTAAATAAAACGAATCGTGACTATAATTTGTGTTAATTGTTAAATGTTCTGCATGGATGACTGCTGTGAGATTCAAACCCCCAACCCAGGCACTTTTAATTCTTTATTTGTATAAGCCGCCCCCCCACCTCCTCTCCCCCCCATCAATCGACATAAAACATTCCTTTAAACACGAGGAGAAAAACACACGTCTCATCATGTACTCCCTTCATCTCGCCTCCTCCTTCCTTCTTCCTTCCTCCTTCCTCCTCCCACTTTTGCAAAAAATGCTGTGCATGTGGGAGGAGGAGGAAGGAGAAAATCCCTTTTCGAATATGCTTTGATATTCAGCTGGATCTACATGTTCCCCCCCCCTCTTCTTCCCATTTGGCACACGTAACAAAGCATCTGGCAACGCATGTCATCCATTTGAAAGCGGAGGCGTGCACCGCGTTTGAGTGTCTGCGTGAGTCGGTGCCGAGCACATCGGGGGGGGAAAAAACCCAGATACCCATCCCTACTCGTTAGGCGTCTGCGTGTCACAGGGTTCGTTTCAAGCGCTTTAAAGGAGTGGAAGTGAACTCTCCAGATAACAAGATGTCGGCGTTGCATAACGGCAATGTTTGTTATCGTCTTCAACTTCCCGAAGGGGCAACAACCCTTCAGGCCGTGTGGATTTGAAGAAGATCTAAAGAAGCCTTCAAGGTCCCTGGAAAAGAGTAAATATGAAAGGAAAAGGTGGCCTTGAGAAGGAAACGCATGTGGGCGTCATCACCGGGATAGACGTCCGTAATGTCTCATTGGAGATCGATCAATACGTCATCAATGAGTATTTGTGTTGGTGTCTCTTTAGATTTCAGCTCCGTCCACAGTCAACACACATTGCGGTGATGCTGATTGGCTCAAAGCTGTTTAATACCTTAATTTCTCCAGATTTCAGTGCTCTATAAATATGATTTATTGTTCCTTTCTATGTTTCTAAGATATTTTAAAGCCGTTTTTAAGCTAATTGGAACCCAGAAGGATCGAAGAGGCTGCTAATGAAGGTTTGTAGTGTCTTCGCTTCTCCTCCATCGTTGTTGCACGTCGAATGCCGCGCTTCGTCCCGCCCCTCCTCCCATGTGATTGGACGCCTGGGTGAAGATCTTGCCATTATTGCGATTCTTCTTTGTGTGTTCTTCTTATCCAACTCACTAGATGTTTGAGACGACCAGGAAATATCGATCTGGGACGATAAAATGTTCCCCACCGAGATATAATAAGAAAAGAACAACGATATAAACTTGCGTGAACGATTATGTGATGTGTATGACGTGTATAAGAAGTGACACTGACACCAGCGCAACAATAGAATAACGAGTGAGATGAATGCAGTAAGAAGAAAGTAAAATCCTGCCTGGGTTTCTGCAGCGTGCACATTTGTCTTCTCGCATTTTCTTCGAGGAACTTGAACGCGTGCCCGAGCAAATTAGTTTTTCCTGTTGGTCCAGAAGGGAATAAGTCCCCGTGTCTCTGGGGTCCGGAGCGTGCCTCGGCCTCGGATACATCTCTTATCTTCTTGTAGCGCGGCGACGAGGTCCCGACCTTCCGGTTACAGCGATGGGGGGGGGGGCTTTTAAACCAACTTTGCAAGGTCAGGAGCACAAATCTCTACTTTAGAGTTTCAGCAATAAATCTCTCGCTGATGGAGGAGACGACGGGGTTCACGACGCCCGAGAGAGAAAGAGAGAGTTAAGAGAGAGAGAGTGTGGGGGGGGGGGGGGGGGTTGTTGCCTCAACCTCACTTGAGTTTCCTGTGGAGAAGGCCACGGGGGACCCTCGACTACACACCGTCCTAGAATGAGACGCTTAGGGGACGTCCTCCTCCGTTCTTTAAAGGATGGAGTACGAAGACTTCTTGGACTGGAATGGTCCTCTAATGAATAAATACGCCGCACAGCAGTGAATAATTATGTCTGAGAGCCGGTGCTCTGTCTTCACGTTTAATATGCCGACCGTGTTGCACGTTTAAACACGATGTGTGTCTCCTCAGGTGGAAAACGGCCTCTTTTTGTTCTCCTTCTCCTCCTCCATTTGCCTCGATGGTAAAACGCTTCATAAAATATGGGAAGGCGGGAAAATGCAAAGTGGCGCCCTTGTTTTCTTCTTCTTTGTTCGCCCCCCCCCAAAAAACTGCTGACATCTTTTGGTATTTTAACATGGCTAAAGCAGCCGGGGCTCCAGGCTGCACCGTGGGTTAGAATCTTGTATTTTGTGGTCAAAAGCAACCCGAGGTCTGACGTCTGAGAATAAAAACCTTCCGATGAAGCCGAGGGGTCTTTTTGGATGACGGGCATGCCGCGGCTTCATTAGAACCTCCTCTTTAATAAATGGAGGCACGTTGGCGACGGTGACCCTGACCGCCGGTGCAGCCAGCGGCACCACCGGCACAAACGTGCCTCTCACTACAATCCCCGACACGACCACAGCGTTCACGCTGTATAAGAACAGCACTTCACGCTGTCGTCCCCAACAACATCCGCCACCGCCAGCCCCACCTCCTCCTCCGAGCACGGGAAACACGGCGCGACTTTCACCCCGTGAGCTCTCGTGAGAAAGCCCAGGTCCTCCATGCCGCTAGCACGCCGCTTAGCACGCCGCTAGCCGGCCGCGCTAACCCGCACGCAGACACCCCAAAAAAAACAGACGCTCACACAAACATTCACGTACACCCGCAGACACACACAGCAAACACTCCGTTAAACAATAATCACTTTGACGAGAGAGAGAGAGAGAGCGAGAGAGAGAGAAAATTAAATGGCTTTTTGATGCTGATGCATGTGGAAGTCCCATTGGTTGTTATCTTCCACAGCACTTAGTATAATGTGAGGAGGGAGGAGAGGAACTTCCATCGGCTATTTGACTGAATAAAACAAGACTTAACTAAGTGAATCATTTCAAATTCACTTTATGTCCTTTATTTATTATATATATATATTTTTACTTCACCAGTTCTTCTGATGATTTATTTCCTGATCCGAACCCTGAAGACAGAATGAACAGTCCAGATAAAAAGGGTTTTACTTTTACTTTCTGTGTTTCTGCCATTACATTCAGATTGAGAAGTATTCCTAAATAAAAAGTAAAGTAAAGTAAAATCAATTTCACATCGGTTTGGTCACGTTTTGACATTTTTAACGTTTTTAATTAAGTTGAGTTTTTTCCTGCAATTATTGTTGTCACGTGACTTTTAGTCTTTGTGGCTTCGTAGTTTTACTGAGGGGCTAAGAATTACAATTTTTTTTTCTTCTCCAGAATCTGGGCCCTGATTTTAAAATAGACGTGAAGAATTTAAATGTTTTTGATGAAAAAAATCCCAATTTCAGACTTAGTTTTGGTGTTTGTTTTTCATTTTCGTCAGAAGCCCGTCTTCACACATGATGTGTTCAAAGACCGACAGAAAGATAAGAATCAGACGGCATCGCCGTTTCTTTTCAGCTTCTGGCGGATCAACGGTTTAGTTTTGTAGCGCTTTGCTTAAATAAAACACATTTTTGTTTGTTGTTCAGAGGGTTAAAAACTCCAAAGAACATATTTAATCAATCTGCAATGTAACATTTATTTACTGAATGATATTTCAAGAGGGGAATATTCTTCATTAAATTTAAAAAAAATACTTCTTTTAGTTTTAATGGGCAGTACTCACATTACTTTCATCCTGAATATCTAAATCCTCGTGCTTGGTTATAATGGAGCCAGTTACTGTCGATGTCCTGCTGGTGTGGAACCCCAAAGAGAGGAACCTCAGAGGGAGGAACCTCAGAGGGAGGAACCTCAGAGGAGGGAACCCCAGAGGAACCTCAGAAGGAGGAACCCCAGAAGGAGGAACCTCAGAGGAGGGAACCCCAGAGGAACCTAAGAAGGAGGAACCCCAGAGGGAGGAACCTCAGAGGGAGGAACCTCAGAGGGAGGAACCTCAGAGGGAGGAACCAACCCCAGAGGAACCCGGAGGACAGTTTCTTACCTCCCTCTCAGCTGGAGCATTACTCAGCAGCCGAGTCAAGAAGGCTTCACACAAAGCTGCTGATTGTCTATTTCCAGTCGCTCTGAAGCCCGTCACCTCGCTCCACTCTGACAGAGAGAAGAGAGGGATCTTCACTGGAGGAGACATTAGATTTCACAGGCCTCTGAGTACTTGAAGGACGTCTCCGTTCAGTCTGACGGGGAGCGTCCAGGGTGATGTGAGGGGTATAAAAACTCATCTGATAGGAGAGACTCCATGTCCACCTTTACCTGTCAATCATTCCCTGCACCTCTCTTTACATATATTATATATATAACGTCTCCAGAGCAGAAATCAGCTGAAGTGAGAGTTCAACTTGAAAATTGATTGGCTGCTGGCACGCGACCCACCCCTATTTCATTGTGTGTTGTTGTTCTCCAGCTGCACGTCCAATGGAAGCTTCCTGCTCAGTGGTCAGAGCAGCCCGATGGGAGGAACCGCTTCCCCATTCACTAACATGAGCGTCAAGTGTTGCGCAATAAGTCTGTAGCCACGCCCCCTTTTCTCTATTCCGTATAAGGGAATATATCTTCCTCTGGTTGTTTGTGGACGGGCGGGTCTTAAATGCTGCGGTCAAATAACGATGACATAAGTAGAAGCGTGACGCTTCACATTTAATTTACTTTCATTTAATATTTTTCATCTGCGAAGTGAAAAATGAAAGAATTGAAGGACACATACAGACGGAATAATAGAATAAAATGAAGATGGAATATATGTTGAAATGTGTGTGTGTGTGTGTGTGTGTGTGTGATTGATTCTTAACAGGATCAACACATTTTTTATTCAAGTCAAACCTTCTTTTTGCGTGCGTGCACATAAACCGTGACCTTCGACCGTCTTTAGTGGCGTGGTGATGTGTCGTAACCGAACTCCTCCAGGTACCTGTGAGTCAGAGTCTTAACCACATGTAATAAACCACCAGCAGAGAGGAGGTGATGGGAGCTGTGTGTGTCTGTGTGTGTGTGTGTGGTCTCACTGAGGTGAGGCTGCGTCTGAGTTGTTACTCGCGGTTACAGAGGATATCAGGGCTTTGACACTGTGTGTGTGTGTGTGTGTGTGGACACACACACACACACACACTGCATTACATCCTGCTTCCTAGCCTGTAGTCTTAATCTCTTCCCTTTGGATTTCCTGGTCACTGACTCTGAGATAACAAGAGATAGGAAAGTGTGTATGTATCTCTTCCTCCTTAAAACGAGTATATTTGTATTTTTTCTGTTTTATTTAACGCGTTTTTACTTTTGCACCACATGTTGTCTGTGAAGAACTCTCTCTCCCCACCCCCTCTCTCCTCCCCTAATGTTTCTTAAAGTGAGGGGGGGGGCAGTGGGAGGATTAGATTAGGCCGATCGGTTGAGGCCTCCAGCGTGCGTTTGTCCAGTAGAGTATTATGGGGGACAAACGAGGACGGCTTGAGCCGGGCCGGCGGCCATATCAGGGATGTGTGTGTGTGTGTGTGTGTTTGTGTGTGTGTTAAGATGAACTAGCATGCTACAAATATGTCTGTGCGTGTGTGTGTGTCTCCTCGAGGCAGATTGTGTGCAGAGAAAGAGGCGAGTGCGATGCCACCTGGCTCTGAGGCAGTCGTCTGGGCTAATGGGTGTGTGTGTGTGTGTAAATGTGTGTGTGTATTATTTATGTGTGTGTGTCGTGGCTGAGTTTGAGCAGTCCGGTCGTCCATTAGTTTGCCTTGAAAAGCCCTTATGTTGCCCTTCTCTTCTCTCTCTCTCTGTGTGTGTGTGTGTGTGAGAAAAATAAATCAGTGTCCTTCTCTCTTCTACTCGATGTAATTGGGGCACCTTGGATTACATCAGCGAACGTTTAGCCACAAACTGATCATCATCATCATCCTCCTCCTCCTCTTCACTGAGAGAGTTGCACGAAACAAACGAGTTTCATCACTTTGCTCCAGTCGTTTCTGCCGAGGTCTCTCTCTCTCTCTCTCTCCGACATTACCAAATTCACGATGAAGGAGATGTGAAGACGAGCGTTTCTATGGTTATTATCCGGCTAATGGAGGAAAACCTAAGAGCTCTAATAATCTGTGTCTGTGTGTGTCTCTGTGTGTGTGTGTCTCTTTATGTCCGTGTGTCTCTCTCTCTGTGTGTGTGTGGTGTGAGTGTGTGTGTCTCTGTGTGTGTGTATCTTTGTGTGAGGACAGATCAGAAGAAGAAGGAAGGAGAGTTAGGAGGAGAAGAAAAAGAAGAAGAATAAGAGGAAGGAGAAGAGAGAGAGGAAGAAGAGGAAGATGGAGGAGAGGAAGAAGAAGAGGAAGAAGGAGAGGAAGGAGAAGATGAGGAAGAAGAGGAAGATGGAGGAGAGTAAGAAGGAGAGTTAGGAGAAGAAAAGGAATAAGAGGAAGAAGGAGAAGAGGGAGAGGAAGGAGAAGAGGTGGAGAAAGAAGATGGAGAAAGTGTTGAGGATTCCTGAAGTCCATCTGAGAGCCACTGACCTCAACAAGCACCTTGATGCAGGCCACACACACACACACACACACACACACACACACACACACACACACACACTCTCTCTCTCTGATGATATAGAGGCTTTGATGAAGGTCTCAGGAGAGCGTTTAGCCGGCCATGTTGTACAACACGAGCCGCTGACTCTCTCTCTCTCTCCCTCCTCTGTCTTCATTTCTTTTTCTACTTTTCTTCCTTCTGTTATTCTCTCACCAGTCTCCTCGTTCCTTCTTTCCTCGTTACTCTCCATCCCATGGTTGTCTCCTCTCTCCTTCCTCTTATCCCCCTGTGACACAAACACAAACACACACACACATACATTATGCATTGTGATCTGATTGGATCGGCCCCCATAGATCTTCGATCTGAGGCCGTTGGTGTGTGAAAGGGGCGGAGTCTCCATCTTACAAGACAAAGCAGCAAATTCATTAACACACACAAACACACACACACTCAGTGCGTTTACATGCAATCGAATTATTGGCTTAGTCGGACTGAAATCGAATTATCCGTTTCATGTAAACACCTTAGTCGGACTATGTGCGGTCCGACTTCGGTCCGATTAACACCCCTGGATAGCTCGGTCCGATCCAGTTGATAATTCGACTCTCGCGGCATGTAACTCTGAATTCGATTCGCAACTGGACTTTGCGTCTTTGCGCATGCTCGAGATCCCGCCACTGCCCCCCTCCCTCCCTCCCTCCCTCCCTCCCATGTCGTGACCCGGAAGTCGAAAGAGACGATAAATTAAATTCTCCGTGTACCTTCAGGGACGGCGTCTTCTCTCCGTTATCAACTCAGCCAATAGCGCCATTTGCATTCGCTGTACTCCTATTAACACCATGGAAGAATAGTAGAGGGATGTAGCTTCGCCTTGCTCTCTGTTCGCCATCTTTCTCGAAATGTTGTTGTTGGTGGTGAAGAGGTCAAGCGGAAATGGCTGTATCACCACGAGTTGTAATGAAAACAGCGCCGCCTATCGTATCGGATATGACATGCTTTCAAAGGCCAATGATTCGAATTACTCACTGCCATGTATATTGGGATAACAGCAGATCCCCCAAAAGATAGCATAGTCCGACTAAAGCTAGATTCGAATTATACCATCATGTAAACGCACTGACAGACACACACGTCTTGAGTCTCTGACTATGTTCATAATATATTAACTTGGTTGTTGGTTTGTTTGTTTGTGTAAAAAATAGAGTTAATTACGCCTCATTAACATTCTGCTGCAGAGGTGAAATAATTAGACAAAAGCTCCGGAATTAATAACGTGTGTGTGTGTGTATAAACAGAGCTGTAGCTGCAGCTTGATGTCTTAATTTATTAAACTGGCCCATCTCTCTCTGTTACAGTGGAAATGTGTGTGTGTGTGTGTGTGTGTGTGTGACAGACTGACGGTGTGTGTGTGACGGTGTGGGCTGCTCCTGTCGTTTCCTGAAAGCTGGACATCTGTCCTACTATCCACACACACACACACACACACACACACACACACACACACACACACCCCGTAGTACTCTGTGGTGCTCTCTAGTACTCTGTGGTACTCTGTAGTATTCTGTAGTACTAGTCTCTAGTACTCTCTAGTACTCTCTAGTACTTTGTAGTATTTTGTGGTATTCTGTGGTATTCTGTAGTACTCTGTGGTATTCTGTGGTACTCTCTAGTACTCAGTAGTACTCTGTATTGCCCCTTTTGAAAAAAAAAAGGAAAAAAAGAAAGTCAACATTTGATGAAGTTGCGATTCTCCCATTTTAAAGATCTGCAGCTGTGTGTGTGTGTATGGATCTTCTTACCCAAGGTGCACACACACACACACACACACACGCTCTCTCTCTCTCTCTCTCTCACCTTGCAGCCTTTGTATTGATTTATCTTGACCCACGGTTGTGTGGAGGGTCGGCCATTAAATTAACACACCAGCGGAGAAAATGATGGCTCCACCAGACCACAACACACATGCACACACACACACACACACACACACACACACACACACACACATACACACACACACAGAATGACTTCCAGACCAGAGAGCTTGGCTCATTTCTCAGCCCGAGGATTGTGGGAAAAGTTGTGTTTTGATGTTCAGTGGGGAAAAGGTTTTTTTTTTTTAGCTCTCCGCTGCACATTCGTCTTCCTTCAGCCGGCTGATGTTCAGACATCAGGAACATTTTATAACGAAACCTTCATGTCCCGGGTTGGAGAACCTGGAGCATGCGGGCTGGGATCTGCTGATACGCAGCGGGAACCAGCAGCTCCTGTTTATTGGATAAACACGAACGGCTAGTAGCAACAAACATGTAGACACTACACCTCTACTCTGGTTTATTCAGAACCAGAACCATCATCTCATACCCCTGGTGGTCAGGAGAGAGAATGCAGCTTTAACACATAGACTTCACACTACAAGGAGTCACCGGTCAGGAGAGGAAGAGAGAATGCAGCTTAAACACAGATTTCTATACAAAGAGAGGAGTCACCCTGGGGGGTGGAGGAGAGAATGCAGCTTTTAACACGCAGACTTCTATACACCACCAGAGTCGCCCTCTGGTGGTCAGGAGAGAATGCAGCTTTAACACATGACGCATATACTTCTATACAACCAGAGGAGTCACCCTCTGGTGGTCAGGAGAGAGAATGCAGCTTTAACACATGAAGCATAGACTTCTATACAACCAGAGGAGTCACCCTCTGGTGGTCAGGAGAGAGAATGCAGCTTTAACACATGAAGCATATACTTCCATACAACCAGAGCAGGCGCCCCCTGGTGGACGGTAGAGATAATGTAGCTTTGACACATGAAGCATAGACTTCTATCCAACCAGAGGAGTCGTAATTAATTCGGTGGCTCCAGTGTGTTTTTGTATTTGTGGCATTGGGATGAAAGAATGTCTCTCCTCTGTTGTTCCTTGTTGACGCGTTCGGCTGCGTTACCTTTTTTAAATCTGATTATCTGGTCGCGACAGCACCTGGAAGTCATTACCCTAATGGGAGGAACGTGTTGCAGTTGGACGCTTGTCCCACCGTTGTGTCTATTTATAAAGACGAGCGAACGCCTCAGTGGGACGAGTCATTATCTAACTGCTGAGGTCAAAGGTCACCGTGCTCGGCGTCACAGATGCCGGGTTGACGAAGCGCAGCACACACGTGAACGGCGGCGGGCGGTGGGTCTATTACCTGGAGGGAAAGTCATATTATTTAGGGCGTACGTAATGAAGTCAAGAATTCTCTTTTTATTCACGTTATTGAACTCATCAGCTTTTGTTCAGTTAAATTTTTTTTAGTGTGGCGGACATAAAATCATGTTATAAAATGTGCCTCCTCGAGAGGAAATAAACGTGATCATTGTGATTTTAGTTTCCTGACCACAGTGTTTGTCGAAAGATAATTTAGTGAAGTTTACGTAGTTTTAATTAAGTTTAAGTTTAGAATGAGTTAATGAGGCGGGTGTTGTCATCCATCAGTGTCACTGTGACTGAGAACAACACACTGAGTCTGTCTGCTGGAGCGAGACCTATAAATACACCCTGATTGACTTTTGCTTATTGAACTGGCTTCCTGTCTCCGCCCACAGCAGATGGTTGTCACGGCAATACAACAACTGGCCAATAGGAGTGAGAGAGAGAGAGGGAGAGACAGAGAGAGAGACAGGGAGCGACAGAGAGAGGGAGAAGCATCTTTGAGATAAGAAAGATATTGAGTGATGAAAGGAAGTGTGTGTGTGTGTGTGTGTGTGCGTGTGCATCTTGTGTGCGTGTCGTGTGTGTGTCCATTTTGTGTGTATGCATCCTGTTGAGAATCATCAAATGTCCTCACAAGGACAGAGATGTACCTAGCGGTGCCATTTTGTCACATTGAGGTCAGAGGTTAACGATTGATGCTGCATTCAGGGCTTGTGGTAGAGTGGTACATATGAGCTGTGAATTAACAATGGAATTAAAAAGTAATAAATAGGATTAAGTTGGTAAATAGTTTTTTTTTTATATTTAAAAAATATAAATTTCAAGCTATAAACAACCTCACTTTGATGGAATTAGATGACACTATCGGAGTGACATTCAAGTACACCACGACGTTCCAGAGGAGAGCTGCAGCGCTCTTCAGGTGACCTTCAGGGTCACAATTTAAAAACGGTTTCTATGTACACCGGGCAAGGTTTCACACAGCGACCCTACAATGTAACACATATATATATGTGTGTGTTACATTGTAGAGCTACAATGTAACACATATATATATGTGTGTGTTACACTGTAGCTCTGAAGGTCAAAGCTTTGTGGGGCTGAAGGTCAAAACTTTCGGGTTGCAAGTCGGTCCTCACAAATATAGTAAAATAGAAGTACCGTAGTAGTATATTGAATGAGAGAAACTGCACGTGTGGGTTGCTGGTTTGACAGAGGCACACACACACACACACACTAAAATAAAACCACACAAACACACACTCACAAACGTGCGCACAAAGAACCCAATATGCACAGATAAACAAAACACCCAGAAATTAATGAACACACACAATTTCTCCCACACTTGACACGATTTACTTGAAATCATTAAAGCTGAATTTACATAATACTATCTCTGTTTAACTGCCTCTGCAGGGACACACACACAGACACACACACACACACACACAGGCATGCATACTGCAGTGTGGATGACCTTGCAGCAGCGACCGAGCAGAACTACAACCTGTATGGAGTGTGTGTGTGTGTGTGAGCGTGTGTTTGTGTGTGTGTGTGTGTTTATCCTTGCAGCCACATGATAGCTCTAATTAAGACACTCCGTCTCCATAGTGCTGGTCTGAGATCAGTTGTCAGGTGCCAGCTGGCAGCCGGAGACGCCAACAACACGCTGCTCTGAGATGAGCTGAAGGATCAGATGCTTTGTTCACTCTTTATCTGCTGTTGGTTTTTGTTGTTGTTGTTGTCGTCGTAGGATTTCCGTTGGGTATTGATGACATCATCGTGTTGGCTTCTCTCTTCTTGTAAATAAATAACGGCTCGTATGGTTTGACATCTTTCGGTGTTGAATTATGAATAAATCTGTGCACACAAGCTAGAGATGTTTGGGTTCTGTGGCGTCTGGTTTGGAAATAATTTAACATTTTGATATTTAATTCAGCAGGAAAAAGATAGAGAAACATAAACTGAGAGAGCTGACGTCTACCCACAATGCAACATTGATAAACAAGCTCCAGACATATTGATCCATATGTAGAAATAACTACAAATATTTATGACTGATTCATAAATAATAACAGACAAATCAGTTCAGATCAAAAAGGGAGAAAAGATATCAAATAAAAAACAGCACATGAATCAATTTAAATATTATATAAAAAATAAGCGCATATGGAGACAAACCAAAGAATCTAAATAATATAAACGGATTCAAATGATCAAAAAGAGATGGAAGGACTCCTCCATCTTTAAAAAGCTCCCTTCCTTCCTTCCTTCCCGTATTGGGTGTATAAGTGAAGTGTGTCTTGTGTCTGCAGGTCTGACCACAGAGGGTCTGTACCGGGTGAGTGGCAACAAGACGGACCAGGACAACATCCAGAAGCTGTTTGATCAAGGTACAGAACACCTGCACCTGGACAGAGCTCATGAACACCCCATGGTGACAGCTATCTCAGGGCTCCGTCCTCCTCTTCCCGTCGCCATTAAAAACAGGAAGTGAAATCTGTAGCCGTCTCCATGAGCATCAGAACCACACACTATGTACAAGACGTGGACGTAGTCATGGCAACGTCTCCCTTTTCTGGTTCGTGGACTGACGTTTTAAAGTTTGTCGTTTTTTGTCGTCGTCCATCTTGGTTTTATTTTTTGCGACTGGTGAACAGAAAGTGACGTAGAGACGCCGTATACGTCTCTGGTGACGCTCTGTCAATCACCTTGTAGCCCCGCCCCTAAAGCATCCCCTGCACACTGTTGAAAACGTCATTCCTTTGTTCTTGAAGTCTCTCTTTCTCGCTCTCTCTCCCCCCCTCCATCCGCAGACCACTGTATCGACTTCGTGGTGATGGACGTGGCGGTGAACGCCGCTGCCGGGGCCCTGAAGGCGTTCTTCGCCGACCTGCCCGACCCGCTGATCCCCTACAGCCTGCACCCGGAGCTGGTGGAGGCCGCAAGTAAGGAGAGAAGACATAAACACACCGTTTACGTTTTACAGAACAACTCTTAGACGTCGACTTTGTCACAAACATGTGGCGTAAATGAATGAATAAATAAATAAATAAATGAATAAATATATAAATAAATATATATATAAATATACACACGCGTCTCTTTCCCTTCTGCTGTCTGCAGAAGTTGAGTTAAAGCTCTGTCACACACTCTTTAAGAGGCTTCTTTATTTTCAGCTGCAGGGCGTCAGACGTCCTCACTCTGCTCTGTGTGTGTGTGTGTGTGTGTGTGTGTGTGTTAGGCTGATGACAGCAGATTAAAGAGCCAAAAATAGCAACTCTGCTGCTTCTTCTCTGGGAAATTTTATAAAGAAAAAATGACTCCTCTGTCTCCTCCCCTTCCTGTTTTTCATTATTATTTTCTTACCTTGCTCTCTATCTTTCTTCTCCCAGACTCCCCCCCCCCCCCCACCACACACACACACACACACACACACACACACACATACACCTCGACAGGAAATTAGTTTTCGGCCGTCTGTTACCGCCGTGAGGAGCTGTCTCTAGTCACCAGTTAATACGGTCACTCGTTAAACTGAAACACCTCCTGCTCTGGAGTGTAAGAATTTTGACAGAGACATTTAGACGCCGGTGATATTTTTATTTTTATTAAATGTTTAAAGCTACTCGACATGTTTACATTCACGTTCACAATAGTTTTTAATCTCTATATTTAATTTTTCTCATAGAGTGAGTGGATCATTAAAGTTTTATGAAACTCAAACTCACCATCTGTGGTTTAGCACCTCGTAGAACCCCATTGCATTGTGGGTACGCAGTGTGAACTTCTATTTCATCCCCATTAGACTGAGATATATTTTCACATATATATATATATTTTTGTTCATGTATATTTATATGAATATATATATGTATATATATATAAATATATATATACAGTATATATATAAATATATGAATATATATATATATGAAAATATATAAATCAGTCTGATGGTTAATGTTTGTCGATATCTGGGGCTTCATAGATTCATGACCTTTGACCCCTTCCAGGCCTTAAAGGGCCAGTAGAGACGATTGATTGCGTGCAGGATTAATAAATCTCTGTGGCATTTAATGAGCGTCTTGAATATTCAGAGTGGTGTAGACGTTGCTTTGTTGTGACAACCCGCTGGTAGAAGCTCTTATGTTCATGTCTGCTCACGAAATATTTAATAAGCTTTCTTTTCCGCCGTCGGGGAAACGAGTCGGATCCTCTAGAGAGGACGAGGAATATGTGGGAGGAGCTACAGTGACGCTCTCACTCTCCAGGATCACGGCATCTTGTTGTTGTTTATACTGCGTCCCCATCTGATCAGCACCGCGTTGTTTATTTTATTTCTCACACTAAATATTATCAGGTTTCACTAGTTGACTTCTTAACATACAGTTTTTTGTTTTTCTGAACTTTTATGGTGAAGGGCCCGACTCATGTTGATTCATTTTATAATGTTATGAATGTTTCTTCATTAACTGTTTGACAGCTTCCTTCTCGTCTTATTGTTACATCATTGAGTCATTTAGTTATTACAACATTAATCTGGCAGATTCGTCTTAAATTATCTATCAACTAAAAAGACATTTGATTTATTTAGAGTACAATAATACTCAAACAGAACATATTAGACGTCACAGGCAGTAAACACTATGAACTACATATATAAGATATTTATATTATTATATTATTATGGTTTCAGGCATGAATCAGCTGGTTGGTCATGTGACTTCAGTCAGACTGTTTAAAAAAACCTGACAATTTGTTTTTTAACCAGCGAGACAGCTGTGTGTCTGTCTGTGTGAGTGTGTATGTCTGTGTGTGTATATATGTGTGTGTGTGCGTGCGTGCGTGCGTGCACATGTGTGTTGCTCTTGGCAGCGTCTCAGCCTTTTGTTTTTCCACAGAGTATCATTTCCATTTCTCAGGAGATAGTGTGTGTAAAATGTTAAACACCTTCTGTCTTCTCTCCCTGTGTGTGTGTGTGTGTGCGCGTGTGTGCTTGTGTGTGTAATAGAAATCGTGGACTACATCGAGCGTCTGCAGGTCTTGCGGGAGATTGTGAAGAAGTTTTCTCCCGTCAACTACCAGGTCTTCAAATACATCATCACACACCTCAACAGGTAAGACACACACACACACACACACACACCCTCTCCGTGATGACAGTGAACATATCGCGGTTCCTTATCTGACCTTTATTTATGACTGGAATAATTCCTGAGTTGCTCTTTTCGGCATTTTCGTTCATAAACTTTTCTACTCGGCTTTATATCTTCAGATGAATCTCTCCTGTGATCTGAAGCTTCCTGTTCGGCCTGATTCACAACACGCTGCCTCAGAGAGTTCTGTCACGTGGGGGGGGGGGAGAGAGAGAGAGAGAGAGAGAGAGAGAGAGATTCTTCATCCCCAGGGGGACATTTGGTTGTAGCAGCAAGGTTACAACATAAAATAAACATAACATATTAATGTAGGAGAGGAGAAGCAGGAAGTAGACAATGTTCAGTGATGTGCTTCCAATGCAGAGCCTCCATTTATCCCCTCATCGGTAACTCGTGATAATAAATAGATGTTCTCCAGTTGTTCTGCACACACGACGTGTTCGACTTCTCTTCACTTCTAGTCGTGAAGGTTCTGTTTCCATGGAGACGCAGGACTTTTATTTTGAAAAGTAGATCAAGGCCACGGAGAGAAAGAATAAGAAAATGCCCCGAAATAAAAGCGTTGAATAAAAAATGTGCCAAATGTTTTTATTATTTTTTATTATAAAGTGGTACATTTGCAAGAACATGTAATTAATTAAAAGTATATACAAAATATTTATATTTGTATCCATATATTATTATATTTATTTATATTTATACATATATACATATTTATATATATGTTATTATTATTAATATATTTATATGTATACTTATTATTATTATGTACTTATTTATGATATATAATTTATAAATACTTTAAATACATTTTTTGTTCTTGCAAATGAACCACTTTATAATAAAAAAATGAATAAAATGTTTTTTGAATTCAAAGCTTTAAATGTACTGTTTGATATTATATATAATTATTAAATTTGAGCCCGGCATCATCTTCATTGTTATGAACATCCAGACTTTGCGGACACATGACCGAGAATCCAAAACAGTTTTTTACTTCCTGTCTCCGCCCCTTTAACGTCCTGTCTCCACCCCCTCAGGGTGAGCCAGCACAGCAAGACGATCCTGATGACGGCCGACAACCTGTCCATCTGCTTCTGGCCCACGCTGATGCGCCCCGACTTCGAGAACAAGGACACGCTGTCCACCACCAAGCTGAACCAGGCCGTCATGGAGGCCTTCATCGTGCAGAGCGACTACTTCTTCCACGGCGGCGAGGCGGTTGACGGCGCCGGCGGCGGCGTCGGGGAGGGCACGCCGACGCCGACGCACTGCCACAACATGGTGGAGGCGCTGCTGCCGCTGCAGCTGCCGCCGCCGCTGCAGCCGCAGCAGATCCAGCACACGCTGCACCCTGACCCGCTCATGTAACGGCCACCAGGTGGCAGTGGTGGGGAAGAGGGGCATGCTGGGAAATGCAACCAAAACAAGGAAGAAGACGAGCCTCGGGTGTCGTCGTCTCCTGCTCCAACGAACGCCGTTAGAATATTTAAGAAAGCGTAAATAACCGGCGGTGAGACGCATCATCTGTTGGACTAATCTAAACGATCGGATTAGAGAACTACAACTGGGCGGCCATTTTCTTTTTTCTTTTCCACTCATGTTTTTGGGATCCGAATGCCCCACTTTTGTTTTTTATGAAATGAGTCGAGGGTGGAACTGATTCCATCGACCGCACTAACCGGGTCAGCAGGGTCGGACTCGGAGGTGAAGATCAGGCTCCTCCCACTTTTACCTTCATGATATATATAGCACACCGGGGACCTGTAGACCCCCTTAAGACCCCCTGAAGACCCCGTCCCCCCTCCGAGACCACAGAAAAGGGAAGTAAAAACTCAAAGAATCCCTGTGACTGCAAATATGAAACATGGGACTTCTTCTTCTTCTTCTTCTTCTTCTTCTTCTTCTTCTTCTTCTTCCCTTTTACCCCTACCTCACTCACTAAGAGGAGGCGAGGGAAGGAGACTTCACTCCAGAACTTTCCCGAAGTCAAATTAAACGGTGGACCTGTGAACACCCGAGAAATATATAAAAAAAATTGGTGTTGTTTTGGGGTGGGGGGGGGGGGACATGGACACAATGGATGTAATAATCCCCCCCCCCCCCCCACTACAACTTTGACCTTTGACCCCTTAACGGACAGCACATGCACGGTTTGTGTCAAACGTGACGATTTCATGTTTGTATGCGTCGTTTTTTTCCTAATAATTTGTATTTGTAACTTCTGATTTCTACCCTGTGTTTGTGTGTGTGTGTGTGTGTGTGTGTGAGTGAGAGATGAACTGACCTGAGGTCTGTTTTACAGCCAGTCTGTACGTTCAGAGGGAAGAGGGGGATACAAACAACATAACGTGGACTCATTGAGAGGAAAAGGACCTCTGGGTGACCCTCTGTGACCCCTTGGTGTTCTCTGGGTGACCCTCTGTGATCCCTGGGTGACCCCTGGGCACGCGAGTGGAGGGAAAACCACTTCTTGGTCCGTTGGGTTAATAGGAGGACTACTTCCTCTTCTCTTCCTCCCCTGCTCCGTGGAAGCCGCCTCCCACTTCTTCATCTCTGCTTTCGTTCTGTCGGTTTGTTGGAAACAAAAAATGTGCATGTCTCTGTTTTTTGCCACTTAGTGAGAAAGAAGTAAAAAAAAAAAATGTAAAGTAAAAAAACAAACGCAAACAAAAGAAATGAAACTCTAAAGGAGATTTAATTTCTTCTCTAACGGGAACATTTCCACTGAAAGAACTATTTTTTTTCTATTTTTCAGTCATGCAAGAAATCAAACTCTTAATATCATATTTTTCGTTATATGTCAAATAGTTTTCCCGAAATAGAGGAAAGAAATATATATAAGTATATATATAAGTATATATATAAGTATATATATAAATATATATATATAATTTATCAGCAGCGGAGGTTGCTGATGTAGTGAAATAATACCGCGGGGTACTGGACTGTATAATCTGTCACGAGCTACAATCATATTTCTTTGTGGTTCTGATGGAACTGAAACACATCGTTTTATTCTGAGTGTGTGTGTGTGTGAGTGTGTGAGTGTGACAGAATCCCTCGTCGCTCCCTTCAATCGATCACGTGACAACTAAAACGTAGTAACTCCTGAACCTTAACATGAGTTTATCTCGTGTAATTGTACTTTTTACACGTTAAACGTGTATTTTAATATTTTTAAATTCTTCTGTCCACCTGTATAAAAAAGTACTCCACCTCCACAGAAACGTCTGAAACGATGACATAATATTTCATCTGCAGTATGTATTTTTAATATCCCGAATACTTCTCCCTCCACCTAAAGTAGCTCTGGAGCCACGGACTCCAGATCAATTAATTTAAATTGGTTCATAAACTTCATTTAGAGTCTTTTAATTCAATATTTAATTCACCTTTAAAAAATAATTGAATTGGCACTAGAATGACAAAAGTTATTTCCAATTGTTTTTTTAAATGGTGTAAAAACTTTTATTGACAGTTGTGTTCATTATGAATGCTTTTTATAATTATTTAGATTATTTATACATAATAGTCAGTTTATTTCAGGAGATTCTGGCAACTAAACTTCTTTTTAAAATACAAATATGACGAATTTGGTGGAATATTATTTAATCCAGATTTACAGAAGAATCTTTTATAATCACTTCAAGTAAAACAAAATTAAAAAATACAAGATAAAACTTTTGGTTTTTTATCTCAACGTCGCACTTTTCGGTTCATTCTGAAGTACCCAGAATGCATTTCTCTGCCAAGTGGCTATTTGGAGCTGAAGCGAAGCGGCCGGATCTCGATTGAAACTCCAAAAAATGAACATGATCATCAGTGTTTTTTGCGACGAGCGACGAGGGACGAAGGATGTCGAGCGGGGTGCGTCCCATTTCTGAAGTGTGTCTCCTTGTCCTTGCAACCAGTCAGCTGTTTCCTAGACAGGTGGTGTTTGTAGCCAGATGACGTCATCAGGCAACTTCTTTGTGGAGATTCAAGCTTTTATTTTTTTATTTTTGCCAATATTTTAATTTTATTTTTTAAAGAAAATATTTGAAGACTTTTAATTTGTTAAATCCAGAAAGATAATAAACAAGATAAAATAATGATGGAAATAATGTGACCTGAAATTAAAAGATTTAAAAAGAAATTTTAGGGAGTAGAAAGGGAACGAAGGAAGCGTAGATTATCTTCTCATTTTTTCAATTTTTTTATTTTAGTGAAAAAAGGTCTAGCTGAAGAGAAATGGAATGCAGCCGGACGCCGCACACAGACTTTTTAAAAGGGCACATTGAAGGGGACACGTGTCCGGAATGGGACGCAGACCAACATGAATGAGAAGAGTGAAGTGTGTGTGTTCAAGGGGATACATATTCAGAATGGAACGTAGCCAAAAAAAGACAATTTTAAAGGTGTTATGATGTTGGACTGAAGGGGGCATTTGACAGCACATTGAAGGGGACATCGGGGGTGGGGGGGTCAGCAGCTGCTAGATACTAAAAGATAAAGCTGCTGGTCTGTCGTCTGTTCATCATGTTTATGTTCTGTCTGTTGATAAGATCTCATCCAGTCACTCCGGTGTACAAACTGACTCCTAACGTCATCCGCTGTGTATTATAGTAAATAAAAAGGATTTTCAGAAATGAAAAGCTCTAAAACTCTTGTTTTCTCTCCATAATGTTAACGAATAAAGTCTCTTTTTTCAAAAAAATCTGCTGTCAATATTTAAATATATATATATATATATTTACGCGTAAAAATCTAATTAAATGAAGTCAATATATACGATATATATAAGATTTCAATATATACAGGACTGTCTCAGAAAATTAGAATATTGTGATAAAGTTCTTTATTTTCTGTAATGCAATTAAAAAAACAAAAATGTCATGCATTCTGGATTCATTACAAATCAACTGAAATATTGCAAGCCTTTTATTCTTTTAATATAGCTGATTATGGCTTACAGCTTAAGAAAACTCTAAAATCCTATCTCATAAAATTTTAATATTTCCTCAGACCAAGTAAAAAAAAAAGATTTATAACAGCTGAGTGTTTGTCAAGGCTCAGGAAACCCTTGCAGGTGTTTCGAGTTCATTAGACAATTCAAGTGATTTGTTTAATACCCTACTAGTATACTTTTTCATGATATTCTAATATTTAGAGATAGGATATTTGAGTTTTCTTAAGCTGTAAGCCATAATCAGCAATATTAAAAGAATAAAAGGCTTGCAATATTTCAGTTGATTTGTAATGAATCCAGAATGCATGACATTTTTGTTTTTTTAATTGCATTACAGAAAATAAAGAACTTCATCACAATATTCTAATTTTCTGAGACAGTCCTGTATATATTTCAAAATCTTATATATTTCTTATATAAATCTTATATTTCAATATTTAGAAATCTTATACTTTTCAAAAAAATTATAATTTAAATCGTATATTTTTCTTATATAAATCTTTTAAATTTCAATATATATATATATTTTGAAATCTTATATATTTCAAAATAAATACATTTTTTGAAATCTTCCTAAAGTAGATATTACGAGTTCATAAATACGCCTCATATTTGTTTTTATATTGAACTGTTTCTGAAGGGAAAGATGTTCTTAGGTTGTACTCCTACTAGTAGTACGAGTATTAATATATATATACTTTATTATTTAATTTATTCAGCACAAACAGTACAAACCAAACAATGACGTAAAAACAAACAAAGACAACAACAATCAGTAAAGTAGCCGAACTCCATTGAAGAAATACTTAATTTAATTAAAAGCCCTTCCTTCAATTACACTGGTACGGTAGTATTTATACTTAATGACTGCACTTCAGCATACTTGTCATGGTACTTTAAATATACTTGATGCTACTATTATTCCACAGATATATATATATTTTTAAATCCAAAATATAAACGTAACATTTCAAGTTGATTTAAATAAATGTAATACACATATTGTCCTACTCCGTTAGTCATCTCATGACCACTCAGATGAGTCCTGTGGCCCTTTAGAGGAGCCCGACCCCGAGGTTGAACACCATGGTAATCGATGAGATATGATTATAGTATTAATAGGTGACTAATGGCTCCATGTTACAGGATGCTCTGGTCGGGACTGACTCAGGTGAATAGAAGGTAACGGGCCCCCCCGCGTGGTCAGAATCTGAACTGCAGCGACGGCGTCTGAATTTAAGGAAAAATTAAAAGGTTCATGTAAATGTCATAAAATCAATAGATTGACCTGTTTATGTCTGTAAATATTTCTGTAACATTCTAAACACAAATATACAAATATGTATAAATATATATATATATATATATAGAATATGCACCTTATTGCCACACGTTGACTTCCCCAGGTGAGACTAATCACCGTGATGACGGCTGTATTTAACTCGGGTGCGTCTGTCCAAAGGGTCCGTCTCACTAAGACGTCAATCAGGTGATTAGTTCCGCCTGAGGTTGTTACGTCGGGAAAAAAAGGACTTTACTGGTTACCTTCGCATTGAAAATGCGTAAGGTAATGTTTTGATCGCCGTGTATTTATTTATTTATTTGTATGCGTGTTATTCGCAGAACTAAAAAGGTATTGAACCGAATCGCATGAAATTTGGTGGGATGATTGGTTATTATCCGGGGACCAGTTGATTAGATTTTGGGATCGATCGGGTCAAAGGTCAAGGTCAAAAGTCATGAACAGGTCAAAATCTTCTTGAATCGCATGACATTTGGTGGGATGATTGGTTATTATCCGGGGACCATTTGATTAGATTTTGGGATCAATCGGGTCAAAGGTCAAGGTCATGGAAAGGTCAACATCTTTTTTTGACCATAGCACGATACATTTTTGTCCAATTGGCATGCAACTAATGCCAAAATGTTCATTATTCAATGCCCAATCTTGTGATATGCGAAGGTATGCGCTCTACCGAGTGCCCATTCTAGTTTCACGTGTTTCCCTTTCAGCTGCATTAAAAGTCAACTCTGTTTTTAATGTTGTCTGCCGGCAGATGGGGCTGTGGTGTAGAATTTAGAAAGAGAGCCGCTTTGATTACACATACTCAGAAAGGATGTGTTACAATCATACACACTTCTTGTGTATAGTACTAATCACGTTTGTGTTAAAATAATAAACAATGTGTTAAAATAATAAAAAATATTTCATAAACCAAAAGTATTATTAAAAAAAGGTTGAAGGAAAGGTGGCAGAATCAATGGGGAGGACGAAAAGGGACGATGGCAGGACAACATGATACATGCAAATGTGACTTGTTGAGAGGAAACAGAGAAACATTGTTTTGTACACTTTCAGATATATGAGAAAGAAAGAAGACAGCAACATTTGAAACCTCTGGAAGGAAAAGGTACATTTTAATAGAACATATATTAACTCAAGAAGTAAGTGCTGTCAAGTGCTATTACAGTATCTTAGAATCACTGGTATTATTGAGAGAATATGAGCCCTGTTTTTGTATTTTTTTATATTCATTTTTTATTTAATTGTTATATTTTTTTTATATTTTCATTTGCACTGTTATATTTTCATATTATTTTAACTTTTATTTTATTTGTATTTTTATATATATTATTATTGTTATTATTTTTATAATGCAAGTGCGGGATATTCTGATCCACACGGTAATGTACCAAATTTTAATTTGTTTGTCAACCGCCAATAATCATCAAAGAAGAAGAAGCCCAGTAGGTGGCGGTAATGCACCGATAAACTGGTTTGTCCACCACCAGCTGCATCCAGAGAAGAAGGGAAAGGGCCGTTGGTTCCTTGTGACAGCGGGGTGCTGTGGTGAGGAAGCGAAGGCAGGTGAGTTATCGGCACTATTAGCGTTATTGCTGTTGGAAATGCCTTTATTTGTCTCAAGTGTAACGTTATTTATTGGAAAACAAACAGTAACTCGACGAGTCGTGATTAACCTTAATGTTACAAGTGAATATCACGGTAGTTGGCTAATGTTAGGTTAACGCTCGTTAACAGCTAGCTAGTTAGCTAACTAACTAACGCTAGCTAACGTAAGTTGGATGTCTAGCTAATGTTATTCTAGTAATGTTTACCGAAATTATTCACACGGTTTGAGTCGCAAAAACAAAGGTTGGGGGGAGGAAGGTGTGTGAAGGTGTGTGTCAAGTGCTCAAGGCGGGAAAAAAAGATTCGTAAACAAGCTAGATTTTCCGGTCATGACGTAGGTAGGTTTCCTGGTGTTACGGTTTAAGAAGCGACCGTGTTATCTGGCGACTTTGAACCGAACGCGTCCGTTGTTGAAAATAGGAAGAGAACACGTAGCTGCCCTCGTAACTGCCCCATTGTTTACTTACTATAGTATGTATTATTATCTATATGAGAGCCGATGACACACCATTAAACAAAGCAGCATTCACGATAACAGCTTTAGTATTATTCATCCTTTTTTTTCGGGTCGCCTATTAAACCGTAACACCTGACATGACGTTGTTTACAGCGCCATTTTTTCTTCTTTGTTTAAGTTTAGATCCGTTGGTATTAATGTGTTATCCACGTTGATTACAGTAAAGCACATTTAACTGGGTTAAGTTGGGATAATGAAATGTCACATTGGCAAAATAACACTATTTGGCGTTTTCCCCAATTGAAGCCCGAAGGCATTTCATCCATATTTTGTAGTTTCTGACTAACCAACAGTTGTGTTTGCTCTTTTTTTTTTTTTTTGACAGCTTTCAAATGAAGAGTGAGACTCCCAAGACCCTTGGACCTGGGTTCATAGATGGCAGGCAGAATACACTTTAATAGCTGCTGTTTACCTTTCTGTGTCCACAAGGCACCAACAGCTTGGTTGCAGAGTGATGGGTTTTGAGGTGGAGGTCATTTTGCAACGTTCTGATCTCCATCTCCACCTGTTCAGCGTCCTAATTGAACAGACGTCACGTCCACTTCAAGAAATGAATGACACGCATGGCTCAAGTTGATCAAAGTCACACAACCTGTTCTCAAACTGTCTGTTTCTTCAGCTTTATCTAAAGATGCAGAAGCATCGTCTGTGGAGCACTTCCAGACTTCATACTGAGGGTTGTTCACGTTGACTGATATAGTTTTGACCCTGGGAATATAATGTGGTATTCTTTAACAAGGACAACTGTATCAATTGCTGTAAAATCTGACCAAAAAGTATCTGAAGAGATGCATTTCTTTGTTTTTGATTGTTGCGTATTTAGAAATGAACATATAAATAATACTTCAGAATTTAAAGGGTGATAAGTCTGCACAAAAGGAAAAATAAGTAAGCCAAACAACAACTTGTGTATTTAGGACATTATAATACCCCCCCCCCCCCCCATTGAATTTCAAGTTAAAATGTACAGATAGATTTTAGATTTTTTCAGAATGATTATCACAGGTGATTTACAACTCAATAAAGTAAACCATGTGAACACGGCCTCCTCATTCCACATCACTGCTGCCAAATTAATAATTAAAACAAATTAATGATCTCTAAGTTATTAGTTGTAAAATGTTCATTTCTTTTCGAGTGTTTTGCAGTATGATATTGGATCATTTATTTTGTTGTATATTTACATGTTTGTTCACTTACTTATTGTTGAAGTATTTTCCTTCATTTCCTAAATCGCCTTTAATATTTGTTTTTTGTTGGACCGTCACACAAATCAAGTGTTTGTATTTGATATTACATTTAGTTTGTGATGTATTTGCTTTTGTCTCGTAGTTGAATCAACTGATTTAATGTTTACATTATTTTGGGATGTCACAATGCATTTTTGGTAGACGTAATGTAGACATAATTATCATTTAACTGGATACTGTCTATTTTTATAAAAACAATAAAATGGGAAGATTTATTCTTTATCATTTTTATCATTGTTGCAATTATTTGCTGCTCTTATTTCTCCTTCTCCTGCACTTCCAGGAGTCACCAGTTGGGGGTGCCGATGACTTCCTGTCGTCTCATTCATCGTTTTTTATTGTCCTCCGACACAGAAAAAGAGAGCAGCTGCTTCTCACCAATCCAGCGTTTGCTCCGTCATCCCCCGCCTCCCCTCCACCCCCACCCTCGAGGACCACCACACCCTGTCAGCCAATCGGAGCTCAGCTGCACCTTCCCCATCACATCATCTCAGTTTCCAGGGTAACAGCCCCCCCTCTCCTCTCCCTCTCTGTTTCCATCCTGAAAGGTGCCGCATCATCACCATCATCACCCACACCCCTCCCATCCGTCCATCCCACCGTCCCACACCGAGCGGCTGTTAGCTTCCTCCCCGTTAGCACCGTCTCTCGTTCTCTGCAGTGGGACTGCCACAACATCAAAAGCACCTCTCTCCCTCACTCCTCTCTGCATCCTCCAACAGTCGACACTCAGAAGAAGAAGAAGAAGAAGGGAACGAGATGGACTGAAAACAAGAAGAAGAGATGTGGTACGTACTGCTGAAGCTTCTCCCTGTTCCCTCCCTGCTAAAGGAAAGTGTGTGTGTGTTTGTGTTGAGCCTAATCCAACATGGAATGCTGGTTTAATGAGCCTCTTTGAGGCTAACGCCGTGGGAATGATGTGAGGACGCAGCAGGGTGAGGGAGGGAGAGGGAGAGGAGCAGAGGGAGGTGACTCCGGTGTCTCTGAGAGCTTTTGCTGTGGAGGCCTCTGCAGAAGAGCCGCTGTGCTGCTGCTGCAGAGAGGCCAACACCTCCCTGCTCCCAGTCTGCTCCCAGTCTGCTCCCAGTCTGCTGCCCTGGGCTGGTTTAGAGCCCTCACACCTGTGAGGAGATTCCTACTTCTGCTTTTTAACTATTTATGCTGCCTCATCTTTTGTTTTTTAGTTCATTTTTTCACTTAAAGTTTAAACTTTTAAAGAACGAGGGTCACATTTGACCTTATCTTCTTGAATCAGATGAATGATGTGTTGGTTAAAAACGTGAAGGCGAACAGTCTGAGTACAGGGAGGGAAGAGATTTCATTTAATTTTATTTATTTATTTATTTGTACAGGGACCGTACACATTAATCAACCCATGGGTAAATGTGTTAACGTTAGCTAAGGCTAAATTTCAGCTTTGGTCCCTGTGGCCAGATGTTACAGCCTTCACTAAAGGAGTAAGAGGTTAACACGGTAACATAATAGAAAAGCAGTAAACATACAGGTTTCGATAAAATACTGGCCTCTTCATAAAATCATTAAAACATAAAATAAAAAAAACAGACATAAAAACAATAATTATTTACACAATCACTGAGGAGGGAGTCACAGTTCATGCTCACACATCTGACTGGTAAAAAGCCAGTTCTTCAGGCCGTGTTTAAAAGAGTAAAAAGTTCTGCTCGTGCGTGTAGATGTTCGTTGTTGTCCACGTGGGGAGCTTCCAGAGGGGATCGTGGCGTCAAGAGAAGTTCAGACATGCCGACTTTCTTCCTTCCACTCACCTTTTCCACGTGGTTTCTTCAGTGATGACGTCACCTGCGTTTAAAGATAAATATCAATATATTTAACGACTATAAAACGCTCGCCGGGCCCGTCAGTGGCGGTGAGGGCGACGTCAACAACACATCAGATACCACAGAAGAAGACGCTGAGGGGAGCTTGATTTCCCTCGGCGGTGGTTTTCTTCTTCCTGTCTTTCAGGTTCTGATTATTGAGTCTTGTTTGTTCACACCGATGCAAATTAATATCCATGTTTGTAACCTACAAACTGTCCAAGATGTAAACATCTGTTTAAATTCATATCTGTGTCATGAGTACACGTGAGGCCTTCATATCTGTGTCATGTTTACAGTTGACGGGTTTTTCCCGCCATGACTTGCAAAAAAAGAAGTCCTCTTTGAAAGGAGCGAAGACGTTTGAAGTATAGGTCTGCAACAACGAATCGATACAAATCGATCATCAAAATAGTTGGCAACGAATTTCATTTTCGATTCGTTGTGTCGCGCGATTATTACGGCGCTCGATATGTCGCTGAGTATAAAAAAAGTAGAGTTGAGAGCAAAGCGGCGCAGGAGAAAAAATAGCGGAGCGGACAGAACGCTGCATTGTGAGAGCCAATCAGCGCTGAGCTGCTCCGCTGCTGCTGCTCATTCACGGAGCTGTGTGGGCCTACGGGTGATGTCATGAACCCAGACACCAGGGCGCGAGATGTTACCACGTGTGTGGCATTGCCACAAAAAGTATAACGTAGAAAAAGTGGTTAATTATTTCGTGGCGGAAAATATTTTTCCACAGAGAAAGGCGACAGAGATAAGCCACGCCCCCTCACCGACGCGCATGACACGTTTAACCCACAAATAGCCGGCTGAGTAAACTCAGATTAATCGATTATCAAAATAATAGTTAGTTGCAGCCCTAGTTTGAAGTGGAGCTGTGAGAGAACAAGGAGAACAAGGAGAACACACCTGACATGCACTTCCTGTTTCCTGCCGCTCTGCCTGACCACATCACGAGGCGACCTCGTCCCCGGAGCACGTGGTCGCCTGCTCTCGTTTCCTAGCCTTCATCTCTCATCCTTTGTTTACACGCTTTGAGTTTCTGAGCATCGTTGTTTGTTGAAGAGGAAACACTGAGGAGTCGTTGGGTTTGAAGTTCTACTTTTGATGTTGGCTCCAGTTTCCTTCCTCCTCGTTTCCTCTCGACTTCGAAGAAGGAAGCGAATGAGAGTGAGGAATCGAAGGAAGCTGTAATTTGATGTTTGATTGGAAAGCAGCTTGAAGCGCTCATGAGGCGCTTAGAGAGCAACAGCATTTCCTTTGATGTTCCTCTGAGGATGAGGGGTTCTGTTGCTCGTCAAAGTCCGGATGGTTCTGGAAGCTGAGACACTTCCTGTCTGGTTGCTTTTGTGTTTCCTAAAAGGATGCGAGGAGAATCGTTTCCTTCAGTCGGAAAGAAATGCTCTAAGTTTCACCAAGCAGAACAGGCCAGAGGGAAGGGAAGGAGGATGTGAGGAAGGTGGATATAGGAAATGAAGGGGAGGGAAGAAGGATATAATATATGAAGGGGAGGGTAGGAGGATATAGGAAATGAAGAGGAGGGAAGGAGGGAAATAAAAGAACGTAAAGAGTGACCAAAAGTTGTTGGGGACTAATGAAGGACATAGGGATGAGGAAAAGGACACAAATGAAGCGAAGGAAAGAATGATGTAGAGACTGACCAAAGGATGCAGGGAAAGACAGAAGGATGTAGTGAAGAAGAAAAGGGATGAAATTAAATGCATGTAGGGAAGGAAAGGAGGACCTCAGAGAGAAGAAGACTTTGATGACATCATTTACACGTTGACTCAGAACAGGAAGTTGTTCTCGGTATCGGTGTGACGGTGCGCATCGTTCACAGGAAGTGATGTCACTCTCTCTGGGGCTCAGTGGCTGCAGAGGAGGAGGAGGAGGAGGAGGAGGAGAGGTGGGTTAAAGACGTCTCCTCTTACAGAGTTTCATGAGATTAAAGCCTTACTGAGACAAAGAATCCCACAATAACCTCAGAACCACCGGAGGGTATTATAAACAACGGTAAATAAATCATCTACTGGAGCATAATTAACTTTTTAATGAAGATAAATGACTATTTTATAATCAACCGTGTGTGTGTGTGTGTGTGTGTGTGTGTGTGTGTGTGTGTGTGTGTGTGTGTGTGTGTGTGTGTGTGTGTGTGTGTGTGTGTGTGTGTGTGTGTGTGTGTGTGTGTGTGTGTGTGTGTGTGTGTGTGTGTGTGTGTGTGTGTGTGTGTGTGTGTGTGTGTCACATCACACAGTCTGTATTCAGGAGATGGCCGTACTCATGGTGACGTCACTCGTTAGTTTTATCGCCATCTTGGATTACAGCCTACAGGGTTTGTTGTGTTTTTTTTCTTTCAACGAATGAAGTGACGTAGAGTTAGTAAACTGTTGTTGTTGATGGGGAACACACCATGTTTACTCTAATGACCCGTGGCTGTCAACGTCCTCCTCCTAGTCTCAAAGTGTTGAGAGTCTTGAAGTCTCGTCTCCGTTTGTGGGAAACTTTAGTGTCTTCAGAAACTTGCTCTCCTTCACTGATGTTGCTTCTTTCTGATGCTTCCTCTCCTCTTCTCCTTCAGCTGGACTCCATCTTTGTCCTCCTCCTACATTTATGTATCCTCTTTTCTTTTCAGTCTCCTTTCCTCTCACATCCAAACATCCTATTTTCCCCTTTTCCCATTTCAATTATATTTTCATTATTAGGTCTTTTCTTCATCTCGTCCTCTTCATTTTCTCCTCTTCTCTTTCTGCCTCCTCCTCCTCCTCCTCCCACTATTGATAAGCTCTTCTTAGACTTCGGGGTGTGGCAGTCCAGGTCTGTTTCTGTTGCTCAGTACAAAACATTAAAATACATTCATATTGTATATAGCTATATATTAATATTAATACAAGGGTTAATTTAGTAAATTAAATTAATACAGTTAACTGTTGTACATAACAGTAACTTTCAGTAAATTAAACTCATTTGTCATGAATTGATCAAAATACAATTTATTTAGTAAAATTATAATTTAAAGCTTTTATTTAGTGTTTCATGTTTTCTTGACTAATGACTTCACTGTCTCTCTCTCAGAGTTACGATGCTGGTGAACGTCACCCGGTCTTTATTTGGGTTATTGAACCATATTCCAGGAAATAGAAAAAAGTTTGATATTTATATTATATATATTAATATTTATTCTTTTATGCTCGGTGTGATGTTCTGCCTCCAGTTCAGTTGAACATTTAAGTGAATTATAATTCATTTTATTTGGAGAGTTTCAGACTTTAATTTAAGTGGTTTATTGAGCAGTTTGACCAAATATGAAGCAACACTTTAGCAAAGCCAATAAGTGCATTAAAAAAACATTTAAAAGAATAAATACCTGTTGAGTGACAGATTTAGGTAATCTCTTATTTTGTTGGCAAGTTTTTAAACATTAATGTATTTATTTTCCTATTCTCAGATATATTTATTTATTTATTACAAACATTTCACTTGATAAGACTCATTTGATCTCATCACCTCATAATTCATGTTTCATTGGAGTGAATAATTAAAGTAATAATGCACCGAGTCTCAATAATAACCAACTCAGGGTGGCCGCGGGTCCTTAAAAAGTCTTAAATTGCTTTTCCTAAAAATAAGGCCTTAAAAGTCTTAAATTGTCTTAAATTCAGATTGGATTGGTCGTACATTGTTTGGGTGTCATGTCACTGCGAATATGAGGCAATCTGTTCCGCCAGGTCGAATATTTTGCTCGGTCGGCTATGCGGTGTCTCTGGTGTCACCGGGGCCACGCCCCTTCTCTTAAAGGGGCCCCGCGTATTCGGTCCTATCCCCTACAACAGGGGTATTCAACTAAAATGTTAAGAGGTCCAGTTAGAGAAATTTTCTTGAAGCAAAGGTCAAGAAGATCATAATGTCTAACTATTTAGTGTGATATATATAGCCTGGTAGTTGTATCAACATCTGCATGTAATCAATACCTTTCAAATCAAATGAATTCAGTACGATTAAAACACTTTTTAACAATATTTATTATCATGTAACATAGAACTGGACTGCAGATATGTATAATGTTCTCATGAACTAAATAAAAATAGGGCTGCATTTTAAAATAAAATAAATACAAAATGAAAATTGTGCATGTAATAATAAATAATAATAATCAAATAAAGTGCTTAACTTCAGAAAAATTAAATAAAGGGAGGAAAAGCTTAAATTTCCCCATTTGTTTCACAGTCTCAAACAATTTTACAGATAATAAATCTCAACACATCTTAACAATTGAACAGTTTTAGAGCATCACTCTTGCATCCCACTCCCCACTTGTTTGCTCAGTGTGAGAATTGAGCTCTAGCTTGTCCTGCCAGGCCTTTACACCTGCCCTTGAATGATGTCAGGGCCATCCTCATGCACATGTGGAGGTGCTCATTGGTGAGCCTCGAACGATATTTATTTTTGATGATATTCATCGTGGAGAAAGCTGCCTCGCAGTTGTAGGTGGAGCCAAACATGGTCAAGATGTATATGGCAACTTTCCTCAGACCTGGAAAAGCTGTCTCAGGGACCGTTTGGAGCCAGAAAGTGGAAGGGTCAGTTCTTAGAAACTGCTCTTTCAGGGACACATCTGCTTGGAGATCAACCAGTTGCATCTGGAGAGGCCCAGGATTTACCCATTTAAAGTGCTGTGTGACTTCCTTTGAGAACCCCCTGACATCAGTGATGATAAATGGGTTCTGAATGAACATGGTGAGCTGCTGTCCAAAGCTGAAGCTGTCAAAACGGTTGCTGAAGTTTACGATCAGCTTATCAATGAAGTCAACAAAAGAAGACGCATCTCTCTGTCCCTGAACCTGTTCCTGCACTGCTGGAAGTGTGCACAGTCTCCTGCAGGTCTTCCTTGAACAACTCAAGTTTCTTTTGAAAGGAGCGGACAGCGGTCATCAGTTCACAAATTGAATTGTCCTTGCCTTGTAGCCTCAAATTCAGTTCATTCAGATGTGCAGTGATATCAACCAAAAGGCCACATTATCCATCTGTTTATCATTTCCTAAAAGAGAGAAAACTGTGTTGCTTTCTGATGTGTTAGCTCTGCCAAAAGATGCTACTTCCTCCTGATGGACCAAAAGCGCTAAGACCCTCCCTTTGCTGAGCCATCTCACATTATTGTGCAGCAAAAGATCATCAGCATTGGCATCAACTTCTCTGAGGAATTCCCTCAGCATGCGATGCTGGGTGGAAGAGGATGCCCTGAGAAAATTGATCATTTTCATCATTGTATTCATCACTTCAGCATGCTCATCTGACAGGGAGGCACAGAGGACAGATTGATGAATGATGCAATGGTAAGCTATGAGCTCTGGATTGTCCTCTTTCAGTCTTGCTACAGCTCCTTTCTCTCTCCCTATCATAGCAGGGCTCCATCTGTGGCTATTGAAACCACTTGTGTTGGTTCTATTCCTCTCTTCGTTAACATCTCCTTAATGGCCAGGTAGATATCTTCTCCTCTTGTACTGGTCTGAAGGGGAGTGACACCTAACAGGTCTTCACAGAATGCTTTCTGGTCTGTGTTGAAAAACCTGACGTACACTAACAGCTGAGCATTGTCACAGATGTCAGTGGACTCATCCACAGCTAAGCCTACACATGGTGCCTTATGTATGGCTTCATTTAGCTGGGTTAGCACATCCTGAGTTAATATTTCACTTTTCTTTGTGGCAGATGATGCTGACATGGGTATTTGCTTTATCTTATCACAAAGCTCTTGTTTTGGTTTTCCGTCAAGTAATGTTTCAGCGACGACACTCATGCATTCTTTGACAAGCCCTCCATCAGTAAATGGCTTTTTGTGTTGCCCCAAAATCCAAGCAACTCTGAGGGAACACTCATGACTACGTTGTTGGGCAGTGAACGTGTGGCTCAGGATCCTGGTGGACTGTTCATATTGGGCTGTGAGACCACTTATTTTCTGTGATCTCACTTTGGATTTGAGTGGGTATGTTTGTTCAAAACCTTTATGTTTTGTCTCATAATGGCGTTTCACATTGCCACTTTTAATAAGTGCCACGGTTTCTGAACATATAAGACACACTGGTTTTGTGCTCCCTGTGGGAAGTATGAACAGAAATGAGTCTGTCCATTCCGGATTAAATGCTCTATTTTCGCTGTCAACTTTTCTTTTTTGGAGAGCGACATTTGTTCCTTATGTTTCTCTCCTTTCTGTCTCACTCGCCTTTTTTCAACTTTCTCCGGCGCAGTCGTCCGTTTCTCTTCCTTTGCTTTCTACATGTATCGCTATCTTTCTTTTCTTTCACCGCCTTTTCAAGTGTAACCTGCCTCTACTTTCTCATCTGTGCGTAGCGCTGTCTGTTGAGACGTAATGTTTACCGCCGAGAATGCATAGATTTGATTGGCTGAGTGGTATCACGTGGGATGGCTTAACTCGCATGCAATTGGTCTGTGCGTTTCCGCATCCGCTAAACCACTACCGTAAAGACTGCAAAAGCTGCGCCGCGCCGCCGGGTAAAAAAATTAAAACACCCCGTCAGGTTTTAAATCATAACCTTCTGTTTTGGCTGGCGGTCCGGGTCCGGATGGGACGGCCTCTGGGTCCGGACCCGGACCGCGGTCCGCCAGTTAGTGACCTGTGCCCTACAACGTGAAGTATCGGCTACTTTAGAAAACATGGCAGGATGCAAGTTCAACAACGGCTTGAAAAGAACGAGTGTTTCTGGTCACGGTCGGTGAAATGCTTCTGAAGCTGCGTTGTGTGTCGGGAGACTTTCCAGCGGTGGAATCTCACGTGCAGAGCAAGAAGCACAGAGACGAGCGAAGGCCGCCAGCAGCCCGCGGGGCTAGCTCCTGCTCCGCCGCCAGCAACGACGTCAACGCTACAACGCTGGAGGTCACCGGAGGAAATCCAGCGCTGTGTAACAAAGAGCTCATCACCGAAGTCCAGTCTGAACCAGACCACCACGAGACTCTGAACCAGAACACCACGAGACTCTGAACCAGACCACCGAGAGCAGACAGCTGGACTTCATGTGCGCTATCGGTTCAATGACCAGTCCAGTCAGAATCCTATGGAGCACAGTTCATGGGCCATGACGCCGCCCAGGACCTACTTCAGCATCTCAAAGTAAGTCTGCCATAAATCTATGTATTAATTAACCTCTTGTATATGTTGGTGTATCAAAGTTAAGCTTTACTGGGCAGGGCACTACATGTTAAAATTGAGTTTTAGAATGGTAGAAGAGGGTGTTTACCTGTCAATGTCTAAATAGTATACACTAGGCTATAGGGATGGCTCACGTTGCTTAATTTGTGAAATAGTATTCATTCATATTCATCCAGTCCGACATTAATCTAAAGTGGTGGTGTCATAAAGAGATGTGTTGACTGTCGTATGGCTAATGTCTGCATTTGTTTTTCTTCTTTTTTCCAGGAGTGTGCAGCAGCGTGACCTCAGACGTGTGATTTATATCTCAATGGATAAAATGTCAACTGGAAGTTCTTTTATTCATACAGTATAAAAAGGATTGTTTTCCTAGCATATTCACAAAAGCTCAGGAGTAGACGTACGAACTTGTGCACACAAATCCATCACATAGAGACATGAGAACTCACACACACACACTCCCACTCACTCACACACGCATACATCCTATTGTGTTAATGTATTTGCATTTTAAAAGCAGCTGGAATTGTTATTTGTTGTTTTATAGTTTTTTTTTTTGTTCAAAAGGAACTATGTTGCCCGTATTTTTAAAAATACAGTGCATCCGGAAATTATTCACAGCGCTTCACTTTTTCCACATTTTGTTATGTTACAGCCTTATTCCAAAATGGATTAAATTCATTATTTTCCTCAACATTCTACACACAACAACCATAATACAAAGGAAACTACTTTTTAAATCTGTTAAAACAAAGAATGAAAATATAATACGTACATAAGATTCACAGCTCACATGATGACTCAACATTTAGCTCAGGTGCATCCTGTTTCCACTGATCATCCTTGAGATGTTTGATTGAGTCCACCTGTGCTAAATTCAGTTGATTGACATGATTGAGAAAGGCACACACCTGTCTATATAAGGTATCACAGCTGACAGTGCATATCAGAGCAGAAACCAAGCCATGAAGTTCAAGGAATTATCTATAGACCTCCTAGACAGAATTGCACGAGGGCACAGATCTGGCGTAGGGTACAGAAAGATTTCTGCATTGAAACCTACTGAGCCTTGTGTGGCTCCATCATCCGGACATGGAAGAAGTTTGGGAACCAATTGCTAGACTCTTCCCAGAGCTGGCCACCCAGGCCAGACTGAGCGATCGGGAGAAGGCCCTTAGTCAGGAGTGACCAGAACCATGGTCACTCTGACAGAGCTCCAGCTGTTCTATGAAGCAGAGGAGAACCTTCCAGAAGGACAACCTTCTGCAGCACTCCACACAAATCAGGCCTGTTTGGTAGAGGGCCAGACGGAAGCTACCCTCAGTAAAAAGCACATGACAGCCCGCTTAGAGTTTGCAAAAGCACCTGAGGACTCTCAGACCATGAGAACAAAATTCTGGTCTGATGAACAAAGATTGAACCTTTGGCCTGAATGCCAAGCCATGTCTGAGGAAACCAGGCACTGCTCATCACCTGGGCAAATACCATCCCTACAGTGAAGCATGGTGGTGGCGGCACCATGCTGTGGGATGTTTTTCACGGGAGGAACTGGGAGACTAGTCAGATTGAGGGAAAGATGAATGCAATGTACAGAGACATCTTGATGAAAACATGCTCCAAAGTGCCTCTGACCTCAGACAAGGATTGGTTCATCTTCCAACAGGACAACCCACCCGGCAATACAGCCAAGATAACAGTAAAGGAGTGGCTTGGACAACTCTGTGAATGTCCTGAGTGGCCCAGCCAGAGCTCCTGACTTGAACCCCATTGAACATCTCTGAGATCTGAAATGGCTGTGCACCAATCGCACCGAGCCCCATCCAACCTGATGGAACTTGAGAGGTTCTGCAAATTCTTAAAAGAATGGGAGAACTGCCCAGAAATAGGTGTGTGCCACGCTGTGGAATCACACCACTCAAGACTTGAAGACTGTAAGGCTGTAATTGTGTACTAAAGGTGCTTCAACAAAGTATTGAGCAAAGGCTGTGGTAATTACTTTATGTACATGTTATGTTTTCGTTCTTATTTTTAATTTTAATAATTAAAAATGTGCAAAAATAGTTTTCACTTTCATACATTTGTCATTATGGGTTGTTGTGTAGAATGTTGAGGAAAATAATGAATTTAATCCATTTTGGAATAAGGCTGTAACATAACAAAATGTGGAAAAAGTGAAGCGCTGTGAATACTTTCCGGATGCACTGTATATTTACTTGATTTTATAAGCATTTGTTCATGGGACCAACATTTATCAGAACATTTCGATTAATAAATAATAATTCAATTCAATGATGATTTTTTGTTATTTTGTTCGCATTACACCATACTGTTTATTTTGGAACAGATAGACATTTGTTTTACTTTTTAATTACATTGTGTTACTTTTAATTAATTACTTTTAATTAATTAATTAATTAATTTAGATTAATGTGTATTTTCACTTTTGATTTGTATTTCCACCGTAAATTGGGTCTTAAATTGTATTTAGACGTGGTCTTAAAAAGTCTTAAATTGAACTTGTTTATTCCTCTAGACACCCTGCAACTAGTAAATGAGTATTTACATACACGGCCCACCTGGCTCTTCCTCCTCTTCACCTCCTCCTCTTCACTTGATCACTTTAATATTATCAAGAATCTTTTAATAACCAGATTATGTTTACAGTCGTGAATCTTTTTCCTCTTCAACTTCTCTTCCGTCTCTTCTTTCTCTTCCTTCTGTTCCTTCTCTTCCTTCTATTCCATCTCTTCTTTCTGTTCGTTCTGTTCGTTCTCTTCCTTCTCTTCCTTCTCTTCTGTTCGTTCTCTCTTCCTTCTCTTCCTTCCTTCTGTCTTCTACTTCTCTCTCTCTTCCTTCTCTTCTCTTCTTCTCTTTCTCTCTTCTTCTTCTTCTCTTCCTTCTTTCTCTTCTTTCTCTTTCTCTTCTGTCTATTCCTTCTCTTCCTTTCTCTTCCTTCTCTTCCGTCTCTTCTTTCTCTTCCATCTCTTCCTTTCTCTTCTGTCTCCCCATTAATATTGATTATATTCACGTTTCTGTTGAGCCGCCATGTTTTTAATAAAAGTTCATTTAATTACAAGGAAAGAAATCAAAACTGATTTTATTAGGCACCGAATTAAGAAATGGATTTAACACAATTTAGTCTAATTTAAATTAAAGTATTAATTTGAACTAACTTTATTGTCCACGAGGGGAAAACGTACAACAAAACATCTCTTGTGGGAAGTAAATACAAATAAAAATGTTGAATATTTAAAAAGAGAGAATTTATCATGTAAATCTGTCTAATAATAAAATAATATACCTGCTGGTTATAATTTCTCCTTTGTTAAATCTTTTTGTTGTGTATCTTTTCTCATTATTTAGTGATTAACATAAACATCTATTCATATTTATATAAAATTAACTACTTTTTTTAACTACTTTTAAAACTTTTTCTTGTTGGTGCGTTCAAAGATGCTCCGACATCTGAGACACGAAGAACCCGTTGTGCACCAGTTCAGACGTTTTAGAAAAAGATCTTAATTAATTAACAGATTAATTTTAATTGAATTAATAAAATTTAGTCCGTCTCTCTGTCTCTCTGTCTGCCTGTCGTTGGCTCCGTGAGGAAGGGGAGGATTGTTTCTCTTCCCTGAATGAGTTTTAAGACATGATCAGTTATTTTACAGTCGAGTTCCGTCATACAGAGGATTCTCAGAGGTTACCAACTAATCAATAAACCTTATTGATCCGAGTCATGTGATGATCATTTGCGTCATCATCCCCCGTTTCTTCTCCATCACCTCCCCCTCTCTCTGGGCTAAAATATGGCTAATGATGATGTCATGGCAACGCTGATGACCTCACACACATCAAAGGGAACGAGAGGCGAGGATCGTTTACTGGTTTAAATACATGAAAACATCAGAAAATAATATAAATGCAGACATATTAATTTCATGAAATAAAATTGTGTATTCATTCTAAAAGTTCAGCAACACTTGTTCAATCCTGCTTGTTACATGAAAAGTCTTTTCAAAATAAAGTTCCTCCTTCACAGGAAACAACTTATTTCTGATTTAGGCAAAAACTAATACTTTGTAAGAAGAATCAAACGGTTTATTTACCGATATGTTGATGATTGGTTTAACACTCAATTACAAATATTTGTAACCTATTCTTATATTGATTGTGTATATATTGAACACATCTTTTCACAACAAACTTAGGTCTTCACAGGAAACAACTTATTTTATAACGCAAAGTAAAAACATATTTGACTGCAAACAAGATAATTATTATTATGAATCAGAGGAAGAGAGATTCATGCCGTTAAAGTTTTATTTTTTACTGTAACATGAAACCAGACTGCAAACAAATAACGAATATATATATATATATATATTTATTAATTCATTATTATAGTTCAATTAATGCTGCTGGACTGTTATAGACATTTACTTATTTTACTATGTTCGTGTGTTAATGTTGTTAACTTTTAGTTATTAAATTACACGACTAAGACATATTTAGGGTTTCTCTGTTGTGTTTTTTTACTTATTCCAGCTGCAGACATGATGCATATTTCATTCAGAGAAAAGAGTTCATGAATAATACATTTTATTGGTCTGGTTGCTGAAAAAGGATTTAGTGCTGCAGCCGAGATGAAGGGGAACACGCACGCATACGCACGCACACACACACACACACACACACACACACACACACACACACACACACACACACACACACACGGGGCAGTGTGTGTGCAGTGCCATGCTGTGTCAGCCATGTGAGAGAGGCAGACGAGAGAGAAAGAGAGTTTATTTTCGTGTTTAATCTTCCTCATATTCAGATGGAACATTCTGGATTATTCCATCTTCTTTCAAACTCTGTTGTTATTAGTCTTTAAGCTCCGGGAGGATGGAGAGGTACAGATGTGAGAACACTTTTACAAATATGAGGACTTCCTTCTTACGTCATCTCTGCTTCTTTGTTTTCACTAATTCATTCATTCTGTCAATGCTCAGATATTTCACAATAAAAGCCCACCAGTGGTCCTAAAATCAAATAACCTATTAAGCTGTTACCTATTTTAGTGTTACTCCAGATACAAATAACACATTTTCAATGTTTCCATGATGAGGCCCATATATAATATATAATAAGTTTATTATATATTTTATTATATATGGGCCTTGTTTTATTTATATATAAATATAATTAGCTCATGTTTTCCACTAACCATATGACATCATATTTAATAAGTCAGCTTTGTATAAAACAGAGGTTTTATTTCCTATATCACCAGAAAATAATTTAGGGCTATAGAAAGTAGGACAAAGTTACTTTCGTGAACATCAACTTTAATAATGTCAAAAAATAATACAAACAACTTCAGCAAAAGTACAGAATGACTTAAATACATTTTTATATAATAGTCTGAATATAAAAACTGAATTATTATTTCTCCTTTTAAATAGAAGAGGACAAAAAGGTACATGAAAGAAGAACGCTCTTATTCTCCGAACTCCTTTTTACTTTGCTTCTTTGTTTACTTCCTGTTTCTCTTGTCTGTTCATGTGACACCAAACAGCTGTTTTTTATTCTTCCATCACGTTTATATAGTTTATATATTTATATTTACCTTCGCATTGAAAATGCGGAAGGTTAAGTTTTGATCGACTTGTATTTATTTATTTGTATGCGTGTTATTCGCATAACAAAAAAAGTTTTAAACCGAATCGCATGAAATTTGGTGGAATGATTGGTTATTATCCGGGGACCATTTGATTAGATTTTGGGATCAATCGGGTTAAAGGTCAAGGTCAAGGTCATGAAAAGATAAAAATCTTCTTGAATCGCATGACATTTGGTGGGATGATTGCTTATTATCCGGGGGCCATTTGATTAGATTTTGGGATCAATCGGGTCAAAGGTCAAGGTCATGGAAAGGTCAACATCTTCTTTTTACCATAGCGCGGTCAATTTTTATCCAATTGGCATGCAACTAATGCCAACATGTTCATAATTCAATGCCCAATCTTGTGATATGCGAAGGTATGCGCTCTACCGAGTGCCCGTTCTAGTTATATCTGTGTTTCCTCCGCTCGGCGTCACACACGGGACTGAACGGTCAGGCGGAATTCCAGCTCTGTGATTGGCTCGTCAATCACTGCTGCTGACGTCTTATTGGTCGGGAAGACTTATTGACGTGTAGAGATTTTTTTTTTTACTAAACTGTTGATGACATGTTTATAGATTTAAAACTACAGTTGTGAAATGATACTTTATTTATTATTATCCTGTAAATCTTTCATCTTTTTATTAGATTTATTTTCAGATTTTTTTCCACATTAATTAATATTATACAACAATATACAACACACTGCAGTAGATCGCTGGAGATCCTGGCAAACTCAGCACTTTACTTTACTCAGCACTTTATTTCCCCCCTGTATATTTAGTATTTAGTATTAGTATTTAGTTTTCTTTAGTAGTGTGTTTTTTGTTTTCTTATATATTTATTTTCATTGATGCTCTGATGTGCACCGCTGCTGTGATTTTTGAAATTTCCCCACTGAGGGACAAATAAAGGAATATTCATTTCATATCATCACATATTAATCATTATTTTATCATTCTTCCTAGCCTGGTTCCTAGTTCCTTACTTCGAACTGTATTTTCCTTTCCTTATAAATAATTGTATTGTTTTTCCTGTGTGATATCCTTTCATCCCTCCTTGTTTCCTCCCTTCCTTCCTCACTATGTTTAGTTTTTGTTCCTTTAATTTTTTCATACCCTTAATTTCTCATTCCATCGATTACTTTCCTTCCTCCCCCGTCCTCCTCCTCCTTTTCCTTCATATTCCTGTCTTCATTCTTACTTGCTCTTGGATCTGTTTTTTGATTGACCTCTACATCTCTCTCTCTTTCTCTCTCTCTCTCTCCCTCTCTCTCTCCAGCTCCAGTTTACTCCAGTGAGGCTCGTCCACCCACATTAGGAATCCTGTTCCTTTCTCTCTCTCTCTCTCTCTCTCTCTCTTCCCGGCACCATGAGCTTCACCACTCTCTCGCCCGTGGCCCCCGAGCCTCCATCCCCGATGGTGACCTCCGTCACCCCGACCCTGGACCGCTCCACCTCCACCTGCTCCACCTCCGTCTCCAGGGACGGGGCCTCGCCGCCCGGCCCGGGCCCCAGCCGGTGTGACCTCACCGGGGGAGGAGCTGACCCCTGCCACAGGTAAACTGATGATGATGATGATGATGATGAAGACAACTTTTTAAATGTCTCATAGTCTCAAGGAGTGGTTCTTCAATGATGATAGAAAAAAAAATAGATTTCTGCTGTTATGTTTATTTTTTCCTGAACTTCTGAAATATTGACTCCAACTTTTATTAAATAAACAACAACAAACACCTGTGACAAAAAGTCGGTCGCAAGTAGACGTTTATTTACCTTAGGCTCATCTGCCACGGGAGAGAGAAAGGAATGAAGACAATAATATGAAGGGAAGAGAAGAACAGGGGGAGGAAGGAAAGAGGAAAATAATCAATTCGAATGATAAAAGGAAAGGAGCAAAAAACATAGTGAGGAAGGAAGGGAGGAAAGGATAAGGTAAGGATGAGAAAATATTAAAAATATTAATTAACCCTTGTGTTGCCTTAGGGTCATTTTGACCCGAATCAATATTACACCCTCCCCCCGCCTTAGGATTAATTTGACCCCATTCAATGTTTAATGTCGGTGTTCTTTCGGTAGTCAACAAACAAACATAAAGTGCCTCACACTTAAACTTGGAAAACAATATTAATTCTAATAATTTTCTGGAGGTTTTAATTGCTGGCGTCAAATTGAACCCAAAGGGTAAAATATGTTAGTAAATATAAAGGTAACAGGAGGGTGAAACATTGAATCGGGTCAAAATGACCCAAAGGCGGGGGGAGGGTGTAATATTGATTCGGGTCAAAATGACCCGAAGGCAACACAAGGGTTAATGTGAAAAAAAGCTGAAAATAAATCTGATAAAAACATGAACGTTTTACAGGATAATAATAAATAAAGTATTTTATGAAACAAACCAAATCATGTCACAGCTGCAGTTTGAATCTATACATATGTGAGTTTAGGATGAAAACAACCGGGTTCAGATCAGTTATCTGCAGAAAATATGCCCAAAAACCCAGAAAACTCATGTGAAAGTAGTAAGAACCCACTACTGAAAGCTTAATTAATAGTCTTTATTCGTTACAAGCTGACTCACACACACACACACACACACACCTGAGGTCGTCTCATCATAGGAACCTGAGCCCCTAACAGACGTCTATATTTAGTCACTTCCTGAGCCGTGGCGTCTCTGTAGCTGCCTTGTGCTCCACTCCTCTCAGTCTGTCGGCTTTTGCCTCAGGTCAAATAAACCTCCGCCGCTCCACGCCGGAGCCGACTGGAAGGTAGTGCTCCACCTGCCGGAGATTGAGACGTGGCTGAGGGTGACCGGCGACCGCGTCGCGCAGCTCACGCACTCCGCCGGCCAGGACGACACCAACCGCCACGTGGATGTCCACCTGGTGCAGCTCAAGGTACAGGGGGAGGCTTTTAACCTGGAGGGGCTAGGGTGGAGGAGTGAGGGTGGAGGAGCGAGGGTGGAGGGGTGGAGGAGCGAGGCTGGAGGGAGGGTTGAGGAGTGAGGGTAGAGGGAGCGAGGAGGGTAGAGGGAACTTTGACTCGAGGCGCGATCGGCGATGCAGATTAGTTTAATATAATAATTAGGGATGCACCGATCTGATCGGCGCCGATCCATATCGGCCGATATTCCCATTATCGGTTTTGATCGGCGTTCTCAAAACGGCCGATCAGATGACGTAACATCTGCGAGAACTATCAGACGTTTTAATCGCCGCGCACATAGCGAGACGATCGCCCGGCGAGGCCGCAGAGTGAGAGGTCCACGAGGATCCTCACCACCGAGCGGCGTCCGTCCCCCGAGTTGAATCTCTGGGTCGACTCAATTCTTGGCAGTGATTTTTTGTTTGCAGTGTCTAAACACAAAATATGAGTATCTATGATGATGAAGATGGATGGATGCGGTGGGCATTGCTTCAGCGGCCTCTGGAACTGTTTCAGAATGCAGTTGAAAAATTAAATAAATGCTCATCTCATTGAACTGATGATGGCTTGATGCCAAAACATATCTCTTATTTGGGGGTCATGCTGGTGATCTCTTGGAACAGTGTGGATAGGTCATCAAATGATTTCAGAATGACTGAGACTGTAGAATACAAAAAACAACAACTTTAATATCTTCAGGCAGGGAATCACAAACATAGAGCATCATCATTATCAACTATCAACTATGGACCATCAGTCCATATCAACATACACACTGAAGAAATCCATCACTGCCTTTTGACCACCAAATGCAGCTGATGGTTATAACAGTGGACATATGGTATCTCTCTGTCCAGTTTCAGTTGGTTCACACAGTTCATTCGGAGATATTCTCTCCTGTTGGGTCTCTGGTTCCATCCGCTGCACTCATTATGTCTATTAAGTCATTTCATCTTTCCTTAATGCAAACTCAAATAGAGACAAAATAGCCCACATCCATCCTCATTCATTCCGCATCGTGGTCACCTCTAAAGGGCAGTTGGTTCACAGCAAGGAACTCCACAACATCAATAATTGCATAGTTGCTGTAGCTAACCCTCCTAGCATGAGTGCTTACTTCAGTGTTGACTCTGCTCCTCGCTCCGCATCGTTAATCCTCTTGGCATGAACGCTAGCCGCCTTATTCTTCTGAAAAATTCCGAATATCCATAACGGTTGGTGGCGGTAACGTTACTGATCTGTTGACAGCGATAGTATGATTCAGTGACCGTGACCGCCCCTCTACTGGTTGGATTGGTTGAATTATAGGATCGGCAGTCGAGATAGGAATAATAAGATGATGGCAGGCTACTCGAAAAAAAAAACCCAAATAAAATAAGATAAAAGTCCAGGCACGCTCACTCTCACTCATTGGGCGGGCACGGCCCCCCAATGCCCGCCCATGCCGCCGGGTCTGACTCAGCCGACTCTCACATGTCTGCCCCTGTAGACTGATGTTGACGGTAAACACATTCCATCGGGAGTGAGAGGGTTTTGATAAAGTTAGCGGAAGGATTTAAGTGACAACATCCGGTTTTGCAAAGTTAGCGGAAAGAACCACGTGAAACAACATCCGTTTATCAAAATAAGATGTCGACAAATCATACACGAACCTATCAAAGTAAACAATGAAATGATTTTGTATCTTTATAGATCGTTTCTGAGATTTAGCTTAAATTATGCTAACATTAAAACATTTTTACTGTACCAAGGAAGAGTTTATAAAAATAAGTCAGACTTTTGTATGTTAAAAAAAGTCCTGTAAATAGATTTCCCCAAGAGTTCCAGGAAATGAATAATGCAGATGTGTTCCATACATATCTGAAATCCCCTACAATAGCAATCAAACAATTTTAATTTATCAATTAGGTCATTTTTCAAAGTAAAAGTCCTAAATGTTTAAAGAAATCTGTAATTTCCTTAATGTTTGAGGTGCTTTATATACCGTATTTTTTGCACTATAGGGCGCACTTAAAAGCCTTTAATTTTCTCAAAAAACGACAGTGCGCTTTATAATCCGAAGCGCCGTATATATGGATTAATTCTGGTTTTGCTTACTGACCTCTAAGCGATTTTGTGCGGTACAAGGCGCTCACGGCGCTCAGTCAAAATGTTTTAGTACGACTTTGGTAAACTACAAAGCCGCACCGCTTGCAGCATTACGGCTACCGTAGCCAGGAGCGTCGCGGAGTAATACAGTCTCTATTCGACTGAAGGCAACAGCGTTAGCACGGGACATGAATATCAATGACTTTCGAGGCGGTCCTTCTTGGTGCTTTCGTTTTATGAAAAGACGTAATCTCTCTATCCGCACACGAACTACCGTCTCGCAGCAACTGCCAAAAGATTACGAAGAAAAGTTGTTTTTTTCCGCTTAATGCGCCTTATAGTCCGGTGCGCTTTATATTTGAAAAAAGATCGAAAATAGACCATTCATTGACAGTGCGCCTTATAATCTAGTGCGCCCTATAGTGCAAAAAATACGGTATGTATTTCCTCATAGTCATAGGCAATAATGCTACACAATAAGTAGAATGCTTCAATCGACACCGTGATCGGTGATCGGTATTATCGGTGATCGGCAGATACTGATGTCAGTGATCGGTGATCGGCACCAAAAACCTGATCGGTGCATCTCTAATAATAATCACACACACACACACACCAAACACACACACACACACACACTTACAGTACATGTATTGTCGTCTCAGTCGCTCTGGCTGGATGACCTCAGGCAGCAAATTACCCACAATGCCCGTGCTCTCTCCGTGGGGTTATGTAACGCTGCTCAACAGTCCTCTATTGATGTAACCCGAGTTGGCAGTTTGTTCTTTATACTCTCCTTTCCTTCCTTATCTCCTTTCCTTTAATTTTCTCTTTTGCTTACTTTCTTTTCATCTTCTTGTCTTTCTTTCCTCTCTTGTTTTCTTCCCTCTTCTCCTCTTTTCTCCTCTTGTTGTTTACTTTCTTTTCTCCTTTCTAAACCTCTCCTCTTTCCTTCACTGCCCCGTCCTCACCTTTCCTTTCCTTCACTCTCATCTCCTCTCTCTTTTCCTTTTCTTTCCTCCCCTTTCCGTTTATTCCCTCTTTTCTCATCTCCTCTCCTTACTTGCCCCTCTTCTATGCTCTCATTCTTGTTCATATCTCTACCCTCCTCTCGTGTCTCCTCTTACCTTTCCTTACAAGTGCCCTTCTTCTTTATCCTCGTTGTTGTTCATAGCTCTCTCTTCTCTCTCCTTTCATTTCACCTAAATTCCTTTTCTTTCTTCTCTCCTTCCCTTTCCTCTCCTCCTCTTGTGTCCTCTCCTCACCTCACATGTCCTTCTCCTCCTCCTTCTGTTTTTTTCTCTCCGTTTAAATAAAACATGGCAGCAGCTCCAGAATCTGAAAGTGGGGAGAAAGTAGTCAGACATATACTGTGTGTGTGTGTGTGTCTGTATATATATATATATATACACACTGTGTGTGTGTGTGTGTGTGTGAGTGAGAGACAACTGTATCATTGTTGTATGACTGACATTATTCTGCCTCTGTGTGTGTCTCTTTCTGTGTTTCTCTCTGTGTCCCTCTCTGTGTGTGTCTATGTGTGTGTCTCTGTGTGTCTCTGTGTGTGTCTATGTGTGTGTTTCTCTGTGTGTGTCTCTCTGTGTGTCTCTCTCTCTCTGTCCGTGTGTCCCTCTGTCTATCTCTCTGTGTGTGTCTCTCTCTTTTTGTGTGTGTGTCTCGGTGTGTAGCTGATCTTTGTATCATGCTTCTGATGCCTCTGACTTAGTTTATTTCTGTATTTAATTTGAGACTCAGACTCTGTGTTTTTGCTGCAGGTGAGCTGTTCAGCCACCAGGGGGCAGCAGAGACAAGATGCTAAGCTCCTCTGAGTAGAAGGTCACCACCATGTGGTGTAATTACATAAACATTGTAGGAATGCTCTAACAACGCTTCATGTAATCAAATGTACATCTACTTTAACTCCTGCAATAAAGAATACAACAGAATATAAAAGAGAGAAGAGTTGTAAAAACAATTAAAATAGGATTTAACAAAAAATTAATGAATATAATTTTTTGAAACTTAATTTTCACCAACATGTTTGTTTTAATATTGATAATATTCACTTGATATAAGTTTAAATAGATGAATAAAATAACAATAATACAGTTCCATATTCTTACTTTGAGGCTGCATCTTTTGAGCCCTGATATTAAAAGTAAACTAGAAAATGTATTTCCTGCTGAAAATGCGTTGCAATGCTAACATCTGAAAGCTTGAAGATGAAAAATAAAATAACAATTTCTGAAAATGTTTGAAAATAGCTGAAAATGTCTGAAAATAGCTGAAATATGAAATGAATAACTGAAAATGTCTGAAATTAGCTGAAATATATTTTTTTAAAGCTGAACATAGCTGAAAATAGCTGCCAACAGCTGAAATAGGCTGAAAATAGCTTAAACATCTGAACATATCAAAAAGGCAAACTTCCTGCTGAAAATGTTGAAGCACAAACATTTTGGGTGGAAATGTATAACTGGAAAAGATAAGCAAAACTTTATCTTCTAAATATTCAAAGATATGAATCACAATCCAATAAATGAGAGAGAGGGGGAAAAGTCAGACATGAGAACAAGAGAGAGAAAGAAATTGAGAGTCAGAAGGAGAAAAATAAAATAAAAAAGAGAGGGAGAAACCAGGGTGAAGGATAGACGAGATCTAAACATTGAGTGGATTTTCTACAAAAGCATTCAAAAAAACATGATCAAATCACCAAAATAGTAAAATAGTGGAATCAATAGAGAGGAAAGATTCAGCCGAATGCACCGATATGTTTGTTGAGTTTGTGACTTAAATGTGACCTGAGCAACTCTGAAGCTGGTTCTACTCTGATATCTCTCCATTTAAAGACACACACGCGCATACGCGGCCACACACACACGCACAAACGTTGGTCTGTGTGTGTGGCTTGCAATGTATCATAAACAAGAGTGTGTGTGAGATGCGCCTCTGATTAGCCTAACGTCAAACACCTGTGTGAGTGAGAGACAGACAGCTCTGAATCGGACGAAAGCAACCTGTCAGAACATTGGATTTGACAGAGAACCATAACTCTGATGCTAACAGTTTCTACATGAGGAGATGCTCAAGGCTTTTGTGAATGTTTACATGACCTTAAATATTTTTTAGGTATAGAAATGAGAGTTTAATCGCAGTTCAGAAAGTTTTCCTGTTTGCTTTAAAAAAGTTGAAATTTGTTTAAGTTTTCAATGGAGATGACTGAGGAGAAAGGTGAACTTCCTCCCTTGTTAAGGCTTCTCTAGAAAAATCTGGGAAACTGTTTTATTCCATAATCACATGTCTACGACAAGCACAAGATTCCCTGCTACTTTACCAGAAAATAATGCATAAAGAGTAAGAATTGTGGCCGTAGTGACGATATACAAAAAAATATTCCGCTTGATCCTAATGCATCTCTCCCCTCTAGCGATGACGTCACAGCTCTAGACTTCCCCACACACACCCATTGAAAACTCCAGGAGGAGCGGAAAAACACATACAACTAAAACGGGGACAGTTAAATAACTATAGGAGATATGAAAAAAAGGAGAATTATAAAGTTATAGCTAACACTTCTGTCAACATTTTAAAGGTGGAATTGTTTCTTTCGCTGAATGTATGCCGGTATTGTAAGCTTTTAAAGTTGAACAAGTTTAAGCGGATTTGAAGATTTCCCCCATGAATCTTTTAATATTTGAATGGTTTAAATAGCTGAATATATGAAGGACTAGAAGAGCGACAAAAAAGGTACGGAATAAATAGAATAATAAGTTTATTAAAGAAGACAAGAACAATAGTTGGACTGCTGAAGCATTTCAACTAATGACTATCTCAGGTGTTTATTGCAGGATAAATGTTTAAAAAAATCTTCAGCTTGAAACCATTCAAACAAGACTTTTTATTTTTGTAAACATCATATTTTGAATCTCTTCATCAGCTTCTTGTCTTTAGTTTCTTAAATAGTTCTGAAGCAGAGCAGACGCTGGTGAGCATCATCTTCATCATTATCTTCATCCTGATGGAGGACCTGGTTCTCAGGCTGACGGCTCTATCTAGTGGCGAAACATCTGTATTACAACTAACCCTAATCCTAAACTCTCGCTGGCCTTTAATTGATCTTCATTGAGATTGTATTGATCTTCTATTGATCTTTTATTGATCTTCTATTGATCTCATATTGATCTTCTTTTGATCTCATATTGATCTTCTATTGAACTTCTATTCACTTAATGGCTCTGAGGCTTCGTTAATGACATATATTATATTTATAGTTTTAAGTTATTAAAGTTTAAAGTTATTTAAGTCATAATAAACATAAAAATTATAACAAAAGAATATCAGTGATTAGCTGTTAAATTGTCCATTTGGTGCATAGTTTAATTAATTGAAACATCCATCCATCCATCCATTCTCATCCGCTTTTTCTGGGGTCGGGTCGCGGGGGCAGCAGACCCAGCAGGTTGACCCAGACTTCCCTCTCGCCTGCAACATTTTCCAGCTCATTCTGGGAGATCCCGAGGCGTTCCCAGGCCAGCCGGGAGATGTAATCTCTCCAGCGTGTCCTGGGTCTTCCCCGGGGTCTCCTCCCAGTTGGACGTGCCTGGAAAACCTCTAACGGGAGGCGCCCAGGAGGCATCCGAATCAGATGCCCGAACCACCTCAGCTGACTCCTTTTGATGCGAAGGAGTAGCGGCTCGACTCCAAGCTCCCTCCTGATGTCCGAGCTCCTTACCCTATCTCTAAGGCTGAGCCCGGCCACCCTACAGAGGAAACTCATTTCGGCCGCTTGATTCGCGACCTCGTTCTTTCGGTCACTACCCAAAGTTCGTGACCATAGGTGAGGATTGGAACGTAGACCGACTAGTAAATTGAGAGCTTTGCCTTTCGGCTCAGCTCCTCTTCACCAAGACGGACCGGTACAGCGCCTGTTTTACTGCTGCAGCCGCACCGATCCGCCTGTCGATCTCCCGCTCCATCTTACCCTCACTCGTGAACAAGACCCCGAGATACTTGAACTCCTTCGCTTGGGGCAGGCACTCTGTCCCCACCTGGAGGGAGCAATCCACCGGTTTCCGGCAGAGCACCATGGCCTCAGATTTGGCACTCTGTGCCTTTATTTAAACGCTGGACAACACTAGCTTCTGATTCGCCGAAAGGCGTCCAGTTTATTGAAGCCAGAAAAATATTCCAATGAAGCTTTGTGATTATTAAAACTCTGGTACCGTCCTGTTACCAAGACTGACACATAATAATAATAATGTAATCAAACCAGATGCTGAATGTGAATAAGGCTATTTGTTATTGTTTACACTTAAAGATGATTGAAATGATTGTGTGTGTGTGTGTTTGTGTGTTTAACACGCTGGTATCGAATCAGAGTGGACGATACTTCAGACCTCCTGATCCTCTCATCCCACCCTAAAATAATGTTTCTTTATATCTATTTTCCATCATGCTTTTACCTTTATATATATATATATATATATATATATAAATCTTTTAGTATCACTCCGCTAACGAGCTCCTTCAGGCCCATCAGACCTGGTTTCACCTCGTCTTGTCCTCCAAGTAGGAAACATCCAGACCGAGGAGTTCTCTGTGACTGAATGTTTTTGGGCGTGGCGTCCGGCGTGGAGATGAAAGCCGACGCGTCGCCAGGCCGAACGTTTGAAACCACATTCTCTCTTTTATCCTTTTTCTTCTCCCCGCTCTCATGTTTGTGATGCGTTTGCCTGCAGGGCATTTTCCTTTAACCTGACCTCGCCACGGAGCGACTGTTGGACATGATTATAGTGATGCAACCACTGTGTGAGTGCGTGTGTGTGTGTGTGTGCACGTGCGTCGTTATGCTAGCGTTCTTAGCCGGCTGCAGGCGGTGTGTAACAGCTGCGTGGAAAAGTCCTGTGCTACACTCACACACACACACACACACACACACACACACACACACACACACACTTTATTCAGTAGACAAGGATGAGGCAGTATTTTTATCGATTCAGTCTGCAACTTAATCACGTCATCCAAAAATGCATTGGAGGTTTTCGTGAAACCATATTCTGTATTTTATATACGTGCGGTCTGCTGGAGAATAAATAATGTTGCCGAGTATCGCAAGTGTGTCTGGAAATCCTTGGTGCTTTAGGGGGAAACCCACGGGTGACGGCTATGGAAGCGTCACAGATATGTCACGAAAAAGTTAGAGACGATGACTCTACTTCTCTCTCCTGACCACCAGGGGGCGACTCCTCTGGTTGTATAGAAGTTCTTTGCTGCATGTGTTCAAGCGGCATTCTCTCTACTGACCACCAGGGTCAGTAGAGAGAATGCCAGTTCCGAGAGAAATTAGTGGCATCCTTCAGCTTTAAGGAAACCTCCTCGTAAAAGAAGTTCTCCTCTGAGAACTAGATCCGCTCAGTGGACGACCGATCTGATTCAAAACCCCCAACGCTTTATTTAAACAACGTCGTCTCCTCAGCTGTCGGGTACTTCTGCCTCCTGATGTAACCGTCCTTCGCAGCGCCAGGAATTCTGGGAGCTGCTCTCAAACACGGAGGGAAATGATATACATGTAAAGGAGAAGAGGAGGGAAGGAGGCGAGGAAAGTAGGAAGCGAGAGGTTGCAGGTTCCCTAAGTTCCCCTCTTCATCGCCGTCAGCTGAAACCCAAAACGTCTGTCTCTTTATCCCTCGACCCCGCTCTCCTGATATTTGATATCTCTTTTTTAACTTGAGAAATAGAATGCTAAATCGGACATTGAGCAGATATCTGATGAGGAAGTGATCTTCAGTTTGAAATATTATAAATATAACGGCTTAAATATGATGAAACACCTCACATCGGTACAGAGAGCCAACGAATACATGTGTGAACCACACACACTCTGATACGACGTCACTGTGAGCGTTGGAGCAGCTATGTGTTAGCGTAGCCTAGCATAACCTAGTGTAGCGTAGCCTAGCATAGTCTAGTGTAGGGCTGCAACAACGAATCGATAAAAATAGATTCTTAAAATAGTTGGCAACGAATTTCATTATTGTTTCGTTGTGTCGCGCGATTATTATGGCACTCAATAAGTCGCGGAGTTTCAAAAAAGTTGAGTTGAGAGCAGAGCGGCACAGGAGTACAATAGCGGAGCGGAGGGAGAGGAGAGAACGCTGCGTTGTGAGAGCCAATCAGCGCTGAGCTGCTCCGCTGTTGGTGAATCTAATTGGCTGCTGCTGCTCTCGTGGCACTGAAAGCGGAAGTCATTCACGTAGTCGGAGACATTTACGGAGCTGTGTGCGCCTACGGGTGATGTCATGAACCCAGACACCAGGGCGCTACATGTCACGAAAAAGTATAACGTAGAAAAATTGGTTATTTATTCCGTGGCGGATGGCGGAATATATTTTTCCACGGAGCAAAGCAACGGGGATAAGCCCCGCCCCCTCACTGATACGTATGACGCGATTAAACCACAAATAGTCAGGCGAGTAAAGCGCTGTCAGTTTGGTTTGTGTGCAAAACCAAACGTCCATGATTAAACTTTTTGTGAAAACTGTGTATACATGAACAAGTGAGTAGATGTAGTATTTAAACTAACAATGAGAATCCCAAAGCATACCGTATATATACCATGTAAATTAACTAGGGCTGTCAATTGATTTAAAAAAAGTAACTAATTAATCGCACATTTTGAAATTCATTAATCGCGGTTAAAAGTTTTTTTTTCTTCTAAAGACTAAATCTTCTAAATGAACGAGTAATCACTTCAGACAACCACAAAGAGACTCAAAATACCACAGAGCTGTGTTTTCAAAGAGGCTCCTACCTATAAAGTGCCAGCGAGGTATTTAATATCGTGGATGATAAATTGTTTCTTCAGTGAAACATCCAGATTAGTAAGAAAAGGTGTATTTGAGACCCCATTGGTCCTGTCATCTTTAACATTGAACAGCAGAACCAGTGGCCTTGGGAAACTGACAAATATGTAATGTTAACCCTCTGGAGGCTGGGCTCATTTTCTCGATTTTTAAATTCACCTTTTAAAGTCTTTTGCATATGACACATCCCAGTGTTTCCCCCACCATTCTATCAGGGTGAGGCCCCGCCCCCCTGTCATTTTCTCTATAGCGCCAGATTACAGCAGAAGTAATGTCAGGTTATTTTCTTAAAGACGTCTTTGTTCTTTTATTAAACTAAACGTCTGTTGTTGGTCGTCTCTACAGCAGCATGTCATTCTGTCTCGACGTGTCGGTCACTCTTCTCGGCTCTCCGTCTCGCGGCCGCAGAGCTCCATGCCGGCGTGTCTGCGCGCGCATCGGGAGGAGCAAAGAAAAGTCACCTGCACCTTCCGCCCCGCGTCACCGACACGTCGCCCTCTGCTTCTCTGTGAATATCGAGGAGCAGACGGGAGGAAGGAGGCGGACTGCCGCGGTTTGACACTCAGAGGAGTGAAACAACTTCAACGACACCGGAAGTAAACAAAGTTGCGTTAATTGCGTTAAAATATTTTAGTGCGTTAATCGCGGCCAAATTAATCGCATAGATTAACGCGTTAACGCTGACAGCCCTAAAATTAACATTTGAATATAACAAATTTGCATTACTTTTCCAAAAATGTTGCGATTTTATTTTTAAAATTACTTTTCAGGCCTGGAAATAGTCATTTAAAAATTCCATGACTTTCTCAAGTTTTCCATGACCGTACAAACTCTGTTTTGAATAAAGGGGTGAACATTTTTTTCCTTTTTTTTTCTTGTCCGATTAATCGATTAATCGAAAAAATAATCAACAAATTAATCGATTATCAAAAATAATAATTAGTTGCAGTCCTAGTCTAGTGTAGTGTAGCATAGCGTAGCATAGCATAGCGTAGCGTAGCCTATCGTAGTGTAGCGTAGCACCGCTTCAGAACGTGGAGCGTTTTAAACGTAGTTTACTTCTCGTCCTCAGAGCATGAAGTCAAACTTTATTACTCGCCTTTCATGATGATGTTCCTTCTTCTTGGAGCAGTTTGTTGCATCGACTCGACGTGTGTGTGTGTGTTTGTGTGTGTGTGTGTGTGTGTGTCTGTCTGTTTATGTTCACACAGCTGCGTTGAAGCCGAGTGCGTCCTGTACGTGTGTTCAAGAGCAGAGTCGGGTTTCAGTGAACCGAGTCGGGAGTCGTGTCCCTGTGCCGTCTATATTATTCACGCCGAATTATTAAAACACTTCACGTCTGTTTTCCATCTTTTGACATTTTATTGACTTCTTCTCTCCAGGAAGTTTCTCTCTCTCTCTCCCTCTCTCTCTCTTTCTCTCTCTGTCTTTTTCTCTCCCTTCCTCTCTCTCTTGCTCTCCCTGTCTCTCTCTCTCTCTTGTCCTCCCCCTCCCCCTTCACCCCCGCACAAGTTTCACGATTGGCAGCTGTTGCAGAGTGCGCGTGTGTGCATAGGTGTGTGTATGTGTGTGCATGTGTGTGTGTGTGAGAAAAAAAAAAGGTGTGTTTTTAGAGTGCAACTGTATTGTCTCGAATATATATATGTATTTATATATATACAGGACTGTCTCAGAAAATTAGAATATTGTGATGAAGTTCTTTATTTTCTGTAATGCAATTAAAAAAACAAAAATGTCATGCATTCTGGATTCATTACAAATCAACTGAAATATTGCAAGCCTTTTATTCTGATTTATTGCTGATTATGGCTTACAGCTTAAGAAAACTCAAATATCCTATCTCTAAATATTAGAATATCATGAAAAAGTATACTAGTAGGGTATTAAACAAATCACTTGAATTGTCTAATTAACTCGAAACACCTGCAAGGGTTTCCTGAGCCTTGACAAACACTCAGCTGTTATAAATCTTTTTTTTTACTTGGTCTGAGGAAATATTAAAATTTTATGAGATAGGATTTTAGAGTTTTCTTAAGCTGTAAGCCATAATCAGCAATATTAAAAGAATAAAAGGCTTGCAATATTTCAGTTGATTTGTAATGAATCCAGAATGCATGACATTTTTGTTTTTTTAATTGCATTACAGAAAATAAAGAACTTTATCACAATATTCTAATTTTCTGAGACAGTCCTGTATATATATATATATATATATATCACATGGTTTGATGTATTTGTGTAGAAAGTCTTATAGAAAGATAATCTGAAAGCGTGGAACAGGAAGTTGTTGTTTCCTCACACGTTGTGTGTGTGAAGTGTTTTGCTGTATACAGGTGTTATACAGGTGTTATACAGTTGTTATACATCATTGTTATAACTATGAGCAGATTAATACTGCACCTAAATGTGACTATCTTAACACTTTCACACTTTATTATCTTGTGTGTGCTTCAGTTATTAAATGTTTAAGTGCTGCAGCTTGGACTCTCTGACCTTTGACCTCCGGAGGCTAATGTTGTGACTTTTATGTAAAAGTCACTCGGACGCTCATCCAGACGCCGCGTGTTAACGGATTAACGTGCAGGGCTTCATACTGTAGGTCACTGTGTGTGTGTGTGTGAGTGAGAGTGTGAGAGTGTGTGTGTGTGTGTTGAGAGGGGTGGGTGGTAAGGTTGGTCCTAAAATAACCACTCCAACTGTTGTCACCCCCTCCTCTCCCCAAAACCACACACACACACACACACACACACACACATTGCTGGCGCGTCAGTCTGTCACCAGTTCCCACATGGGAGCAGCCGAGTGTGTTTGCAGCCCTCTGTGCAGTTTCAACTTTTAACTTTCTGACTTTATTTTATTTACTTTTAAATCATATTTTTCGTTTGTGGACTTGATGGATTCAGATTTGTGAGTTATTGATCTGGAGAGAGTGGCGAGAAGGTAAGAAACCTCGGGCCCGCTGGTGTGTAACGTCCCTCCTCGTGTGCATGAAGAGGAAGACGAGCAGACTTTGTTTGAAGAGTCATGTGATCACTTTTTAGAAATCAAAACATGAATAAAGTCTCAGGAGGTCGAGGTCCTGCTGCGGATCATCTCACGAGAGGTCGACAGTGAATCAACGATGGCAGGAAGGCTGTGGAAGCTTTCATGAGTTCACATTGATAATAATTTGAATATTCCAGGATTTAAAAAGTCACAAAGAAGTTCGGTGATGTTTGTGGGGTTGCATTTAATTTAATTTAATTTAATTTAATTACATTTAATCAATCTTTAACTGACCTTTTTTTTTCTTCTTACACTTTTTGTTGTTGTTGTTGCCAAACACATAAAGTTTTACTGTGAGTTTAAACCGAGGTGGAGGGACGTAACGGCCACGTAGAAAGAAAAAACACCATAGAAGAAGAAGAAGAAGAAGAGGAGAAAGCAGCTCCTACTTCCTGGTCGCTTCCCTCCAGTCCGACAACACATTTTTGATTCCCTTTTTTAATTTAGAAAACGAGATTAAACCCACTTCACGAGACTGAAGCTGATCTTCTTCTGTGGTATTTCTTGAAGACCACAGGCTCAAATAGTAATTATAATTATAATTATAATTGTAATTAGCAGCTCTATAGATTTCTCCATCAGTTTTTTGTTTGGTTGAAATTAAACCTGAAAATATTCCCAACAGTAAACAAGCTGTCGCTTCATTTCAGTCTGGTGTTAATTTATATATATATATATATATATATATATATATATATATAGAGAAGGAGAGAAGAAGAAGAAGAAAAAGGAGAAGATAAAGTTGAAGGAGAAGAACAAGAACATGAAGATGTAAAAGACAGAGAAGAACAAGAAGGTGAAGAACAAGAAGATGGACGGGAAGATAAAGTTGAAAAAGAACATGATGGAGAAGGGGAAGGAGAAGGAGAACATGAAGAAGGAGAAGAGAAAAGAAGAAGAGAAAAAAAAGGAGAAGAGAAAGTTGTAGAAGAACATGAAGAAGAACGGGAACATGAAGAAGGAGAAGAGAAAGGAAGAAGATGTGAAATAAGAAGGAGAAGAAGGACAAGAACATGAAGATAAAGAAGAAGGCGAAGAAGAGGGCGAAGAAGAGGGCGAAGAAGAAGGCAAAGAAGAAGAAGAAGAAGGCAAAGAAGCAGAAGAAGAAGAAGAAGTCGTCTCCCGTCTCTAGCAGCGTGTCTCGGGTCTTTGAAGCTTCTTCTTCTCTTCATTTGAATAGTGAGCGCTGAGCATTTGATCTCCAAGGTAAAGAAGTGCTGATGGGGTTGAAGGTTATTGGACCGATTGGCGCGGAGGAGGCGGAGCTGTCGCTGGCTCTCTGAGCGGCGGCGCTCTGAAGCGCCTTGATGTCGGCGTGATGAGGGCGAGCCGGGATTGGAGCCGACGCCCCGAGTCGACTGAGAGGATTGATTTAAGGAGCCGGCTGGATGTTTGGGCTCCGTGATTGACAGGTCACGTCTCAGTCTACGTGACCCGGGAAGTGTGTGTGTGTGCGTGTGGGTGTTTATGTATGGGTGTGTGGGGGTGTATGTGTGTGTGTGTGTGTGTGATATTGAAAGATTAAGTGTATTATATGAAATATGAGTCTTCTAAATGAAATGTGTTGTTAACACACACACACTCACACACACACAAACACTCTTCAGTCAAATTCAGGTGTTTGCGTCATACGTGAATGTTTTTCAGGTGTGTGCGCGTGTGTTTGCATATTAAAGCTGTTTTTGGATTATTGAAGCCTCTGAAAGGCACCGGTGACATATTCACCACGGTTTTGAACGACATGTCAACTCTTTGATGAGTGTGTGTGTGTTTATAAGATCACGTGTACATACAGTGTGTTTGCTTCAGCATTGTGTGTGTGTGTGTGTGTTTCTTAGACACAGTGTTGACCGTGAACCCGTCCTTCGTCTCCTGGTGGCACGTCGCTGTGTGTTTCTGTCGTGAGATGAAAGTGTTGCGTGAGACTTGACTCCAGATCTGATTGAGGACGACGTTGAACTCTCAGTAACGAACAGAAACACGTCGAGAACGAAGGCGGCGAAGTCTGTGAGATGAGGAGGGACGTGTGGGTTCTTCTTCTGTTCTCAAATGATCTCAAACATTTTGTTTTAGTCGCTGTTAAGGCTCTGGAGGAGAATTGTCGCACTGTGTGCAACACGCAACAGACCATTTGATCCATTTGAATGTTCAAATATTGGTTATTGGAGAAATGGTTGGCTCTTCTTTTATGATTCATGTCTTAAAGCTGCATTCTCTCTGCTGACCACCAGAGGGCGACTCCTCTGGTTGTATAGAAGTATATGCTTCATGTGTTAAAGCTGCATTATCTCTCCTGACCACCAGGGGGCGACTCCTCTGGTTGTATAAAAGTCTATATATTGACACTACTTCTCTCTTGATGTTTTCCCTCAGTAAACATTGTAAACATGAGTTTATGTCTGAGTCTCTAGTTTCAAGTCTTCTTCTATACAGCATGATGTCATCATTTAGTACATTATGGTCTGTAGAGTCACACAGACCATAAAGCAGGGGATTCATTTCTACATCCCACACCTGCACACAGAGCACTGAGGTCACGCAGTCGTCTCCGGGTTCGAGCCCCACTTATAGTAGTGACAGATGCATTCTGGGCCGCTGCTCACGGGTCACACTGTCGGCCAAGCCGGCAGCGTTGGCGTGACCTACATTCTGTGTGTGTGTGTGTGTTTGAGAGAGAGAGAGAGAGAGGGGTGTTATGTTGTCCGGGGTCGCCATGGCCGGGGGTTCGAAACCAGTTTTTTTTTTTTTTAAAGGTCATCTAATTTTAGTCTAGTTTATTTTTGTTGGTGTGCAGCAGCGTATTCATCGACGGTCGGACCCTTTCACATGTATTTGTAATATGTCTCTCGGGGTTCGTACGCTCATGGAAAACCTGGAAAAGGCATGGAATTTTAAAAGTTATTTCCAGGCCTGGAAAAGGCCTTGAAAAAAAAAAATCCCAACGTTTTTTGAAAAGTCATGTAAATGTTATATTAACCTGTTCATTTGAGCTGAGTTTTAAATAATGAATATGCTTTTAAATAATGACGCTCTAAATATAAGTCGGAATACGCTCTTTCATACTCGCAGCGCACATTTTCCGTGCTGCAAGTGAAAGCACCATAACTGAAAAGACATACACGTTTAACTCTTTTAATTAAACTGTTGTCTCATTCATTTTTATCATTTAAGGTTGTTTACTGTATGCTTTGGAATTGTCTTTGCTAGTTTAAATAAGACATTTTATCACTTATGCACCGAGATGAAAAAATTATTTTGGTCATAGAAATTGGGTTTAAGTCCTGGTCAACATGTGTATGAACCCTGGTGTCTGTCTGCCTGTCTGTCTGTGTAGTTTTAAGCATCTTTATATCTATGTATATATTTATTTATATTTATATATATATATAGTTCAGTATACATTCTGATCTCTGACTTCACACACAAACCTGGAACTCATGAAACTGAGTCAGGTTTAAAACTAGACGTGACGTCATCACTTCTGCTTTTACATGTGTCTGGTTGGTTGCTCAGCCTTGACTATGTAAGTGTGTGTGTGTGTGTGACTGACTGACTGCAGGACGTCTGTGAGGACATTTCGGACCATGTGGAGCAGATCCACGCCCTGCTGGAGACAGAGTTCTCCCTGAAGCTTCTGTCCTACTCCGTCAACATCATCGTTGACATCAGGTGAGTCCTCACCTCATATATATATGAGGTATATTGTATATTTATACTCTGATACTTTAAGGGTTTTATTTGACTTAAATAGTTTCTGGTGAGTTTATTGTTACTTTTCAAGAGTGAATCTTTGACTTCTTTATGCGCTAAGAAATATCGACTATAACTACTTTATTCTTTATTCTTTTGTATATTTCTGCTTCAACACTTTATTGATTTTGTGTTCAATGACAATAAACTACAAATAGTGGGAAGGTTCTTAACTCCAAGGGATTAAAGCAACCACAGACCCATGCTGGTCAACCCTCACCCGATACATATAATACAATAAAATATAATATAAGCATATTTAAAATAATACAAATAAATAATAAAACAAATACATAAAATTCCAAATAAATACTTACATGTATTTAAATATAATTCTAATCAATAAATAAAAATATAAAAAATACAAATAAGTCCATAGAAGAATTACAATATAATTCCAATAAATAAATACAAACATAAAAAATACAAATAAGGCCATACAAGTATTTAAATATAATTCCAATACATAAATAAAAATATAAAAAAGACAAACCTACCATCAAGACACCGGTCAGTCATTGTTTTCGATATTAAAAAAAAGTCAACAGATGACCTGTACATTTATATAATTTCCAAATCTTTTACTACACCTCTAAAATGTATAACACAAATTATAAGTACCTCTAAAAACTAAAAAACTTACCTTTGATTTCATATTGTATTTCATGACTTTACTAAATTATATGTTAAGAAAAGTCATGAAATATAGAATAAATTATATAAACCGAAAATTCTGAATGAAAATGTTTTTTAGAGTGACAATGTGTTAAATGACATTGCATGTATGTGGTGCTATTACACGTGTTTTACTCTGGTGGTCCAGGACGGTGCAGCTGCTGTGGCACCAGCTGAGGGTCTCGGTCCTGGTCCTGAAGGAGCGACTACTGCAAGGCCTCCAGGACTCCAACGGGAACTACACCCGGCAGACCGACATCCTGCAGGACTTCGGCCAGGACCAGCAGCAGGTGACCACGTTGTTTACGCTCCTGAACGCCACCTGCAGAGGAACCACCAACTGGCCTCTAGTTTTACGCCCCATTACCCTTTCTGGTTCCGGCTGCTGTCAGGGGGGGGAAAAATCTCCGGCTGTTCTTTCTTGGAAGGCAGCGCTTCCTGTCTGAGCTGCTAATACGCTCTGTTAAGGAGCCGCGTTGAGCCTGGGCAACGAGCAGGAAGTCAAAGAAACAGTCACTTCCTGTTAGAGCCCATCTGTAGGCTGCTCGTTCGGATTCATTCATGTGTTTTCTAAATGTAAATATACATCGGTGTCTCTGGCGTTGTATCCTATCCTTCGATACTCACTAACAATCACACAGATAACGTTGCTAGATTAAACCGTCATGCACTTTGCGTTTCCCATCATGCACTGGGTCGACCACATGTCTTCATGAAGTCGTTACATGCGGTCTGGACTTCATTTGAGTCTGTCGTCGTGAATCCTTCTTGCTCCGCAGACTCGCCTGGACGCCCTGACGGAGGTGGACGACTGCGGCCAGCTGACCATCCGCTGCAGCCAGGACTACTTCTCCTTGGACTGCGGCATCACCGCCTACGAGCTGAGTGACTACAGCCCCGGTGACGAGGCCGAGGCGCCGGGATACCAGCGCGTAGACGAGGACGAGGACGACCGAGAGCTCAGGGGCCCAAATCCAGAGCCGGCATCAGAGGAGGAGGGCGAAGGAGTCCGCCTCTCCAACCACGAGCACCACAGCAGTTTACCAGAACTCGCCGCCAACCTCAACTGCTCTCCCTCGGCGGTACCCACGATGCAGTGCGGCACGCCCAACCCCGGCGAGAGTGCGAAGCGCCCCCTGCAGGGCGTGAGCCACAGCGCAGAGGTGTCGCCCACGCAGCCGTCGCTCCCCAAGAGGGCCGCGCTGCTCTCGGAGGGCAGGCCGGGGGACTCGAGGGGCGACCCGCTCGCCGGGCTCCAGTTTCAGGCCGAGCTGAGTCGCAGCACCCCGTCTCTCGTGAATCCTCCAGACCGCTCCAAGTTCTGGTTGGAGCTGGACTCGGTTTACCCGGAGAACGTGTCGCAGTCCCACGAGAGTCTGCAGGTCGGTGATTCTTCACCAAGAGGAGCAGGAGAAACATTCAAAGAGCCATTTGAGTGAGTGACACGACTTCTCTTTCACTCCGCAGATCATGAACAGACGGAACCTCCAGAGGAACCACGCGGGCTCCAAGCGGAGCCTCCAGGGGGCGCCGGGTGACCCGCGTAGCGCCGCCCCACCGCCTCCCCAAGACCACGCCTCTCGGAGGGAGACACGCCCACACAGCGAGGGGGACTCTGACTCCTCGGTGCCCTCCCCCATGAGGGAGCGGTTCCTCTCCTCCGACCTGGAGGCGTCTGGAGAGGAGTCGGACCTCCGGCCGCGACCCGGCAAGACGGCGGTCTGGATCGTGCGGCGCCAGAAGGTGAGCGGGTCGTTGCCTCAACACAAGTGACCTCATTTATGTATTTACTTCATTCAAACTACGCGCACATGGAACTCTCATATACTACCGAAATATATATAAATATATGTTTTTGTATTCTTTACTGTTATGATTTCATCTCTTTGTTTGTATTGTTCCTGTTGTTATGCGTAAAGAGACTTTTTATTACATTTTAAAGCTCCGTACAAATACAAATATTGTACGACAAAAATATGATCAGATAAATATAAAAAGTTTCTCTTTTATAAAATCACAATCAACTTAAAAGTTTGAATGGGATCCTCTTCTCCTCTGTCAGGGCGCCCGGGTTTCTCCCAGAACCAGCCCGGACCGGGAGCACTGGTACGGGTCGGAGGAGTTCCTGGCGCTGCCCGCTCAGCTGCGTAAGACGGAGATGCTCGCCATGAAGCTGGAGAGCCTGGCCCAGTCCATCCCTCTGGTGAGCGCCGCCCTCTTACCGTCTGCCTCCGGTCCTGAACACTGCTGATGTTCTGGTTCAATTCTTTTGTCCCGCCTCTAGAGGCCCGACGACTGTGATTCTACCCAGGATGCTTTGCAGGACGTAGACGACTGGGACGTGACGGACTGGGACGCCGGGGAGAGCGGCGACGAAATGCCGTCTGTTCTGCCTCCGCTGGTACGTCGCAGCGCTTATTCTCTTTCAATGTTTCTCAGTCCTGAGATGCTGTTTCTCATGACTCCACCCTGGCCCCGCCCCCTTTCAGCTCCCTTACAGACGGAACCTGCTGAGCCGCTTTAGCTCCTCCTCCTCCGGCGACTTCGCTCCCTCGTTGGATGAAAGCGTCGAGTCCGGTCCGTTGAGCGGCCTGCAGTCCGAAGACGATGACGGGGGGAGGTCGGCGGCGGTGGCGGTAGCCGCCACAGCGCCCCCGGTGGATGCGCGTGGAAGTGCAACGATGGTGCAGCAGCTGCTGGAGGACATTCAGAGTCAGGACGACGACCCGGACATCTGGAGGAAGATAGAGGTATGGGCAGTGGTCCTGTCTGTCTGTATGTCTGCCTCTCTCTCTCTCTCTCTTTGTCTGTCTGTCTGTCAGTGGTTCCCTCGGTCTCTCTCTCTGCAGAACCTCAAAACAAATCCCCCCCCACCGTCACCGCGTTCCCTGTGATGGATTGGAGGCGCTGGCACACCCTCCCCCCTCCCCCCGTTAATTCATCACCTCCCCCTCTAAAGGTCACGTTTGATTGGCAGGCAGCTTATTGATGAGGCTGCCCGGTGAACTAATCAGTCATATCTGTCATATTGAATATGGTGAAATGTCAATAGCTCCAGGGACCGCCGTCCTCCTCGTGGCCGCACCTTTTAATTGGCGCCATTAAAAAGAAGCTCCTCTTAATTTTTTATATTTTTTACTGTTTTATTTTATTCTGGTTTATTTCTTTCCTTCTGTCTCATTTATTGCCTTCATATTCTACTAATTCTGAATATTCTTTAATCCTCTCCACCCCCCCACCCACCCCCCAACCCTTGGGGATCAATGAAGTTCAGCATATCTGATTTATGTGGCTATGCAATAAGATTATCAGTGAGGACGGCGCCGCCGCGATCAATGTGAGACCCAGAAGGTCGTGAGTTTGATCCCCTCATCCCGTCTCTCCGTCGCATTCAGATCGGCCGCATTGATATTCATAATTGATGATGATTTGACTGATGAAATGTCAAAAAGCCGTCCGCTGCTCTCACGTCTCCGTGTTCATCGCTTTTTAAAGCAAAAGACCATCTGACCAAGTTAAAATAAGGAAGCTGGCCGAGATCAATCCATGATTTATTAAAACATCAAAAGCACCTCATTCAGAGTTATTGTTGCACCGACTGTTTAACAACGACGATGCTGTAAGCCACACCCACATTTATGACATCGTGGACACCGATAGGCTGACGAACGTGATCACGACGGGTGATTAAACATAAGAAACCTTAATATAAAAAGCCATACATGTAATTTAAGTATGAACATTTTCTATTTTTAATAATAATAATATATGTATAGCGTTTTTTAAAAGGTACCTATAGAAACTTTACATGGTTAAAAAAAGAAACTATAAATAAAGTGCAAAAAGAAACCGTAATATAAAAAGCCAAACATGTATTTTAAGTACGAACATTTTCTATTTTTATAATAATAATATATATATAGCGTTTTTTTTAAAGGTACTTAGACACTTTAAACAGAAACAATAAATAAAGTGCATAAAGAAACCGTAATATAAAAAGCCATACATGTAATTATATATTATGTAGAAACATTTTCAGTTTTTAATAATAATGATATATGTATAACGTTTTTTAAAGGTAGTTAAAGAGACTTTACATGGTTCCAAACAGAAACAATGAAAGCAATAACAATACAAACATGACATCACAGGCTAACAGCATACTAATCGTTACTCATTTATAACTATAGAGCAGAATACACAGAATTCATCATATTTCACAATAAAATAATAGTCGAGTAAATGCTTCTAAGATCAGAGGTCACGTCCTGCAGAAACATCTCTTGTTCCAAAGTCTCTGATTATTCGGACGCTGGCAGACATCTTCTTTCTCTCTCTCGCCCTCGCGGCTATGTCCCTGAACGCCCCGCGAGCTTTCTCGCGCATCCATAATCCGCCGCGCGTTCAGGGCCCTGAATCATTCACACCGCCCTCTGGCTCGTGTGAGCGCCAGCATAATGCCGGCATGTGAAGCGCTGCGTCTGGATTTTTGGGATGCGTGTTGATAGAAACCCCGAGTCACGTAAAACATATTCATGCCCAAAAGATTACAGAGAAAAGTCCTAAAAGTCCTGAAAATATAAAATAAAACGCAATTAAAAAACTACCATGAATTCTGCTTCTGCCGGCTCTCACACGACACCTCGTGTTAACCACACACACACACACACACACACACACACACACACACACACACACACACACACACACACACACACATTCGTCGCTCCTCTCTGCTCCCGGGTAATTAGCTGATTAGCGGCTTAATTAGCAGCATGTAATCATGGCGATGGATGAGCTGCCTAATTGAGGAAGTGAAGAGAAGAGTCTCAGTGTGGAGGATGACATTCTGCCTCTAGAGAGAGAGAGAGAGGGAGAGAGAGGGAGGGAGGGAGCGAGATGGAGAGAGAGGGGTGGAGAGAGTGAGAGAAAGGGAGAAAAGTGAGAGGGAGAGGGGGAGAGAGAGATAAAGGGAGTGTGAGAGAAATTAGGGAAAGAGGGAGAGAGAGAGACATGGAGAGAGTGAGATGGGGAGAGAGAGAGAGGGGGGGGGAGAAAGGGAGATAGAAAGCGAGAGAGAGGGAGAGGTTGAGAGAGGAAGAGAGAGAGGGAGAGAAAGGGGGGGGGAGAGAGAGAGAGGGGCCGGGGGGAGAGCGGGAAGGTGAGAGAGAGGAAGAGAGAGAGAGAGAGAGAAAAAACGGGAGAGAGAGAGGGGGGGAGGGAGAGAGAAAGGGAGATAGAAAGCGAGAGAGAGAGAGAGATCACTGTCGGAGCAGAAATGAATCAAATCTATCAGGAGGCGTCGTTACCTCTAGGGAGGCTCGGCCATGTTTGTTGTTCGATCTGATCCGAGTGGACGAGGAGCTGGTCTCTGAAGCGCTGAATCGGCCCGTAGAACAGAACCAATCAACTCCGGGGCAGACGGCCCGGAAATGAAGCCGACGTGGACTCAGCTGTTCAACTGAAGTCTTCTTATCTCGACTGTAGATATATTCACTTATCTCTGGTTCCCCGGAGTAAATTCAGTTTTTTACACCAAAGAATAGAAATCAGGAAACAAGTGCTACACTTCAGGTTCAGTCCGATTTTAAACGTGTCGCGGTGCCACATGTCTCTTTAAAGGGTTTCTAACTATGCAGATATGTTCAGGTTTTATCTGTTCAAATCTTGAGATATTCATATTTAAGATTTCTGCCTCCACCTCAAACTACTTTACTTTAAACTGCATTAATTGTAATATTACAATCAGGAGGCCAATGTGTTAAAGCTGCATTATCTCTCCTGACCACCAGGGGGCGACTCCTCTGGTTGTATAGAAGTATATGCTTCATGTGTTAAAGCTGCATTCTCTCTCCTGACCACCAGGGGGCGACTCCTCTGGTTGTATAGAAGTCTACGCTTCATGTGTTAAAGCTGCATTCTCTCTCCTGACCACCAGGGGGCGACTCCTCTGGTTGTATAGAAGTCTACGCTGCATGTGTTAAAGCTGCATTCTCTCTCCTGACCACCAGGGGGCGACTCCTCTGGTTGTATAGAAGTCTACGCTTCATGTGGTAAAGCTGCATTCTCTCTCCTGACCACCAGGGCTTCTGAACCGTCTTCTTGTTCTACTTTCAGAACACGCTTCATGAAAACTAACTTTTGTTTCGTACAAAGTATTTTTCTCGCCTCGGTTCTTTCTTCACGCCGCTGTTGGACATGAATATTTGACCCGAGACTCTGACCTTGACCTCCTCCTCTTCCTCTCTCTGTCCGCCTCGAAACTCCAAAATTTTATGAGACCCACGCAAGGAAATAGATATACGCTCAACACAAAAGTTCCCTAATTGAGCTGTGAGGGACGAGGCCCCTGAAGTGCAGCGCGATGTCTGGAAAACCAAACGAGAGAGAGAGAGAGGAAGGCAGAGAGAGAGAGATATAAGTGTCCCATGCGTCATGCGATCACGGCGTGTTGCGTGCCGTCTGGCCGGCGTCGGCGTCCTCTGCGTGAAGCGCTGCGTCTCCGCGGCACGCCGGCCGTCTAAAAGCTGTGGGAGTCAGACAGACGGCTCGGATCAACACTCGTCTGATTGGCCCGGCGGGGGGGCGGGGACGACCCACCGGCAGCAGAAAGGATGGAGGAAATAAGAGAGAGAGAGAGGAGGAGGAGGGTGTTGTTCTCTTCTCCCGTGTTTCTATAGATAAACAGGTTGAGGACGCGGATCTTTATTTCAGAACAAAACATAAAGAAAGGTTTAAATTCAGATGCTCACGAGCACCAAATATTCATGTTTGTGTTCCTATTATTAATAATAATAACAGATTAATATCTCACGTTTCCCTCATGGGATCTATCAATATTCATCCGGGATACGATGTTCACTTCAAACTTCAAAATTATCGTCATATTCAAAAAAACTGCAGAGGTTCTTGTGTTACGGTTAAAATAAGATGTTAAAATGTTACTACACGAGACATGCTGGAGAGCTGACAGGTGTGTGTGTGTGTGTGTGTGTGTGTGTGTGTGTGTTTGTTTGTGTATACGGTCCACATTAATATGTTAAACCTCGCGGAGACGACTTTCCCCCACGGCAACAGACAGCTGGTGGCGCCGGGGTCTCCCAGGCACCATCTCAGGGGCGCAGTCAGGTGTGACAGGCGGCCTTGTGTCCCACCCTCTCTTTCTTTCTTTCGCTCCATCTTTTTTTGCACTTTCCATTCGTCTTCCTTCCTTCCTTCATGCCTTCCTTCTTTCCTTCATTCCTTCCTGTCCTGCCTGCCTTCCTTTCCTGCCTTTCTGCCTTCCTGCTTGCTTGTCTTTCTTCTTTACTTTCTTCTTTACTTCCTTCCTGCCTTCCTTACTTTCTGCCTTCCTTCCTTCTTGCCTTCCTTCCTGCCTTCCTTCCTGCCTGCTTTCCTTTCCTGCCTGCCTTTCTGCCTTCCTGCATGCTTGTCTTCCTTTCTGCCTTCCTTCCTGCCTGCCTTTCCTGCCTTCCTTCCTTCCTGCCTGCCTTCCTTTTTGTCTTCCTTGCTTTGGATTTTCACGAGAAGCAAGTTAAAGTCTCGGGATTATAAATAAATTAAACTGAAATGAAAGCAGAAAATATGAAAGTGTTTTAGGAAGCAGCTGAACAGGTTCCATGTTTTCTATTACAGATCATTTTAATTAATTTATAATCAAACTCGTTCTTTTTCGTTCCGGCCGATCGGCGCTCCATGTTCTCGTCTTTGGACCAAAAACTCATGAAAAATATCTCGTCTCAACTCGACCCGAAAACACTTAAAATATTTCATTTTAGTAATCTTAAGGCGAAAAACCCTTTAACCACAGAAGAAGAATCCGTTGAAGAGCAGGTGTTTCCTCTCCATGTGATGACATGCCCTCCCCTTCCTCCTCCACTCCCCCTCTCCTCTTCCTCCTCTTCCTCCTCCACTCCCCCTCTCCTCATTCCCCACTGCTCCTCTTCTCCTCTTCCTCCTCCACTCCCCTCTCCTCCGCTTCCTCCTCCACTCCTCCTCTTCCTCCTCCACTCCCCCTATTCTCCTCTTCTTCCCCATCCACTCCCCCTCTCCTCTTCCTCCTCCACTCCCCTCTCCTCCGCTTCCTCCTCCACTCCTCCTCTTCCTCCTCCACTCCCCCTCTTCTTCCCCCTCCACTCCCCTCTCCTCCGCTTCCTCCTCCACTCCTCCTCCTCTTCCTCCCCCTCTTCTCCTCTTCTTCCCCCTCCACTCCCCCTCTCCTCATTCTCCACTCCCCCTCTTTCCTCCTCTATTCCATCCTCTCTTCTCCACCTCCACTCCCCCCTTCCACTCCTCTTCCTCAACTCCCTCTTTCCTTTCTTCCTCTTATACTCCCACTCTTCCTCCTCTTCCTCCACTCCCTCTGTCTTCCTTTCTTCCTGCTATACACCCCTTTTCCTCCTCTCTTCCTCCTTCACTTCCCCTCTCCTCCTCTCCTCCTCCTCCCGTCCCATCAATACTTTTGATTTCCATCTCTCCTCGCTAACGAGCGGCGGAGAGACGGATGGAACCGTATCGATGTTTTCTTTATTTTTCTTTAAGGGTCACGGCTGTAATTAACATAGCGGCGCTCCATCGGTCAAGGTTCCCCTCACACACACACACACACACACCTGCGCATCATACTAGGCGTGCACACACACACACACGTGCGCGGCGGCAGGTCATTTCCATCAGCTCCTCTCCTCCTCCTCCTCCTCCTCCTCCTCCGTCTCTCCGTCTCTCTGTATCTCGCCGTCTGCTTGATGATCTGCAGTCACACTTACACTTGTTATTCACACGAGGCGTTTGAGGTCTGACTGGAAAGAATGGATTTCTGTGCGTCTTCAGCTTTTATGTAAATCCCTTCGAGAAACGGGATTGAATCCAGATGACGGGAAGCCGACCGAAACCACAGAAGAAGAAGCTCCAGACTCCATCTCAATAATTACAAATAATGTGTATATTAATATATTTAACTTGAATTTAATTCCTCCTTTTCCTCCTCTCCTTCTTTTCCTCCTACACTCCCTCTCCTCCTCTTCTTCCTACACTTTACCTCTCCTCCTCTTCTTCCTACACTCTCCCTCTCCTCCTCTTCCTCCTCTACTCCCCCTCTCCTCCTCTTCCTCCTCCACTCCCTCTCTCCTCCTTTCCTTCCTTCACTCCCCCTCTCCTCCTCTCTTCTTCCTACACTCTACCTCTCCTCCCCTTCTTCCTCCACTCCCCTCTCCTCCTCTTCCTCCTCCACTCCCCCTCTCCTCCTTTCCCTCCTTCACTCCCCCTCTCCTCCTCTTCTTCCTACACTCTCCCTCTCCTCCTCTACTCCCCCTCTCCTCCTCTTCCTCCTCCACTCCCCCTCTCCCCCTTTCCCTCCTTCACTCCCCCTCTCCTCCTCTTCTTCCTACACTCTACCTCTCCTCCCCTTCCTCCTCTCCCCCCTCCTCCTGACTCTCCTCCTCTTCCTCTCCTCTCCCCCTCTCTCTTCCTCCTTCACTCCCCCTCTTCCTTCTCTACTCCCCCTCTCTCTTCCTCCTTCACTCCCCCTTCTTCCTCCTCTATTCCCCCTCTCTCTTCCTCCTTCACTCCCCCGCTTCCTCCTCTACTCCCCCTCTCCCTCTTCCTCCTCCACTCCCCCTCTCCTGCTTTTCTTCCTACACTCTCCCTCTCCTCCTTTTCCTCCTACACCAACACTCCCCCCCTCTCTTCCTCCTTCACTCCCCCTCTCCTCCTCCTCTTCCTCCTTCACTCCCCCTCTCCTCCTCTTCCTCCTACACTCCCCCTCTCCTGCCTGATTTGAGGGTCATTTGCAGTCGTGGGTGGTTTTCTAACCAAGGAAACAAAAACCAAGACACACAGTTTCTTTTGAGTGTTTAACCAGAAGAACGCACAAAAACAACAAACACACAAACAACAAACAAGCAGCCGCACAACGATCCCCTGGATGACGTATTAATCTCTCTGTTTTTAATCTCTCTGTTTTCATCCTTTACATTTCTCATGTCTTCTTCCTGTCACCAGTTACGGTTTAAACTCTCCCTCCTCCTCCTCCTCCTCCTCCTCCTCTAAGCCGTCTCCTCCGCTCCTTTTCAGGAGTGAAGTGGATTCAAAGGCTCGGATCAATACTTTGATCAGAGGCTGTTTCACGCGGCTCCTCCTCGTCTTCACTGATTCTTCAATCGGCTCGTTCACAACGAAACGTTTCATCTTTCACTGAAGTCACATTCCTGAGTTCATGCAGCGCTCGCCTCCACCAGCAGGGGGCAGTAGCTGTCCACCTCTTCTTCTTCTTCTTCTTCTTCTTCTTCTTGTTCTGGTTCTTGTTCTTCTTCTTCTTCTTCTTCTTCTTCTTCTTCTTCTTCTTCTTGTTCTGGTTCTTGTTCTTCTTCTTGTTCTTCTTCTTCCTTTCTCTTCTTCTTCTGTCTGATCTATTGAAGGGTAATCTCTGTGATGGAGACACATGTTTAACTCTTTATCTCTTTCTTGCATCTCTTTCTTCTTTCCTTTCCGTCTTAAACTCGTTCTCATCTTGTCCTCTTTCTTCTCTTCCCACCTTACCGTTCCCTCTCTTTTCTTTGGGGTGTTTTTGTAAATAAAGTCGTTGCTCTGGCTTTATTGTCACTGATTATTTGTTTGTGCAAACTTACTCACAATAAACAACTTCTGTTTTCTTTTCAGTCTGTTTTTCAGTTTATTTTCTTTTTATTCTGCCCCTTTCTCTCTCTTTCTCTCTCTCTCTCTTTGTTTGTGTTTCTGCTTCGTCACCGTCCACCTTTATTCCATCCCTTCTATATCCGGCTCTATCTTTCTTTTTTCCCATTGTGCCTCTGTTCATCCTCACGTGTTTCACCTGTTACGTCCTGCGTCCAGCTCTGAAGCACGGAAACACCGTCCAGCTTCTCTCTCTTCATCCTCTCATCATCATCATCATCATCATCATCCTCTCCTTCATCCTCTCATCATCATCGTCTCATCTCCTTCATCCTCTCATCATCATCCTCATCCTTATCATCCTCTCCTCTCATCATCCTCTCATCATTATCTCCTCTCCTTCATCCTCATCATCTTCTCCTCTTCTCCTTTTTCTTCTCCTCCTATCATCTCCTCTCCTTCGTCCTCTTATCATCATCTCCTTATCATCTTCTTCTCTACTCTTCTTTTTTTTTCTCATCATCTCCTCTCCTTCATCCACTTATCATTATCTCCCCTCCTCTCCGTCATCCTCTCATCATCTGTTGCTTTCTCTCCTATTCAATATTATTATTATTATAACCTGTTGGATTTCTTTCAGCTCCTCCTCCTCCTCGTTCTCTCCATCCTCTGCAGTGTGATTGTGTGTCCTGTGATCTGTTCTTCTTTTATTATTTATTTTAAATCACCTGACTAAATTCCCCCCCCCCTCCCCCCCCAGTGTTTCGTGCAGCAGTTGGACGGGTTCATCTCGTGGCTGCAGCAGGCATTGGACAGCACAGACAACTGGACGCAGCCCAGACAGGAGCTGGACAGCCTTAGGGCGTACCTGGACACACACCTGGTGAGAACACACACACACACACACACACACACACAGTTATCCCTCTTTAACATAAAACAACTCCTTATTTGTCCCTCAACCTTAAGAACGAGTCTCATCCCTCGAGCGGGCCTTTTAAAGACCTGTTCGTCCTCACAAGGATATACATACAAGAACACACACGCACACACACTGTCAACGCTCTTATACATTGAGATGTCAGTGGACAACCACACACACACACACACTACACACTCGCTTGTAGGAACACGTATTTGCATTCATGCATATGGATGTGCCTCTCACACACACACACACACACACACACACACAAACTCACTCATGTGTTTGAACGTTGACTCTTTATTTAAAACAGAATCTCCACCAGTTTACTCCTGAAGGAAGTGAATGGTTTAAAAACACCTTCAATCAATCTTACTAAAGTGATGAAGATGATGAAGATGGTGGTGATGAAGATGGTGATGATGATGGTGGTGGTCATGAAGATGATGAAGATGCTGATGATGGTGGTGATGAAGATGATGGTGATGATGATGATGGTGGTGGTGTTGAAGATGACGGTGGTGATGGTGATGAAGATATTGATGATGGTGGTGAGGATGAAGATAATGTTGGTGGTGTTGAAGATGATGGTGATGAAGATGGTAGTGATGGTGATGATGAAGATGATGGTGATGATGATGGTGGTGATGAAGATGGTGGTGTTGATGGTGAGGAAGGTGGTGGTGATGAAGATGATGGGAACACAGACTGACTCCCATTTCATCTTCAGCGCTTTCATCCTGATTTCTCTTCTTTTGTTCCAATTTGTTTTCCTCTCTTTCTCCTCCTCCTCCTGCTGCTCTGCCTTTTCTCTCTCTCTCTCTCTCTCTGCTGCCATTTTATGTTTGTTATTTTCTCACCATCTGCTCTCCTCTGTCTCTTTTCTTTTTTCCCTCCATTATTTATCTCTCCGTCTTCCATTTGTTTTATTCTCCTAAAATAGAAAAATAATCAAATAACCGCCCCGTGTTCCTCTAATTCACACACACGTCCTTTAAAAGACCGAGCGCCTATAGAACAGTGAGTGCTGCCTCACACACACACACACATACACACACACCACACACAAATGCACACACACAAACGCAGACAAGAAGCACTTTGGCGATTACTCACTCTCTTTATGGCAAACATATGGGCTTCACACACCAACACACACACACACACACTCACAGACACACACTCACAGACACACACACACACAGACACACACACACAGACATCACGTATGAATTTTAAAAAACAACTGATTCTGAGTGTGCACACACAAACACACACATACACACACAGTAAGACAAACAAGATTGTATTTGCATAGAAGCGTACAAATGCAAACATATGTATATGCACAACAGTAGGCATGTGTTTTACACACACACACACACACACACACACACACATACACAGTTACTATTTGCATATATTTGCATGTTCCTAGACAGATTTCCAAATCAGCATCTCCATATCCGTCCCTGAAGAACAGCATAACACACACACGCACGCACACACACCAAGTTGTCTCATCTAAATATTTATTTCCGCTGTGTGTTTGTTTGTCGGTTTGTTTACACGTGTTGACTTTGTTGTGCGTGCCAGCAGTGCTAGCGTTACCGGCGGTTAGCTTCAATTAGAATCCGCGGCTGTTAATTGGCCGCATCTCGTTAAATAAAACAAAAAGAGGATGAAGAGGCATCGCTAACGGGACTCTGAACCGGAGCCGCGTGTGTGTGTCTGCGTCGATAGTCACACTCACACTTTGTAGTTATTAGGGTCTCTGTGTGTGTGTGTGTGTGTTCTTGGTTGATTACAAGAGAGAGAGAGATGTTTCCTCTTTGTCTTTTTTCTCTTTTATTTCATCCTCTATTTTTTACTGCTCACTAGATGATGATCTCTGGTCGAGGTTTCTCATTTTAGGAAGTTTGACATGTTTAAGACCAAAAGAAGAATAAAACACTGAAGTTATTAGAGTCAAATGCACCATAAAGCGGGGATGCTTTAGGGGTGGGGCTTCAGGGTGATCGACAGGTCTATGACGAATAAAAACTTCAGAATAGAAACCAAAGAATATTTTAGCTTTAAAAAATTACTTTATTATCAAAGAAGTTGCTCATTAATGTTTCATATATCAACAAAAAGAAGATATTTTGCAGCAGCTTTGCAAGAATAAAATAAAATAAAGACGGGTCATTGTAGTTAAATCAAACAGACTAAAAATAGTTACTTTGTGTGGGACTACTTTCTGCGGAGGATTAATCTCCAGACTAACTGCAGTGTGATGATGATGATGATGATGATGAAGGACCAACAGTGAGGCTCATTGATGTGTTTTAATGATAAAAACAGAGCTCAGTGATACATTCCTTGCTGCTTCTGGTGTTTTCTTGACATGTATTGACAACAACAACAACAACAACATCTCCTTTAATCTCTTTAGTTATGCAAAGTAGACCAAAGTCATTTTTAAGAAACAATGTTGCTCTTTGTTTCACTCTCTTATCTCTTCTTTTCTTTATTCCTCTCACACACCCTGTTACTCTTTCTCTCTATATTGCTTTCTCTTGCACACGCACACACACACACACACACACACCAACACACAAACGCAAACACACACAGCTTCAGGGCAGCAGTGGAGCTGCTCTCTCCCAATTGAATATTTGGTCCAGCTGGTGTGTGTGTGTGTGTGTCGATATGTGTGTTTTAGGGCGCGTGGAGCGAATAAGCACAGGTCTTTCCGGAACCCCGGGGAGATCAGTGAGGCGAGAGGATGCAAACACACACACACACACACACGCACACACAGAGGCTGCTCTTTGTAAGGCGCTGAGAGATGGCGGCCAATGAAAGGCCTATTGATTGGGTCTGATGGGCGATCCAGGCCTTTGAATCCCATTACCAGCAGCAACACACTAGTGGTGGCAACATGAGGGGAGGGGGGGGGGATAAAGAGGGAGCGAGGAGGGGGGGTCAACAACTACCTCTCACACCAAACTGACTGAATCTGGAAATGCAGATCATGTGTGGAAACCCTCTGAACGTCTAACACGAGCAGAATCTCTTCTTCTGTGGTGGGGGACCAGCTCACTGTGGGTCCAGGCTGGTACCGGTCTGGTCCCGGCCCGTTGGAGGATTACTCACTTCACTTTAATCCCTTCAACAACGTTTCAGATTTGGGTTTTTTGTTCTCCGGTCCTCCAGCAGGGGGATGGAGGTTGTGCGTCAGGATATTTCTTTCAGATGGAAACACACTTTATTGCTCCAGTTCCACCTTGACAAAGGCAGCGCAGGTTCTTCAGTTGTTACCCTTTCACAATAAAAACCCCAGACATATGTTGTGTTCCCTGAGCCAGAAGGAGAAGAGAAGAAGAAGGAGGAAAATAAGAAGGAGAAGGAGGTGGAGAAGAAGGAGAATAATGAGAAGGATAAGAGAAGAAGAAGGAGGAGAATGTGGAGGAGTAGGAGGAGAAGGAGAAGATGGATGAGAATGAAAAGGAGGAGATGGAGAAGAAGAAGGTGAAGAAAAGGGAGAAGGGGGGAGGAGACGAAGAAGAAGAAGGGAGAAGAAGAAGAAGAAGAAGGTGAAGAAAATGGAGAAGGGGGAGGAGAAGAAGAAGAAGAAGAAGAAGAAGAATGAGAGAGGAAGAAACATGTTGGGGGGAGAATAGACGAGGGATAGAAGTTGACAAGAACGACGGAATAACGGAGAGGATGGTAGATAAAAGGAGGGAGGAAGGGAGAGAGAGTAACGGAGAGATTGAAGAAGTCATTTTGGTGGAAAAGAGGGAGAAAAAGAGAGGGATGCACTGCGAGAAGGGATGGGGGAAAGAGAGAGTCGTTTTATTGCTTCATATAAAAGGTGTAAGCAGGAAAATCGAGAGAGGGAAAGCAAAGAGAGGAGAGGGCGAGGACACACACACACACACTCAGACACACACACACACACACACTCACACCTCTCGGAGGGATACAGCCGTATAGTTTCTCTCTGAACGGAGACAATTTGATCATCATTATTACAAAGACTCTTTGATCAGATCATGTCTCATCAACCCGATCTGCTGTGTGTGTGTGTGTGTGAGAGAGAGCCTCTGTTCAGCACAGCTCGACACACACACACACACACACACACACATACTCTCAATGTCAAACCTCAATGTCATCGTTCCGTATCTTAGCGCCCTCGCTAATATGCTAATGCTAAGAAGCTAAATGATATTAGGTGGTTTCTGAAGCGCTGCGGGCTAATATGTTAATACAGGTAATCTGATCACTGGGCTTTGAAGTGTGCGTGTGTGTGTGTGTCTGTTTCTGTGTGTGTGCCTGTGTGTATGTGTGTGTGTGTGCCTGTTTGTGGGTGTGTGTATGTGTGTGTGTGTGCCTATTTGTGTGTGTCTGTGTGTGTCTTTGTGTGTGCAGGGAGTTGGAACGTTTGAGGCCACAGGACACAGCTGTTGAGAAAAATACATCCACCTGTTTCTTTCACCATTCAACAGTTTGAGTTTAAAACTATTTAAGAATATACACTTTTAAATTAGTCTCTGCATATTACCCATCCTTGGTTATTAAGGAGCAGTGGGCTGCGGTGAAAGCGTGGAAGCAAAACAACTGGGGTTCAGTGCCTTGCTCAAGGACACTTCGACTTGCAACTAATGGGGAGAGCGGGGATCGAACCCACAACCCTGCGGTTGCAGGACGGCCCTCTTTATAACTTTAACTATTTATACAACACTAGTGATAGTTAGACACAGTTTTAATTTAATTATTTAACATATTAAACTAGAATTGGCACTCGATAGAGCGCATACCTTTGCATATCACAAGATTGGGCATTGAGTTATGAACATGTTGGCATTAGTTGCATGCCAATTGGATAAAAATTGACCGTGCTATGGTAAAAAGAAGATGTTGACCTATCCATGACCTTGACCTTTGACCCGATTGATCCCAAAATCTAATCAAATGGTCCCCGGATAATAACCAATCATCCCACCAAATTTCATGCGATTCGGTTTAAAACTTTTTTTGTTATGCGAATAACACGCATACAAATAAATAAATAAATAAATACACGGCGATCAAAACATAACCTTCCGCATTTTCAATGCGAAGGTAATAACTCTCTTTGCATTAGATTATTGTTTATTTGAGTGTAGAGCTATGGTACATAAGAACCTTTCTCTAATATTATAACATAAAGCCATTTAATTTGAAACCTTCAAAATAAAAGCACGGGATATTTTTCTTCAATTTCTTTAATTAAAGGTGATCATGTGCCCTTCATATGTGTGTATATATATGTATATATATATTAGGGCAAGTGACTTTTTTTCGTCCCAATATGCGCGCACACGCCGGCATCCGAGCTCTGCGGCGCGCGAGACGGAGATCGGAGTCGTGTTAACGCGACACGTAGAGACAGAATGACACGCTGCTGGTTAGAGACGACCAACAACAGACGGATTGGAAGCTCATTCTGCGCATGCGTTAAATGCGTTAAAAAAATTAACTAATTAATCCTGTAATTTAATCATAACGCGTTATTTTTCACAGCACTAATATATATGTATATATATATATGTATGTGTATACATATACATACATATGTATACATATATATATATATATATATATATATACATAGTCAGGACCATCAATATTTGGACATTGACACAGTTTCCATCCTTTGGGCTCTGAACACCACCACAATGGATTTTGAATGAAACGATCAGGATGAGCTTTAAGAGCAGACGTTCTGCTTTCATTTGAGGGTCTTTACGTCCACATCAGGTGAACGGTGTAGGAGTCAGTGGCGGCTCCTGAAAAAATTCTCAGGGGGGGCAATTTTTTTGATAATGATTAACCCTCCCAAAACCACAGACCTTCAGACAGCTGTCTATGTGTAGCTTTCTCACAATGCCATCAAGTCATGTGACTCCAGTCAGTGTGACGGCTGTGACTGAACTCTGTCTGTGAGCTTGTAGTTAGTTCATAAGCAGACAGACAGTCTGAGGCCGTCTGTGAGCTGTCTGTCAGTAATCCAGCTCCTGGTCTTTGATTTGGTGATTTTTTTCAACAAGATTTAAATAATTATAATAATAATAAATATGAGATCCCCATTTGTGATTCCTGCATCTGTGCTTTTTCAAATAATAGAAGAAATACAATTGCAATCACTTTCAAGAAAACCAGATTGCTCCACCAGACAAGAAAAAGCTAAATGTTGAGCTTTTGTTTTGAAGGGCAACAGCAGAAAAGCCAAACTCACGGAGGTAAGACCTGGCAAGTCGCCAAGAATCTCGGCTGTCGCGCATGCGCAGGCACAACTTGTAAATACCGTAACGTAAACATTTACATTAAGGTACAGGCATTTCAACATTTATTTATTCATGACTTAGTTTTATGTCGGTGTACTTTGACCGTGTGTAATATGTGGAGTTGTCAATAAAGGTCTTTCTGCATTTCCCCTGCGCCTCACCTGTAGTCCTATGTTCCTCTTTCAAGGAGCACAGCTGACAACACGGCTGTCAGAGAACCCGTTTACAGGCGTTCTTTAACATCAGGCGGAGATCTTTTCTGACGTCCATCTTCCAGTCAGGAAGAAAACGTTTCAGAAGACACCTCAGAAAATGTTCGAGAATGAGGAACAATGTGTTTCTGATTTTATTTTCATTTTATTTTGGAGAGCGACAGGGAACGTCTCCGAGGTCGACCGATCGACGTGTTGGCGACCACTGGTCTAGGAGGTCCTACTTCTATTGTTGCCGATGTGTCTTCAATGTTACGCCGACCGAAGGAGTCTCTTTCAAAGAAAGAATTGAATCGCTGCTGTTGCCCTGAGCACTGGCCGACTGAATACGCCTCTGTCGAAGCTGTATGACGACTGAGACGCTTTTACGCCGATTAATTATGACAAGACCTGGAGGGGCGACTCCTCCCGGAAGCCATAGAGAATGCATTGAGAGCTCTGTTTTGTGAAAAAAATGGGTTTAACATTGGAGTCAGTGGGAGAGGTCTGGGGCGATTTTCATTTCGCCCAAAATCGCCCCAGAAGAGGCGGGGCCATTTGAAGCACGACTTTAGGCTGACTGAATGACTGTTACCTGATTGGACAATGACATACAGAGGCAGAGCAGACGTCTAGTGGTAGAATGCGACTTTTTTCTTTTCTTTTTTTCTTTTTCTTTTCCCCCGAGGCAGTGCGTCGCCCCAATCGCCCTTATGGACAAGCCGCCCCTGGTAGGAGTTACAACACATTTTATACGTGGACCCTCCTTTATAAGGGACCAAAAGTAATTGGACAAACTGACATCATCATCATTGTAATTGTCCATTTTAATACTTGGTTGGAAATCCTCTGCAGTCAATGACAGCCTGAAGTCTGGAACCAGAGACGTCACCAGGCGCTGGGTTCATCCCTGGTGACGCTCTGCAGGCCTCGACTGCCACCGTCTTCACTTCCTGAAGCTTCTTGGGCCATCGTCCCTTCAGTTTGGTCTTCAGCAAGTGAAATGCAGCTCCATTGGCTTCAGGTCAGGTGGTTGACTTGGCCATCGCAGAACATTACACCTCTTTGCCTTAAAAAGCTCTTTGGGTCTCTTAGCCCCGCCCCCTCTTAGTCCCGCCGCCTGTGATTGATTGCCGAACGCTCTCAACGATTCTCTGGTCTCCGTATATTAAATGGCAGGAAGTGGAATAAGACGTCTGAAATACGATCTCTCTCTCCTCGATCGCCCGGCTCATTCACCCCGAACTAACGCCCCCCCCCCCCCCCCCACTCGGTTACGCTGTGTTCTTAGCGGCGCTGATAAATGTACTTTATGTTTATTAGAAGTATTTCCAGCAGCTTATCTGGAACATTATTCGGTTCTCCGAGTCGAGCGTCGCTCCATCGTCGTGAGATTTGAAGTAATTTACGAGGTTTTGAACGCGGCCGTGTTTATTCGGACGATAACGACGTGCGGTGGGTTGTTTTCGGGAGAGAGAGATATGGACGATGGCTCTGCTTCTGGAAGTCATATTTTATTTTTTATCTGTGAACTGTAATATGTGAGGAGCTGTGTCTGGGGGGGCCGGGGGTTTGAGTCCCTCACGCTGCTTAATTACACAGAATTTAACTTGAGTTATTGTTAGTTTAAAGTTAGAGGAAGCAACGATATTTTAACAATGTTTACTAATTTTTATTATTTAGAATCTAATTATTATGATATATTGTTCATTAATTCTAATTATTATAAAATATAATTATTATAATTATAAGATATTATCGATTCATTATACTTATTATAATATATAATTACTATAATTATGATATATTATTAATTCATTATAATTATTATAATATATTATTATATTTCTTCTTCATTAGTTTGTGTATTATAAAATTAGTCAACGGGTGTGGGGGGGTTGGGGGGGGTATTGTTGTCAGAAAACAATAGAATCCCGTGTTGTCTCCTTTGCTTTGTTCTGGTGAAGTTTATATTGGCTCGTTTTATTTCCTTCTATTTATTTAACGGGACAGACGGCTGAGATCTCCTCTGAAGTATATTTAATGCTTCTGTCTGGAGATCAGGCTGATCAGAGAGTGTGTGTGTGTGTGTGTGTGTGTGTGTGTGCGTGTGTGCGTGAGAATATGTGTGTGCATTATTGTATAATAGCTGATATTAATATTTGTTATTACTATTTTTACTTATTACCAAATGCTTTGTATAACATATCTGCACATTAAATTGTAACCAATTATTAAACATGAATAAAGTATTAAATATTTAGATTATGTTTGTAGATGATTTATAAACTAATTGTTAACATAGAAAAGTATAAACTGTACGTAATTAAAGTTTATAAATGTTTAACAAAGTTTTTATTCACCATGAGGAACATTTGAATTATCTCTCAAATGTTTTATAGATATTTATGAATATTATTATCATCAGTTGTAACTTCATAAAAACTTTTTACAAAACTAATTCTTCTCAAACAACAAATACCTATACTTATATATTGTATCTTAAATGAGTAATTACAATTAATAAACAGCATAAATCGTAGCAGAAATAATAATGAACAGTAAAATAATTAAGAACTTAAAAGTTAAATGAACAATCGGTTTCCCATTTATTAATGATGCTGATTACTCATATGATTTATGTTTATGTGTCGTTGTATACGTTTAATATCTTTGGGCAGAACAAGAAGTTTAAAGACCTTAAAACAGACTTGTTAAATTATTTTATTTTTTATCACTTTTCAAAAGAATAATCAACAGAAAATTGAATTTGCAGGATTTATTTATATATACTGTATATATATATATATAAAAATTCATCCCAAACTTACAGCTGCACTACAGCCTCTTCTGATCTGTGTGTTTGTGTGTGTGTGTGTGTGTGTGTGCCTGTTCGTGTGCGTGTGCGTGCTCTGACCTTGTCTCATGCTGACTGATGTCGCCGCCTGTCGTTCCCTCAACCGGCTCAGCGGGTGTGGGGGGGTTGGGGGGGGGGGGTATTGTTGTCAGAAGACAATAGAATCCCGTGTTGTCTCCTTTGCTTTGTTCTGGTGAAGTTTATATCGGCTCGTTTTATTTCCTTCTATTTATTTAACGGGACAGACGGCTGAGATCTCCTCTGAAGTATATTTAATGCTTCTGTCTGGAGATCAGGCTGATCAGAGTGTGTGAGTGTGTGAGTGTGTTTGTGTGAGTGTGTGTGTGTGTGTGTGAGAATATGCGTGTGCAGCATTTCCCATGGCAGCACAGCAGGATGTCAGAAGTGGTTAAGTCTTGAGGACTGAGCACCTTGAGGCTTACACACACACACACACGCACACACACACACTCACTCTCACACACGCACACACACTGAGGCTGTAGTGCCGTTCACAGATCTGACTGCAGTGTTTTCCATCAGCGCCTCCGGCTGCTCTGAGACTCCTTAGGTTTATCATCCATCCATCTCTATATATATATTTATATATATATATTTATATAAATATATATCCTATTATTTAAACTCCTCTTCTCTCCTCATAGAGAATAAAGTGGAGAGAGAGAGAGATTTCCTCTGTTTTTTTCTCTCTTTTATTTCATCTTCTGTTTTTACTGCTCACTAGATGATGATCTCTGGTCGAGGTTTCTCATTTTAGGAAGAGAGATTTTTTGGATTTTTAGAAAACCTTTATTTTAAACTTTGCACTTTGTTAAAAACCAGACGCTCACACAAACATCCCCGTACACACACAGCAAACACTCCGTTAAACAATAATCACTTTGACGAGGAACAAACAACGTTAACCAAACAAATTACCGCTTTCAGCTCGCAGCCTCCGTCCTCACGCAGAGAGAGAGGTTGGAAGAGAGATAGAGAGAGAGAGAAAGAGAGAGAACAAAGTGGAAAGGGAGAGAGAGAACGAAGTGGATGGAGACAGAGAGAGAGAGAACGAATATGTTCACAACTCTTCTGATGAGTCGTGTTCCTTCTTCTTCACCTTCATAAATCATCCTGTCAGTAATAATATATATGATATAATAATAATAACAACATTATAATGTCGTCACACCAGCTGTCACATGACCAGAACCCTTTTTATTTGGAGGTGAAAGTTGAGGCTTAAACGGTGATGTCATGATTCAACGTTCTTCACTTCTGATGTCATTAAATAAAATAACACCGGGACACGGTGACTTTGATCTTTGTGTGTTCTCAGAGCTTCAAGCTCGACGTGGACGCTCACGCCGCTCTGAAGGAGAGCGTGATGGAGGAAGGCCGAGCACTGCTCGTCATCATCACCTCCCACCAATCAGGTGCGTCCTCACACACACACACACACACACACACACACACACACACACACACAGGTGGCCCCTCATCGGAGACCCGACTCCGTTCCATTCATTATTAATATTCGGATGAACAGATTGACCTTCAGGGAGGAAGCTGGGTTTTAATGTAGCCGAGAGAGACGGACGGAGAGATGATGACAAAAACGAGACGAAGAGGAAGATGTGGGAAAGGGAAAAAGCCAACGGCCAAAAAGAAATGATTAATACGTTTTATATTTTTCAAAATCTCTGCAGCCAGAAAGACGGAGCGAGAGAGAGAGAGAATATATAGAAGAGAAATAAGTTTCGTACTCTCTTTGTTAATTGGGTCTCCAGCGAACGCCCCGTGGAGGTTCAGGGACCTCTGAATATGTCGGACAAACCAGATGTCTGACCCACTGTGGAGCGTCTGTGTTCTCGTGTTCATCCTTCAGCAGCAACACCGAACACATCAAAGCTTCAGTTAGAATAAAGACAACAACAAGTTTCCTTCATCAGCGTTAACCCAAAACCTGAAGACTGAAGTTCATTGAGAGCAATGTAACGAGCCAACATGGACGTGTTGCTGGCCCTGCGTTGAGGAACAATGAAGAATAACTTCACAACATGTCATACGAGTCGCTGCACGACGACACGTTGAGCACTACCGTGTCCGTCCACAGGGGCCGCCACTGTCGCCACGAAATGAAGAAAAAACATAAGACAAGATCGTTGTCAACCGGTCCGGCCCAGACCGGTTCCCCCTCCTGACCCTCCTCTGTTTCTTCCTCTCCCCCCATTCATCCCTCCATCTCCTCGCCCTCCGCTCTGTTTCTTCCTCTCCCCCCATTCATCCCTCCATCTCCTGACCCTCCTCTCTCTTTCTCCCTCTCCCTGTTCTTCCCTCCATCTGCTGATCCTCCTCTCTCTTTTTTCCTCTCCCTTCATCCCTCCATCTCCTGACCCTCCTCTCTCTTTCTTCCTCTCCCTTCATCCCTCCATCTCCTGGCCCTCCTCTCTCTTTCTTCCTCTCCCTCCAGGTCTGAAGGAGATCCTCCACATGGTCTCCAGCCAATGGGATCAGCTCCAGCGGCAGATCCGGCGCCAACACGGCTGGATGCTGCGCGCCCTCCGCTGCGTCCAGGCCCGCCTCCTCTACGCCGGCCAATCACACGAGCCCCTTGCGGCACAGCCGGACACGTCGGCCAATCGGACGGCTCCGTGCCCTCCGGACGACATCAAGGTTTGTTTATGTCAATCCTCAAATGTTGTTCTGTCTGGTCCATGATTGTTTTGGACTGTTGACACACAGACACACACACACACAGTTTTCCTTTGTACATTTCTTTGCATCGTTTGTATTGGCTGCCAATCACCGTCCTGATTGGTGTCTCTCTTGTCATTGGCTGATAGTTAATTGGCTGGACTTTAGTTAATTAGATGTAATCTCCCTCTCCCTCATCGCAACAGACATGTAATTGTGTGTGTGTGTTTGTGTGTGTGTGTTCGGTGTGTGTGTGTCTTTAATTCTTCTGATTCCAACAAACATCTCTATTTAATGTTTTTAATTATAGTCGCATTCGCTCAGAACAAATATCTATCCCCCCTTTCTTGACGGATGTTTCTAAACCCAGAGACCCGAGAGGAATGAAAAATAGGGAGAAAAAAGACAGATATTAGAGATTCCGTGTGGAAACCAACATGTAGAGGAGCCTTCATCCTTCATCCTCCGCCTCTCCACATCCAGTTACATGGTGGTGCGTTCAAGAACAAACAGTTAGAGAAATGGGAGTCGGTAATGAATTACAGCGTCATCATGATGCGTTCAAATGTCATCCCGTAAAACTTAAGGACATCTGTTTCTTAAAGATTAATTCTGAGTACATGGTGCGTTCATGAGCAGCTCAGAAAATACATCAAACCAAAATGACCATTTATCAGAGCAACTGTAGTTACCTCCACCTCCTCCTCCTCTTCTTCCTCCTCCTCTTCTTCATCCCTCTCCCCCTCCTCCTCTTCTTCCTCCTCTTCTTCATACCTCTCTTCCTATTTTCCCTATTCTTCCTCCTCCTCTTCATCCCACTCTTCCTTCTCCTCCTCTTTCTGACTGGTTGTTTTCAGATTGTTTCGTAGCAATTAGAGCTGCAGCGCCTGATCACTGTGATCAGTCAACAGTGACAGCCATTAGCTTTGTGTGTGTGTGTGTGTGTGTGTGTCCGTCCATTAGCTGTTGGTCGCAGCACATTAACAGTTCGTTCATTATCTGTGTGAATCTCCTTCTGCACTTAAAGCTTTGATCCGTGAAACCTGCGAACAACAAGCTGCTCGTTGCTCCTGTGGAACGCTGTAGTACCACATCCGTCCTCTGGGGGAGCCACCGCCAAACCAGACTAACCAGCCAGGACTTAAGTTATCCTGAACCAGGACTTAAGTTATCCTGAACCAGGACTATAGTTATCCTGAACCAGGACTAAAATTATCCTAAACCAGGACTACAGTTATCCTGAACCAGGACTTAAGTTATCCTGAACCATGACTTAAGTTATCCTGAATCAGGACTAAAGTTATCCTGAACCAGGACTAAAGTTATCCTGAACCAGGACTAAACTTATCCTGAATCAGGACTAAAGTTATCCTGAACCAGGACTAAAGTTATCCTGAATCAGGACTAAAGTTATCCTGAATCAGGACTAAAGTTATCCTGAACCAGGACTAAAGTTATCCTGAATCAGGACTAAACGTATCCTGAATCAGGACTAAAGTTATCCTGAACCAGGACTAAAGTTATCCTGAACCATGACTAAAATTATCCTGAACCAGGACTACAGTTATCCTGAACCAGGACTAAAGTTATCCTGAACCATGACTAAAATTATCCTGAACCAGGACTACAGTTATCCTGAACCAGGACTAAAGTTATCCTGAACCAGGACTAAAGTTATTCTGAATTTAGGCGAGTGTCAATCATGCCATCAGGTGACGTCACTGCCTCTTTAACTGCGAGGTAACGACGTCGCCATCGCACACTTTACTGTGTTCTCATTACCTGCTCTTTAATGACAGTCATATGCATGGCCTAATTAGATGTGTGTGTGTGTGTGTGTGTGTGGACGGGGGCAGGGCTTCAAGGTCAACCAAGGGCCAACATGTTTACGTGTTTTTGGACCTCGCTAAAAGAAGATTATACAAGAATGACCAAGAGCAGAGGCTAGGTAAACACACTGCAGTGTGTGTGTGTCTTTTAGCATCTACGTACGTGTGTGTGTGCTTAAATTAACGTAACCTTGACTAAAGGGCAAAAAATAAAGGGCAAATTGGAATAAATGTATCAAATTATGAAGCCTCGTACAATATTTATAACCAGCGGATCCGCCGCTCATTACAAAAGATTAAATACCAACTTGTATCAATAATTCATCCTTTTAATCTTCATTTTTAGTGCAATTAAGAGCAAAGAGGCAAATGACATATTTCACAGTAAGACAGTTAGCACGTCATTCAGGGCATGTGGCTGCAGCTGGATATAAATACCCTATATGTGTATATATATATATCTATATATATATATTATGTTTGGACACATTTATCTAAATATGATGTCATCACTTTCCAATAATTATAGTGCAGATAGTTAGATTTACAGATATCTAGATGTAAAGACATCAAGATTGTTGACTAATACATAAATATGTATTCATACATAAATATGTATTAGTCAACAGCTTAACATAAGAAGCTATTATTAAGTGAGATTTATAAATATTTGGTCTCAAACTGACAATAATTTCCTATTTTTATAATATATATATTAATATATTAATTTTATTTTGGTGTATTTTTACAGACATTTAGTTGACTTACCTATAACTTATTATTCTTCTATGCGACGAGTGAGACCGTCTTTTTTTATTTTTATGATTCGATGTTAAAATGAGATTTTATTTATTTAAAGGAGACGTCGTCTTGTTGTCTTTGAGCTTTGAGGTCAAATAAAACCTTTTCAGGCTGATTGACGCTCGTCAACGACCTCACGTCCACTTCTTGGTTCCCATGTCATCCTCTCATTCTGATTCATGTCAGTCCTCTGAACAGCTCTCGGCTCGGCCCCGCTATTAATTAATTGCTGATATTGCAATAAATTAATAGCACCAACAGGTGTGGTGAGGGGTCATTAATTTAGACTGGGCCTTAATGAGTCTCCAGGGAGTAATACTGCGTGTGTGTGTGTGTGTGTGTGTGTGTTTGTGTGTCTCCTGGCGCTCATAGGGCTTGTTGTTATTGGTGTCAACATATGTCGCTCACAAGGTGTCCGCCTCTTTACCTCTCCTCTTTTGACTTTCTTCCTTCTCTCATTATTAAAGTGGAAAATAAAAATATAGAAAGTTACTAACAGATGGAAGTCGAGTCCATCCCTCCTTCCCTCTTTCCTTTTTATCTTTTTATTAATGCTTCTTTTCTTCTATCATTCCTCTTTACTTGCTCCCTTACCTTCATTACTTTGCGTTTTTTGCATTTTACCTCCCTCAAACCTGTCACAAGTATCATCCATCCATCTTTTTAACCTTGCATCCATCTGTTCATCCGTTTATCATTCATCCATATATCCATCTATCTATTCAGCCATCCAGCTATACTTCTATTCATTCATCTATTCATCTATCAATCCATCTATCTTTCTATTCATCCATCTATCTATCCATTCATCTATCTATTTATCCATCTGTCCATCATTCACCCATCTATTTATTCATCTATCAATCCATCTATCTTTCTATTCATCCATCTTTCTATCCATTCATCTATCTATTTATCCATCTGTCCATCATTCACCCATCTATTTATTCATCCATTCATTCATCCATCCATCTATTTATTCATCCATTCATCTGTCCATCCATTCATCTATTTATTCATCCATCCAGCTATTTATTTATTCATCCATTCATCCATCTGTCCATCCATTCATCTATTTATTCATCCATCTATCTATTTATTCATCCATCCATCCATTTATCCATTCATTCATCTATCTATTCATCTATCCCTCTGTCCCTGATTGATCTTTACGTTCTTCCTCTCTAACTAGTTGTTATCCATATATATATCCTTCCCTCTTACAACTTGTATACCCCCCTCCCCCACTCCTCCACCCCGGATCATCCCCCCCTCCTCCCTTCCTCCCCTCATCCATCCATCCATCTGCAGAGAGCTGATCATGTAAATGTCATGAAATATCAGAGCTGGTGGTGGGGTTAGGCATCGAGGAGGAGAAGATACACGAATACCAGAGAGTATAATGGCCAGCACGGGGATTAGGACACGCAAACACACACACACACACGCACACACACACACACACACACACACTGTCATGTGACTCCCGCTGTGTGTCGCTGCATTATAACAGATTTGTTGTGCTTGTGTGAAGATCTTCAAGTGACATCCGTAGTGTTTTCTTTCTTCTTCTTTTGCATATTGAAGATTACGGTAAAGATGTGTGTGTGTGTGTGAGCGTGTGTGCGTGTGTGTGTGTGTGTGTTTTGTCGGGGTGAATGAACACAGAGAGAGAGGGAGAGGTAGAAAGGTGTTTAATACGAGTGTGAAAGCAGTGTAACATTTAACAGCTTAGTGGGATTTGTCTGCCACATTACAGGGGATTGAACACACACACACACGCTCACACACGCACACACACACACACACACACACTGGAAAGGTGAATCCATGTGTTCCGTGACCTTGTGAATGTGAATCTTTCTCTGGAGTTACAGGTGTTTGCTGTTATTTTTTAATAACTTGCTGCTGCCACACGACGACACCGAGGTCACGCCGCCTGTAGTCCTCATTCTTTATTTTGAGGGGGGGGGGGGGGGGGATTCTACATTTGTAAAATAAGAACATCATAAAAAAACTAAATGAAACAATGTGGAGAAGATTTCAACATAAGTTCTAATAATTAAATATTTAGAAACTAAATATACGTATTTATTTAACCGGGAACTACGGGAGGTTCAGGGACTTCAGTGTTTTCTAAAGCTCAGGCTCCGCCCCTTCTCAACCACTCAATTTATATCTCATTTGTTTACCGATAACATGACTGAAAAGAAAAAGGAATAAAGCTTTAGTTCGGTGTGTGCACTGTTTTTATGTTCATAAACATAAAAGTGCCTAAATCAAATAATAAATCAGTTGTATTAATATCTCTTAAATCAGATCAAACAGAAATGTGTGACAAATAAGATGTGTGTGTGTGGGGGGGGGTTTAAACATCTAAATCTGGCCCTCAAGAAAATCCACATCTCATGTTTTTAAATCACATTTTGATGTATTTTCTTACATCTTCATCTACTTCAGGTGATTTCTTGTATCAGAACAACAAACTCCCCTCTCAGATAACACAGACAATATATTCAGCCGCCAGCATCACTGTATATTTTATATATATTTATATATAATTTCTTATTTTTTCAAGACTCGGAGAGAGTCTGGAACGTACCAATTTCCCCTGGGGAGAGGGGAGGGGGGGTAAGGGGGAGTGAGGTGTGAGAGAGGTGACAGGTCGAGATTAGACCATGTTCCTTTGGACACGGGGGACGCAAATCCTGTTAGAGAGCTGAACCAAACAGCCCTGAGCACACACACACACACACACACACACACACACACACACACACACACACACACGTACATCAACATTTTCAACATGTGTGTGTGTGAGTGATATAGAAATGTTCAGGTAGGATGTGATAAGTGACCTCCTGGGTGTCACTTCACACACTCTGAGCTGACTTAAATAACATTTACCGCATATATGTGTGTGTGTGTGTGTGTTTGTGCGTGTGTGTATGTGTAGATGAGACACTTGTACATTTGTGAGTGTGACTGTTGGCATTTGTATGGCGACTTTGACTGTGTGCGTGTGTGTGTGTGTGTGTGTGTGTCTTATCAGTGTAGCTGGTGGAGACAGCTTGTTGGCCTCGGGCCTCTATTTCACCCTACAGACCACACAGAGAAGGAGAGAGAGAGGGAAAGGGGGAGAGTAAGGAGGGATGGGGGAAGGAGAGAGGAAGGAGGGAGGGAGAGATGGAGGAATCAAGGTAGAAAAACCTTTCTACCTCCCAGACTCCAGGACACAAAGACAACGTTTAAGTATTTATTTCTCTTCATTGTTTTTCCAAATAGCTTCTCTCTCTCAAGGACACCTAATGAGGACCTGGTTTACAGAGACCTGGTGTAGTGAAGACCTGGTTTACAGAGACCTGGTGTTAGTGAGGACCTGGTTTACAGAGACCTAGTGTTAGTGAGGACCTGGTTTACAGAGACCTGGTGTTAGTGAGGACCTGGTTTACAGAGACCTAGTGTTAGTGAGGACCTGGTTTACAGAGACCTGGTGTTAGTGAGGACCTGGTTTACAGAGACCTAGTGCTAGTGAGGACCTGGTTTATAGAGACCTGGTGTTAGTGAGGACCTGGTTTACAGAGACCTAGTGTTAGTGAGGACCTGGTTTACAGAGACCTGGTGCTAGTGAGGACCTGGTTTACAGAGACCTGGTGTTAGTGAGGACCTGGTTTACAGAGACCTGGTGTAGTGAAGACCTGGTTTACAGAGACCTGGTGTTAGTGAGGACCTGAGACCTGGTGTTAGTGAGGAACTGGTTTATAGAGACCTGGTGTTAGTGAGGACCTGGTTTACAGAGACCTGGTGTAAGTGAGGACCTGGTTTACAGAGACCTGGTGTTAGTGAGGACCTGGTTTATAGAGACCTGGTGTTAGTGAGGACCTGGTTTACAGAGACCTGGTGTTAGTGAGGAACTGGTTTATAGAGACCTGGTGTTAGTGAGGACCTGGTTTACAGAGACCTGGTGTTAGTGAGGACCTGGTTTATAGAGACCTGGTGTTAGTGAGGACCTGGTTTATAGAGACCTAGTGTTAGTGAGGACCTGGTTTACAGAGACCTGGTGTTAGTGAGGACCTGGTGTTAGTGAGGACCTGGTTTATAGAGACCTGGTGTTAGACCTGACCTGGTGTTAGTGAGGACCTGGTTTATAGAGACCTGGTGGAGTGAAGACCTGGTTTACAGAGACCTGGTGTTAGTGAGGAACTGGTTTATAGAGACCTGGTGTAGTGAGGAACTGGTTTATAGAGACCTGGTGTTAGTGAGGACCTGGTTTACAGAGACCTGGTGTTAGTGAGGACCTGGTTTATAGAGACCTGGTGTTAGTGAGGACCTGGTTTATAGAGACCTGGTGTAGTGAGGAACTGGTTTATAGAGACCTGGTTTTAGTGAGGACCTGGTTTACAGAGACCTGGTGTTAGTGAGGACCTGGTTTATAGAGACCTGGTGTTAGTGAGGACCTGGTTTATAGAGACCTGGTGTTAGTGAGGACCTGGTTTATAGAGACCTGGTGTTAGTGAGGACCTGGTTTATAGAGACCTGGTGTTAGTGAGGACCTGGTTTATAGAGACCTGGTGTTAGTGAGGACGTGGTTTATAGAGACCTGGTGTAGTGAAGACCTGGTTTACAGAGACCTGGTGTTAGTGAGGACCTGGTTTACAGAGACCTGGTGTTAGTGAAGACCTGGTTAATAGAGACCTGGTGTTAGTGAGGACCTGGTTTACAGAGACCTGGTGTTAGTGAGGACCTGGTTTACAGAGACCTGGTGTTAGTGAGGACCTGGTTTATAGAGACCTGGTGCTAGTGAGGACCTGGTTTAGATGGAGGTTTTAGATGAATAAACATGCCCCGAGTTACACACACATGTATATTCATAACCTCCACCTACGCACCGCTCACCCAAAAGCTGCTCCACATAAACTTTTACAGACTTTTACACTTTTTAAACGTCTTCAAATAATCATCTGGACCCGAAAAGATGTCCATCAAAAGTTCTGAGAGTGTTTAAACGTTATGAACTCTTTGGGTTCAGGTATTCATTTAATACAAATATAATAATGGACACATTTAGATACAATAAAAACAGATGAGGGAAGAGGAAAGAAGGGGGTAGGAAAGAGGAAAGAAGGGTACAGGGAGTAGAGGAGGAAGCCATGTGGATGCAGTGGAGATCTGGCAGAGGTCTCTCTCCCCCCCCCCCCTTTCCTGATCTACATATTGACCTCGGGTTATTACTCCTTTAAATCAAATTACGGCGCGTTGGACTCCTGCCTGACGCCTGATTAGCCAATCAGACGGCTCGTCCCGCTCCCGGAGCTCCACCAGCGCAACACTTTACATAAATTAAGATTAAAGTTGGGGACAGTTTTGGGGCGGGGGGTTGGTTTTTCTGACACCGTCGAGATATAATTTATGTGTTAATCCCGGGTTCAGGATCAGCTAAACTGCGTTTCCAGCTCATTTGAAACTGATAAAACTGCTTTTTTCCCTTTTTTTTAGCCGAAGGTTTTTTTTTTAACGCGATGCAGCAGAAAGTCTCACAGCGTCAAAATAAATCAAAGCAGGAAAGTTTGCAGCATTAAAGTCGACAAAATATTCAACGTATGGAATCACTCTGGTATTCATGAACTGAGTTCACTGTTCGGGAAAAACGTCAGAGAATTTAACCTGGAAAGTCTTAATACGTGTTACACACATCTGGCCGCTATAAAGGTTTAATACGGGTTAACGTGTACAAGTACACACATCCGGCAGTTCTAAAGGTTTAATAAGTTTTAACGTGCTCGTCGTGTTCATTCTGTTTATATTTTGTTCCTCGAACACGTTCAGATATTTAGTTCTAGATTTTAAAATCTTTTTTTCGGGGATAAAATGAAGTAAATATTAAACGACAGTTTCGTAGTTTGCTCGAGTCAAACATGAATAAACGTGGAGAAAGTTTAGGGACTTTAACTTTCCCAGAACATGACGATGTCACGGCGTTCCACTTCCTGTCGGGACGCTTTGGTATGAACGCCGCGTCAGTTTCCACCGTTAAGTTGAGTTTAAACGCTTTAATGCAACAAAGTGGAGCAGGGTCATCACCCTCTTGTTGTTGTTGTTGTTTTTAGCTTCTTTTTTGTAAAAGCATTTGGATCCTGTTAATTATCTCCAATAAACTCGTTAAAATGACTCAAATTAACGCTCCCGTGAACACGTGCGGTCAGTGAACCCCCCCCATAATATACAATAAGTTGCCGAGACACGACGTGACTCTCCTGCCGCCCACCTGCAACATCGACAACGGGCTAAATGAAATATGCAAATGACGGCTGCCGATCACCAATAAGAAATAATTAAGGCTGTCTGCTCAGGTATTAGCATGCCGGAGCACTCCAGAGTGTAATTTATAAAGTAAAAAAACCCACACTCTTTGCCCACGGCAGAGAGAGAGGGAGAGAGAGAGAGAGAGAGAGAGAGAGAGGGGAATGGATTGATAGCGGTGGTTTTTCTCTTTTAATTTCACATTCCTGATGTTTCTCAAATATTTAATTACGCGGAAGGTAAAAAAAAGAAGTGAATATGTAAAGTGGATGTTTTTCTGGTTTGTGTCACATTACGTTGTTGAACATGGATATGGTGGGGGGAGGGGGAGGGGGGGGGAGTCGAGTTTGATGAAAGTTGTCGTGCAAAGTGGCGTCGGTGGGAAAACGGGTTAACGTTGTGATTCCTGTAGGAATGAAATGTAATATTCTTTTATTTTATTATTTTATATTTTATTCATGTATTTATCTTTTTTGCATAATACCAGCAGCGTTCTATTCCTCTACTCGTAAAACTAGAATAAACCCTTTTTTTATTTTACTGCAAAACACTTTCTGACACCGTCTGTGGAGAGAAACAATGCGGAGAGATTTCAAAATAAGAGCGCAGGGATGTGATTTGTTTTGAGGTTGAAGGAGAACGACGATTCCATCTGAGGAGATTATTATCGTCTTCCTCCTCCTCTTCCTCCTGCGTCTGATTGAAAGGACGTTCTGAAACAGTGGACACTATTTATTTTTCATTAAGGAGACGAGGGAAGGAATTCAACAACTGACACGTGTGCAAACACACACACACACACACACGCACACACTGCCATGGACACATGGACTTACACATGAATACAAATGAATGAATCTATGCAAGGACACACAAAAGAAGACACACACTCCTGTGTCCAGGATGGACACACACACACTAGTGACTTAATCACCCCCCCCCCCACCTCACTGCTTTCAAAGCCACACAATCAAAACCACATTTAACATTTTTATTTTACTCATTTGTAAGTCGTACATGAAGGCACACACATGCACACACACACTTACTGAGCACACACACACACACACACACACAAGCACACACACACACACACTTACTGAGCGCACACACACACACGCCCTCTATCTCTCTGTTTCTGATCAAAGATGATCCGTCTTGTTCCTAAATAAAAAGATAAAGACGGACGACTTTGGGCTGTAATTACAGCAGAGCATCTGATGCTGAGTAGAGTGTGTGTGTGTGTGTGTGTGCACTCAGTAAGTGTGTGTGCGTGTGTGTGTGTTTTGTGTGTGTGAGTTATTCTACTTCTCTGTGTCTCTGACCTGTCGTGTGTGTTTCACACCATCTGATGTCGTTATTTCTTTTGGCCACGAGTGACTCCTCCTTCCTTCTCCCCTCGCTTCCTTCACTTGGGCGAGGAGTTGAGTTCACTTTCTCTGAGTGAAGGGAGGAGGGTTATGAAAAGGAGGAGGAAGAGGAGAGGATGAAAACATACATGGAAGGGAGGATGAGGAAATAGATGGAAGACAAGGAGGATAAATAGACAAAGGAAACACAAGAAGTTAGTAAACAAAAAAAAAGATGACGGGATGGATTTAAGTGCTGAACGAGGGATAAAAGAGAGAGAGAGGGAGGGAAACAAACACAGAAATTAAGGGAATATCGAGATGAAGGAGAGAGAAAGGAGGGAGTAAGAAGATATGGAGAGAATAAAGTTTATTAGTGAAAGAGAAATGAAGATATGGAAAGTAAGAGGAGATAACAGGAGGTGTGGGAACAAAAGAGGAGAGGGAGGCTGGGGGGGGGGGGTTGATAGAAGAGTGATAAAAGCAAGGTTGAGGAGTGTGTGAGAAGGGGGAGAGATGGATGTGACGGAGGTGTGGAGGTGTTTTTGTCTCTGTACCTGTGAGGCTCAGTAAATCAGAGGCAGATCAGGTGATTCTGAGACTGAGCCGTTCATCACCAGGAGGAGAGGAGGAGAGGAGGAGAGGAGGAGAGGAGAAGAGCTTTATGGGCTCCAGATCGGCTGTAAGGGCCCTGATTACAATGAGGGGAGAGGAGAGAAAGAGAGAGACAGGGGGGGGGGGGGGGGAGGAAGGGAGAGAGAGAAGGGGGGAGGAAGGAGAGAGGGGAGAGAGAGACAAGGGGAGGAGGGGAGAGGGGAGAGAGAGACAAGGGGAGGGGAGGAAGGGAGAGAGAGGGGGGGAGGGGGGAGAGAAAGGGAAGGAGGGGGCAGGAGAGAGTGATGTGGAGAACAGAGATGGAGACTGAGATGTCAGTGATGGATTCTTGAATCTCTTAAAATTGACTCATAATTGTCGACACTTAAATGCAAGATGAGGAGACGTAGGAGACGAGGGCGTAGGAGACGAGGACGTAGGAGATGAGGACAGGACATAGAAGTGGACATGTTGGTTTCCGTAAAACAAGAAGAAGAAAAAATGTTCTACTTCCGTTGAAACAAACTGTGACCGACGTGTTCACTTCCTCTCGTTGACTTCCTCTCGTTCACTTCTTCTCGTTGACATCCTCTCGTTGACTTCCTCTCGTTCACTTCCTCTCGTTGGCTTCCTCTCGTTGACTTCATCTCCTTCACTTCCTCTCGCTGACATCCTCTAGTTGACTTCCTCTCGTTCACCTCCTCTCGTTCGCTTTCTCTTGTTGACTTCCTCTTGTTGACTTCTTCTTGTTCACTTCCTCTTGTTCACCTCCTCTCGTTGACTTCCTCTCGTTCGCCTCCTCTCGCTCGCTTCCTCTCGTTGACTTCCTCTCGTTGACTTCCTCTCGTTGACTTCCTCTTGTTCACTTCCTCTCGTTGACTTCCTCTCGTTCGCCTCCTCTCGTTGACTTCCTCTCGTTGACTTCTTCTCGTTGACTTCCTCTCATTGACTTCCTCTCTTTCACTTCCTCTTGTTGACTTCCTCTTGTTGACTTCCTCTCGTTGGCTCCCTCTCGTTCACTTCCTCTCGTTCACTTCCTCTCGTTGACTTCCTTTCGTTGACTTCCTCTCTTTCACTTCCTCTTGTTCGCTTCCTCTCGTTCACTACCTCTCGATGATTTCCTCTCGTTGACTTCCTCTCGATCACTTCCACTCGTTTACTTTGACGGAGGGGGGGGGGGGGGCGAGATGGACACAAAATGGCCGATGGAACGGCTCCGTTCCAGGAAGTGTAGCGAAGGCAGCGGCTGTTTATTTAGTATTTATTCTGCACTTCATCATCTCCCCTCCGCTAATCCACTGGCTGCTGTACGCACCACTGACCACGGCCTAGCACAACCTGTGTGTCTGTGTCTGTGTGTGTGTCTGTGTGTGTGTGTGTGTGAGTGTGTGAGGATGATGTCTATCCCTCCATCTGAAACCTTGTTAAATATTCATTGACAATTATTCCGCTTTGACCGAGGAGTTAGATGATGCTACTGCAGAGAGAGACTGAAAGAGTGTGTGTGTGAGAGTGTGTGTGAGAGAGAGAGAGAGTGTGTGTGTGTGTGGGGAGGGGATGAAGGCGAAGAATAATAGAAGATTGTCTTGGAAATATGATGATGAATCACTTGTATGTAAAAATCATTAAATAACCTGCAGACAAACCAAAAGACAGACACACACACACACACACACACACACACACACACACACACACACACACATACACACACCAGGTCTGAGCATGATTAGGTGAGCGCATTAAATATTAAAATGTTAAATATCAAAGAGCGCCCTTGGTGGACTGAGTGATGGAGGCAGAAACACACAGATGTAGCATGGAGTCACATGTTCATGTGGACGTCGTCATGGTAACGGCTCTCGTTGGTTTGCTTGTGGATGTTTTTAAATCCTTCGACGATTTCACCGGCGCCATCTTGGCTTTTTTTTTGCAACCAGTGAACAGGAAGTGACGCATTAGGGCTGAGGAGGAGTGACGGAGAGACGTCTCTGGTGTCGACCTGTCAATCACCGTGTAGCCCCGCCCCTAAAGCATGAAGCATAGACTTCTATACAACCAGAGAAGTCACCCCCTCGTCCTCCTTGTCCTCATCTCTCCCTCGTCTTCCTCTTCTCTCCCGTCTCTCCCTCGTCCTCCTCATCGCCCCCTCGTCTCCCTCGTCCTCCTCGTCGCCCCCTCGTCTCCCTCGTCCTCCTCGTCCCCCTCTCCTCCCTCGTCCTCCTCCTCCTCTCCTCTCCTCTTCTCTCCCTCGTCCTCCTCTTCTCTCCCTCGTCCTCCTCGTCGCCCCCTCGTCCTCCTCTTCTCTCCCTCGTCCTCCTCTTCTCTCCCTCGTCCTCCTCGTCGCCCCCTCGTCTCCCTCGTCCTCCTCGTCGCCCCCTCGTCCTCCTCGTCTCTCCCTCGTCCTCCTCGTCTCCCTCGCCGCTCTCCTCCCTGCCTCCTCGTCCTCCCTCGTCCTCCTCGCTCCTCTGTCTCCCCTGTCTCTCCCTCGTCCTCCTCTTCTCTCCTTCGTCCTCCTCGTCTCTCCCCTGTCTCCCTCGTCTCTCCCTCGTCCTCCTCGTCGCCCCCTCGTCCTCCTCGTCTCTCCCCTGTCTCACCCCCGTCTCTCCCTCTCCGGTGTCGTTAGCATCTGCTGAGCGTTCTCTCCGGTCCGATCGGGTTTCCATCCCGACTAATGAGGCTGTAAAACGATCAGAATCCGGTCCCAGCTGAGGGGGGGGGCATTTATTTATTTTATACATAACTCCCCCGGGAGCTGCTGTGTGTCGTTGTCGCCGTGGCAACCACAATGAGCTGGTGAAGAAGACCCTCGGGGCCGATGGTGGCACATTGTGGCAGATGCCAACAGCCGTAAAGCATTTCTGACACATGACGGAGGCCAGAGGCTCTCCTCCTTTATTACTCCTCCTTTTGTCCTTTATTCTCTCTTTACACCTCCACCCTTACCTCTTTACCTCTATATTTAACTCTTTACCTCCATATTTACCTCTTTACCTCCATTCTTACCAATTTACCTCCATCTTTACCTCAATCCTTACCTATTTACCTCCATATTTGCCTCTTTACCTCCATCATTACTTCTTTACCTCCATATTTACCTCTTTACCTCTTTATCTTTAAATGTACCTCTACCTCCATCCTTACCTCCATATTTACCTCTTTACCTCCATCATTACCTCTTTACCTCTCCACCTTTACCTCTTTACCTCTTCACCTCCCTCTTGTCTTCTCTCATTCCATCCTTTCATTCCTCTTGTCTCCTATCCTTCCATCCTTTCATTCCTCCTGTCTTGTCTCCTTCCATCCTTTCCTCTCTCTTGTCTCCCTCCTTCCATCATTTCCTCTTGTCTCCTCTCCTTCCATCCTTCCCTCTTGTCTCCTTCCTTCCTTTCCTCCCTCTGTATCAGTGGAGGTTGCAGCCGCTGTGTCACATGTTACTTTTGATTTATGTTTCATCTGTGATATCGAAAAATAACTAGAATGTGTCCTTGAAAAGAGAGGAAAGCCCGAGGAGGAGAGAAGATGGGGAAGGAGAAGAAGGAAGAGGAGGAGAAGAAGAGAAGGAGGAGGAGGAGGAAAAAGAGGTGCATTCTTATCCAGAAGTAGAACAAATTAACTCTCACTTCCAGACATCCGTCCTCACACCTGAACCTAAAGTTGAACCTAAACCCGGAGCTGAACCTGAACCTGAACCTGAACCTGAACCCAGCGTTTCTTCAGCTTAGTCAGATTGGTAGGTTTTTGTTCCGTTGATCTCTACGTCCACGCTCGAGAAGTTTCAGTTGGTTGCAATCTGCTAACTCACCACTAGAGGTGGCCACACCCTCCAAACTAGACCGTTCATATATTCATCAGAGGGTTTTTAGAGGAACATTAACTATCCAGAATCCCCTGGAGGCGTAGGTCAACATCACTGAACATGATAATGTATTTATTTATTAAATAATATAATATGTATCTCTTGTGTACTGTAGCATGACGTGTACTTTTTTTAAATGAGTACGTATTTGTGTTAAAAACTAAATGTATTTACAAAGTGCTTCAAAACAACAACAATAAAAAGGAACAGACGTAATAAACTCAGACAACAACAAGTAAACAAACCTGAACTCATGTTTAACGCTGAATGAAAGATAACGCCTCACCTCTCCACTTCCCAATCCATCATATATATATATATATATATATATATATATATATATATATATATATGTACACACATACATTTGAGTAACTTTAATATCTTCCTGCTGCTTGTGCAGGAAGTCCAGAGCAGCACTTCAGACTTTCTATTAAAACAAGAGCAAATATACGAATACTGTGCTTCTTGTGTTGCTGACACACACACACACACACACACACACACACACACACACACACACATACACATACAAATACATCTGCACAAAAACACACACTCAATCATCACCATCATCTGCCTCTCTCCTGCTGAGAGCCTGTGTGTGTGTGTGTGTGTGTGTGTGTGGGGGGGGGGTCGCATAAAGAGAGATTCTTGTGAAGTTGTTTTTGAAATCATATTTGATTTCATGCATAATTAGCTCGGCCATCAGCAGCCGCCGGGCGGCATGCTGTGTGTTTACACACAGACACACACAGTACAGGTCAGGCTAGGCTGAGTACACACACACACACACACACTCTATGGAAGACATCACAACATTTTTACATCACTAGAATGTGTGTATGTGTGTGTGTGTGAACCAGGCAGCTTCCAATTTGCCGATAGGGCGACACGGGGGAAGGCAGAGAGAGCGAGAGTCGTCTTTGCTTTGCTCGACACTCACTGGCAGTCGGATTAAAAACTTAATTATGTTTTAAAATGATATTTTAATTAAATATTGAGGAGGCAGAAAATGGATCGGCACTAAAATAATTCATCAAACATCCAAAAAAAAGAAAGCAAAGGTGTTTCTGCTTCGGCCAGCATAAAGTAAAGTCAACTCTCCCTCCCTCCGCTTCCCTTTCTTCCTCTGGGCCCTGAACACAACACAGTCCCACAATGCAGCTGTGATAACAACTCACACATGTCATTAATTATCAGGAGCTAACGAGTGGGCGATGGATCCTTTGACGTTGTGTTAAGTCGAGACTCTCGTTAAGGACACGATGAGTCGTTAACCTTTGACCCTGTGAGGTCGTTATGGGTGAAGCTCAAGACTCACGTCTTATTTATTTATATTTGAGCTCTTTTAGCTCCGTCTTTGGTCTCCACCGACTCCGCCGTCCTGTTCTCCGCCGTGTTCACCGGCTCGTAGACACACCACGCAAAATAATGCAAGTTGCACATTTCAGTATTTTTTCATTTGGCACCTGAAGCTCACAACGTTGTTTCCTGTGAAGGAGGGATGAATGGAGGGAAGGATGGAGGGAAGGATATATGGAGGGATGGATGGATGGAGGGAAGGATAGATGGTGGGAAAGATGTTGGGATGGGATGGATGAACGAAAGGATGGAGGGATAAAAGGAGAGGGGTGTAGGGATAGAGGGATAGAAGGATGGAAGGAGGGAGTAAGTGATAGAAATAGGGAAGGATGGGGGGATGGAGGGATAGAAGGAGGGAAGGATGGAGGGATGGAGTGATAAAAGGAGTGAGATGATAAAGTGCATCAATATCTCCATTGTAATTAAAGGTGTAATTAAGTGAATGAACCTGAAGGTCACATGACGACGACCCGCTGAGTTCTGATTACTGTTTTATTTTCATTATTATAGAAACTCACGTTAAGAACACATTATATATATAATAATATTATTATTATTAAATATTATATCCTCCTTCCGAACTCATCTGTGGAATATGCCTACTACGAGCTATTCATACACTCTGTCATATTCATTGAATGTATTTAAACTCTAAATCTGTCCTTCTGTACACATGACATCTATTGATCTGTCCATCCTGGAGAGGGATCCTCCTCTGTTGCTCTCCTGAAGGTTTCTTCCCTTTTTTCCCCCCTGAAGGGTTATTTGGGAGTTTTTCCTGGTCCGATGTGAGGTTTTGGGGCAGGGATGTCTATGTGTTCAGATTGTAAAGCACTCCGAGACTAATTAGCAATTTGTGAAATTGGGCTATACAAATAAACTGAATTGAATTGAATTGAATCTCAAATCCCTTCTGACTTAGCGCGTGTGTGTGTGTGTCTGTGTGAGAGAGACGGCATTTTCAACCCCCCCCGTCTCCCACCTTGTTTGGCTGATTCTCTGATGAATTGACAGAGAAGAAGATAAACACTAAATAAATGACTGAATGCGCTGCTGGAGACTTCAGATGATGTTTCTTCTCCTCCTTTCTCTTCCTCCCTCGTTCCCTCTCTCTCTCTCTTTCCTCTCCTTCTTCCTTCCTCCGCATCACATTTAACAGGAGTTATTTTCTTCATTGACTCGTTTGTGAGATGAAACGCACTCGAATACGGAGAAGTGAGCCTGGCCTTGTATGTCCTTCAGCCCGTGTGTGTGTGTGAGTCTGTGTGTGTGTGTGTGTGTGTGTGTGTGTGTTTGTCTGTGAGTGTGACTGCAGAGATGTTATTGATTTGTCAGGTGATCATCATTTTCTCTCTTTGGGTCGGTTGTCGTTTTTTTCTCCCCCTAATAGTGTTTTAGGTCTGCATCACTAGAGCATGCTGGGAGATCAGCACATCTTGTGTGACTTGTCAGGTGTGTGTGTGTGTGTGTGTGTGTTTAAGATGCAACAGTAAAATGCTGCTGACTCCCTCAATATAAAACTAAGACGAGGTGCTTTTGAGCACGACATGTTTTCTAGTAAGAGCATTCCCTCGCCTGACCACCAGGGGGCGACTCCTCTGGTTGTATAGAAGTCTAAGCTTCATGTGTTAAAACTGCATTCTCTCTCCTGACCACCAGGGGGAAACTCCTCTGGTTGTATAGAAGTCTAAGCTTCATGTGTTAAAGCTGCATTCTCTCTCCTGACCACCAGGGGGCAACTCCTCTGGTTGTATAGAAGTCTAAGCTTCATGTGTTAAAGCTGCATTCTCTCTCCTGACCACCAGGGGGAAACTCCTCTGGTTGTATAGAAGTCTAAGCTTCATGTGTTAAAGCTGCATTCTCTCTCCTGACCACCAGGGGGAGACTCCTCTGGTTGTATAGAAGTCTAAGCTTCATGTGTTAAAACTGCATTCTCTCTCCTGACCACCAGGGGGCAACTCCTCTGGTTGTATAGAAGTCTAAGCTTCATGTGTTAAAGCTGCATTCTCTCCTGACCACCAGGGGGAGACTCCTCTGGTTGTATAGAAGTCTAAGCTTCATGTGTTAAAACTGCATTCTCTCTCCTGACCACCAGGGGGCAACTCCTCTGGTTGTATAGAAGTCTAAGCTTCATGTGTTAAAGCTGCATTCTCTCTCCTGACCACCAGGGGGAGACTCCTCTGGTTGTATATAAGTCTAAGCTTCATGTGTTAAAACTGCATTCTCTCTCCTGACCACCAGGGGGCGACTCCTCTGGTTGTATAGAAGTATATGGTCGGGGGTACAAGGTGATTGACAGGTCTCTACCAGAGATGTATAGGCCGTCTCTAAGTCGCTCCTCATCAGTCCAGATGTGGTCATTTCCTATTCACCGCTTGCAAAAGGAAACCAAGATGGCGACGACAAAAAACACAGAACTGGTGGATTCAAAACATCCAGAAACCAAATTGTGCCGTCACCATGACGATGTCCACTTCTTATAAACAGTCATCACTTATTTAGCCACATCGCCACTTCCCTCTAAAACTCCCACAATGCCCCTGTGCTCCCCTCCAGCTCCCATCTGTCTGCGGCCTCGTCTCTCAGTCTCTCTCATCGGGATCTGATTCTTTATTTATTTATTTCCTGTTGGTTAATTATTTCCTAATGAGTTAGCGTGTTAATTAGCATGGTGGCTAATGTTAATTAGCTGTATTAATGGGAGCTGCTGTAACAGCTGCCCCCAGACATCTTCATCCCCACCAGACTGAAACACATCTTTGACTCGCGACACATTCAGGATTTCATATTAAATGTTGGAGTTTTTATAGGAAACCATGTCAGTTATCTGAGATTTTATCAGGTCCTAGAAGTGTTTTTATACTTGCTTTGTTATGTTTAATACAGGAGACTAAATAATATTTGTTGTTCAAAACAAAATTTAATTTTCCGCTTTATGGGAAAAGAAAGTATGCGATTATATAAGTTAGGAGTGAACAGATGAAAAAAACGAATATAATACAGAGAACAGGAAGTGATCATATCTGGACTGAGAAGAAGTGACGTAGAGTTCCCATATAGAGACCTGTCAATCACCTTGTAGCTCCGCCTCTAGACTTCTATACAACCAGAGGAGTTTACTCGTCATCAGTTTGTTCAACACATTAAGTTGAAACCAACAGAATAAAGTAAACATTAACTTGAGGTCACTCTCATAAACCATCTCGTGGTTCTTGAAGACGTTCATGTTTTTATTTGTTGGTCAACAACTTGTTTCCACTCAACTGCACAACAACGATTTTAAGTCTTAAGTCGCTCACGACGCAATTAACCTCCGGGAGCTCATCCAGGGTTTGAGTTAGTATATTTAGCAGGAGGAGGAGGAGGAGGAAGGTCAGGCAAAGGATAGGAGGTGAGCTGGAGTTTTGTTTAGATTATTTTATCTGCATATTAAAACCTCAGTAGAAACATCTGGACAACACAACCAGCCTGCAGATAACACACACATACACACACACACATACATACACACACACACACACACACACACACACACACACACACACACACACCACACACACGCACACAGAGTTTCTGAACCGTAAATGTATTTCCTTTTTTCGCTTGTAACCTGCTGATTCTGTGTTGTTACGGTCTGATTGTCAGGAAGTGTGTGTATGTGCGTTTGTGTATGTGTGTTTGTGTATGTGTGTTTGTGTGTGTGTATATTCTTCACTTGCCTGCAATTATATATTCTTCTCTCAAAGATGAAATCGGAGCATTCGTTCATCGGTTTCACGCAAGTCAAGCTGTATAACAGTATCGTGTGTGTGTGTGTGTGTGTGCTTGCAGCTATATACAGCCGTCTCATTTACATTATTGATCCTATATCATTACCCACTGCTCCGCTCTATCAAGACAAAAACACCCTGTTTTTGGAATATCTCACCTCCAGTATTGACCTGAGACACACCAACATAACACACACGCGCGCACAAACACACACACACACACACACATTGATGTCTCGAGAAATTAGTGTCAACTGTGGGTTGAAAAGACCTTTCATTCCTTTTACATATATATATAAAACCAGAGGAGTCGCCCCATGGTGGTCATATATATATATATATATACAGGACTGTCTCAGAAAATTAGAATATTGTGATAAAGTTCTTTATTTTCTGTAATGCAATTAAAAAAACAAAAATGTCATGCATTCTGGATTCATTACAAATCAACTGAAATATTGCAAGCCTTTTATTCTTTTAATATTGCTGATCATGGCTTACAGCTTAAGAAAACTCTAAAATCCTATCTCATAAAATTTTAATATTTCCTCAGACCAAGTAAAAAAAAGATTTATAACAGCTGAGTGTTTGTCAAGGCTCAGGAAACCCTTGCAGGTGTTTCGAGTTAATTAGACAATTCAAGTGATTTGTTTAATACCCTACTAGTATACTTTTTCATGATATTCTAATATTTAGAGATAGGATATTTGAGTTTTCTTAAGCTGTAAGCCATAATCAGCAATAAATCAGAATAAAAGGCTTGCAATATTTCAGTTGATTTGTAATGAATCCAGAATGCATGACATTTTTGTTTTTTTAATTGCATTACAGAAAATAAAGAACTTCATCACAATATTCTAATTTTCTGAGACAGTCCTGTATATGTATATATGTATATATATATAAACATATATATATACACTACCGTTCAAAAGTTTGGGGTCATCCAGACAATTTCTTGTCTTCCATGAAAACTCACTTTTATTTATCAAATGAATTGAAAATTGAATAGAAAATATAGTTAAGACATTGACAAGGTTAGAAATAATGATTACTATTTGAAGTATTAATTTTGTTCTTCAAACTTCAAGCTCAAAGGAAGGCCAGTTTGTATAGCTTATATCACCAGCATAACTGTTTTCAGCTGTGCTAGCATAATTGCAGGGTTTTCTAATCATCCATTAGTCTTCTAAGGCGATTAGCAAACACAATGTACCATTAGAACACTTAAGTGATCGTTGCTGGAAATGGGCCTCTATACACCTCTGGAGATATTTCATTAGAAACCAGACGTTTCCACCTAGAAGAGTCATTTACCACATTAACAATGTATAGTGTGTATTTATGATTCATGTTATCTTTATTGAAAAAACAGTGCTTTTCTTTGAAAAATAAAGACATTTCTAAGTGACCCCAAACATTTGAACGGTAGTGTAAATCCATATATATGTGTGTATATATATGTATATATATGTATTTGCATGTATATATATATATGAGACAGTCAGGCTCAACTGAGACCACTTATATTGTCTCTAGCTGAGATCTACAGCTTGGCTCTGGTCAAATGATTGATTAGAACTATTGATTTGTGTATTGATTTATTATCTGATTGTTGTTGTTTGTTATAAAATGTTTTTAATGAATGATGTTGACGAGCAGACAGCGTGTTGTTGGATCCCGAGCTGGTGCTCAGCTCTCAGTCACAATACCGCTGTTTGATTGGCAGTTATAGCCCCGGGAAAACCCAAGGAGACACACACACACACACACTCCCACACACACACAAACACACACACACACATTCGGACAAACAAACAAGCACACAACATTTTCACTGCAGCAAATCAACCAGCATGCTTTCCAGCAAACACACACACACACACATCTACATTTTTTAAACATGAAAACATGCAATAGACTCACCGACACAAACACACACACACACACACGCCTATACACACACACCTCGAGGGCGATGTGCTTGTGAGGGTTTCTAGGGATGCTGGGTAAATTGGCCCTGACATGTAAACAAAAAGCCGCAAAATGACTTGATTCACCACATCAGAGTGCAACACACACACTCACACACACCACACACACACACACACACACACACAATATCCTCTACATGGATATGAGTTTGAACTCTCAGGTTGTCGTCAATACAACAATATTAACAGATGTTTTGGATGATGAGCACACACTGTGTTTGTGTGTGTGTGTGTGTGGGGAGGTTGATTGTGTGTGTGTGTAAGATTTTGTACCACCTTTTTTCTATGGAATGTCGTCCCAGCATAAACACATATAACCTCGTCAAAGACACAGTACAAAATAATAATAATAATAATATTAATACAAAAAAATTATAATACAAAATGCTTGACGACCCCCCCCACACACACACACACACACACACACACACACACACACACACACACACACACACACACACACATACACACTAGCAGATGGAGCCACGAGTCGAGTTTGAAGAGAAATAATTTCTGACAGAAATCCTTGAAGATCCTTCACACTGGGAAGCAGCCCAACACATCACTCAGTGTGTGTGTGTATGTGTGTGTGTGTGTGTGCGTGTGTGTATGTGTGTTTGGACTTCTGCGTGTTCTTTCTAAAAAGACACAGTGTTCCAGTTCTGTCCTCAAGGCGTACAGGAGAAATTGCTTCACTGTCTGTGTGTGTGTGTGTGTGTGTGTGTGTGTGTGTGTGTATCATCATTGGATGAGCAGCTGCTAGGTATGAAAAAGTAAATTACAACCAAAAGATTGCGTTCGCTCGTTTTCTTCAAACTTGAACGAGAAAAAAACAAACGGAATAAATATAAAATAAATAAATCTACATTTACTACATCTCACCTTTTACCGTTACCGGCCTCACAGCGTCCATGGGATGAGCCTCGATCAGAAGGACTCGAGCCCCCGAGCGACACCGGGCAAGCGATCTTCCGTACGCCACATGTCCCCAATCCGCCCGTCCGACGGGGATTCGGCGTTGGGCTGTTCCCTCTTCGCTCGCCGCTACTGAGGGAATCCTTGTTAGTTTTTTCCCCCTCCGCTTAGTAATATGTTTAAATTCAGCGGGTTGTCTCGTCTGATCTGAGGTCGTGGTCGAAGGAGGCGCCGCCCCGGAGGACGGCAGTGTGGCTCTGGCTCCCGGCTGCAATAAAACAGATTGTTGTCAATTCATGATACTCTCTCGTCTCGTAATTGAAATACTTCAAATACAAAACCAATGTTGTTAAGAATAATTCATTTCATAAATAATGCTACACAATAAATAAAATGCTTCAATCGACACCGTGATCGGTGATCGGTATTATCGGATTGGCAGATACTGATTTCAGTGATCGGCACCAAAAAACCTGATCGGAGCATCTCTAATATTTATCTGAACATTTTTACACTTTGATCGAGGCCACTCCCACATAGGCCACGCCCACATAGACCACACCCACAGAGACCCATATATGCCATGCCCACATAGGCCACATAGGCCACACTCACAGAGTCCACGCCCATATAAGCCACGCCCACCACACACAGAGCAGACGTTGATAAGAGCGTTTCCAAACAGCACTCGTTTCCCCAGCTTTCTAAAAACCTGTACGCGGGGAACAAATGACCAAAAATAAAAGAACAATCTGATCTAACCAGCAACCGCCTGTTTCACCGACTCACTGGCGGACGAACCAGCCGGCAAAACCGGCGGCAAGCGCAGCCTCAGAGAGACGAGTAATGAGTGGAAGTGGAGAGACGTTTACTCAAAGTGAGAAAAATTTACTCTGAGAGCTTCCAGTTAGTTTCATTTCTGTAATAGCAGCACACTCACACACACACACACACAAACACACACACAGGGCTGTTGATTGTGTACGGCCTGTTTGTTTATTAGCTCTCTGATTGGGCAGCTCTGCCTCCCACAGATTGGATGACCTTTCCAGATCCTTTCCACGAGGCTGCTAAGTAGATCGGACGGTGAACGCGACGACAACGTTTTATTCAGATTGTTACTGGATGAGGGGGAAAAAACACCCCCCCCCCCCAAAAAAATATATTTGTGTGTGTGTGTGTCACTCTGCCTTCATTGGTTCAATTGAAGCCTCATCTCCATATAGTTTGTATGCAATTACATCTGAGCGGCGCGCTGAGTGCCTCTATATGATTGTGTCTGGATACTGAGAGAGACTCACTGTGTGTGTGTGTGTTTATGTTTATTCTTCTTCACGTGTGTGTGGCTTTATGGGAACATTTGTGCAGGTTTTGAAGGATGTGTGAGTGTGTGAGGTAATTTGTGCTTCATGCTCGATGTGCGTTTGTGGCTTTATGGGTAATTTGCGTGTGTGTATACATTTATATGCGTATGCATGTTCATACGTGTGTGTGTGTGTGTGTGTGTGTGTGTGTCCGTTCGCCGAGATGAGAGTGCAGGATGAGCCTGGAGTGTGTCGAGTGGGCTCGTTGGACACTCGCGGGGCTTTAAAGGCCGCGTCCATCACAAAATCTCATTCATCCGCAATATACAGCTTATCGTCAGGTGATGACACCCAGGTAACGGGTGTCATCATCGAGGAATTGGCAACAAATACTTCTAATTTTTTATATAGATATATATATCTATATATCTATATAAAGATATAAATATATATCACAAACAAATGTAAAAATGTATTAAAGCGACGAAGAACCACATTTTTATATCTCGTTCACATGAAACTACTAAAAGATGGTGCTCCCCCTACAGGCTGCTCCGGTCATTACATCTCGCTATTTGTGCATTTTTTTAAATGTAGCTGGAGGCTTAAAATGTCAAATGTGTCCTGTTGGTGGTGTTAAAAAAAAGAGGAAAAGGTCAGAGGTCATTGAGAAATTAATTCGTAGCCGGACGACGGTTACAAAATCAAACATGTTACATTGTGAGCGGGCCCCGGCAAGAACCGTGTGTTTGATGCCCCGCACTTTGCCTTTCAGGCTGAGCTGATCCCGGGTCAGTGTGAAACCCAGAGAGCCGCCCTGGCGGAGCAGATGGCCGCGAAGCTGAGCAGCCTGCACTACCCCTCGTCGGCCAGCAGGAGACACTGCAGTCAGCTGGCGAGGAACAACAGGTAAACGTCAGCAACGAGAGGAGACACTACCACTTTAGTCCACAGGGGGCGACATAACCAACACTACCACTTTAGTCCACAGGGGGCGACAGAACTAACACTACCACTTTAGTCCACAGGGGACACCAGAACCAACACTACCACTTTAGTCCACAGGGGGCACCAGAACCAACACTACCACTTTAGTCCACAGGGGGCACCAGAACCAACACTACCACTTTAGTCCACAGGGGGCGACATAATCAACACTACCACTTTAGTCCACAGGGGGCACCAGAACCAACACTACCACTTTAGTCCACAGGGGGCACCAGAACCAACACTACCACTTTAGTCCACAGGGGGCACCAGAACCAACACTACCACTTTAGTCCACAGGGGGCACCAGAACCAACACTACCACTTTAGTCCACAGGGGGCGACAGAACCAACACTACCACTTTAGTCCACAGGGGACACCAGAACCAACACTACCACTTTAGTCCACAGGGGGCACCAGAACCAACACTACCACTTTAGTCCACAGGGGACACCAGAACCAACACTACCACTTTAGTCCACAGGGGGCACCAGAACCAACACTACCACTTTAGTCCACAGGGGGCGACATAACCAACACTACCACTTTAGTCCACAGGGGGCACCAGAACCAACACTACCACTTTAGTCCACAGGGGGGACCAGAACCAACACTACCACTTTAGTCCACTTAACCCTCAAAACAGCATCAATAAATAAACATCTGCAACGAGAAAAGACACCGACAGAAGAAGCAAAACAAGCCGGAGACCCAGTAACGTATGACACACTCACACACCCAGACACGAACACCCACCCGACCACCCCCCACCCTCCACACACACACACACACACACACACAGTGCAATGTAATCACACACACTGAGGTTGAGTGTTAACAGCAGTAATCTGGTGTGGCCAGGCTCGGCTCCGTCTTTGGTCAGACTGCCTGTCGGCGTTTCATCCCCGACTTTGAAGAGCCTCCCTCCACGGTTATCACTCACACACACACACACACACACACACACACACACACACACACACACACAATGAAAACATACACAAAGTCGTGTGTATGCAAATGAGGAGAAAAGAAGCTCAAATTGACTCTGGGTCTGTCGCATGTTGTGTTCTCCAGACTTTCTCGTTGTCGTCACAGTCACTTACATGGAGTGTGTACTTATGCACACACACACACACACATCTCCATTGTTTTGATTGAGCATAAATTGCAGTATTGGCAGCACTGCAATGTCTTCTGTGATTTAAATTGAAGCAATATAAGTGCTTTATATACAGAGTGAGAAAACACACACACACACAAAGGAAAATACTTTTTTTTCATGTTGGTGTTTTTCGGTCCTCGGTGGCTTCAGTGTTCTGTTTCAGTAATTTACTTCGAATGTATTGGACGGTAATTGGTTATTCATATATTAGCGGATTTACATCTGTGTGTGTGTGTGTGCGCGTGTGTGTGTGTCCAGTGCAGCGGTGTGTGGGATGAGTTTGGGTATAATTGGATGTTACATGTTTTTCAGTTCAGTTGTTAAAATGAATTATTTACTGATCTCACGCAAAATATCTGAATTCTGAATGTAAGAAGTTTAATTAAAAACAAATCAGAGCTTTTATAAATATTCTGGTTTTAAAAAGCAGAACAAACTAAACAATACATGGTCACTTATATTATATTTTACTCATTTATTTTCATTGATAAGTAATTCAATAAAACATTTACTGTATTTGGTTTTATTTTTTTCTTATTTGTAAAATATTTTACAAAAAAACAACCAGATCAAAACATTTAATAATTATATTAATTATTGTTTTATGATCCAAACTGATCAGTGAATCAGCTCGTTAACCGTCGGTCAATATGAATCATCCTTTCATTTCATCCCCTCCTTCACTCCCTCTTTCCTTTCCTCCTCTTCCTCAAAGTCCTCACCATCCTTCCTAATGTCTTCTTTCTTTCACGTTTTACGTTTATCTTGTTTCTTTCTCTTAACCTTCCTTCAGTTTCGGTTTCTTGTTTCCTCTTTCTCAGTTGTTCTTCTCCTTTTTCTTAGTTCACCTTCTTTCCTCCTTCTCTTCACTCTGACTCCTCTACTTCCATCCTTACTTACCTTCCTCTCCCCCGATCTGTCGATTTTCCCTTTGCTCTTACCTCTTCCTCCTTTCTTTCTTTCCCCCTCTCTCTCCCACTCCCTTCTCTTACTCCCTCTCTCTCCTGCTCCCTTCTCTTCATCCATCTCTCATTATCTGCTCCTACCTCTTCCTCCTTGCTTTTCTTTCCCCCTCTCTCTCACTCCCTTTCCTTCCTCCTTTCCCGGTGTAACTGGTGTTTGACCTCCTCCCCACTGGGGGCAGCCTGAGTCCAGACCCCGCTGGAGCCGGGCTTCAAAACTCGACTACGACAGACACAAAACGTGGCAACCTGCAGAAAACTGGCTGTAATTACATTTCGAGCGATTAAAAACTTCTTTTTTCTTCACTTTGTGGAACGTCTGCGCCGCTCGTAGAGATGAATTATCCTTTCTCAATATTTAGACGTGGCACACGACGCCCCGCGACACACCGGTGTTCACTGGAATTATGACGAGCTGGAAGTGAATAATAGATTCCCTGTAATTCAAGTTGTTCCTGGAGTGACTGGATGTCAGAACGCCTCCCACGCGCTGCCGTGGCGCCTCGTGACGGGAAGCGAAGCCGACACTTCAAACACCGCGTAACTGTCCCGGTGCTGAACGCAGCCCCGCCGAGCGCCGCCGCCGCCACTGCTTCCTCTCTCTCACGATCTGTCTCGGTTTTCCCGTCTTCCACGCCCCGAGAGATCCTGTTTTACAAAGCGTTTAGTTAACATTAGTATGAGAACAAGACGGAAACGGGGAAGAGGGGGGGGAGGCGGGGAGAAACGACAAGAGGAAACAATGTGTGCGAGCGCTGTATCTGCTTCATCTGTCTGACTCGGTAAAAGGCCGCTCGGCTCGCCGCATAATGAGGAGCGCCGCCTCGGGGGAAGGAGGCGGCACTCGCTTCCTCTCGCTTTCTTCTTCTCTGGTTTGGTTTTTATTTGAGTGAGAATCGCTTGGCGGTGGAGGACGAGGAGGTGAGAGGCGAGGGAGGAGAACGTGATGATGAAGAAGTGTTTTATGTCAATGTAGCTGACAAGAAGAGGATGATGGAGAGATGGAAAGGAGGAGGAGGAGCGAGAAAGAGGTGCACACAGAGGGTTAGTTAAGAGTTAAGAGACATGAAGAAGAGTCAAGAGACATGAAGAAGAGTCAAGAGACATGAAGAAGAGTTAAGAGACATGAAGAAGATTTAAAAGACAAGAAGACGAGTTAAGAGACATGAAGAAGAGTTAATATACAAGTAGAAGAGTTAAGAGACATGAAGAAGATTTAAAAGACAAGAAGACGAGTTAAGAGACACGAAGAAGAGTTAATATACAAGTAGAAGAGTTAAGAGACATGAAGAAGATTTAAAAGACAAGAAGATGAGTTAAGAGACATGAAGAAGAGTTAATATACAAGTATAAGAGTTAAGAGACATGAAGAAGAGTTAAGAGACATGAAGAAGAGTTAAGAGACTTGAAGAAGAGTTAAGAGACAATAAGAAGAGTTAAGAGACATGAAGAAGAGTTAAGAGACAAGAAGAAGAGTTAAGAGACATGAAGAAGAGTTAAGAGACTTGAAGAAGAGTTAAGAGACAATAAGAAGAGTTAAGAGACATGAAGAAGAGTTAAGAGACACGAAGAAGAGTTAAGAGACATTAAGAAGAGTTAATATACAAGTATAAGAGTTAAGAGACATGAAGAAGAGTTAAGAGACACGAAGAAGAGTTAAAAGACAAGAAGACGAGTTAAGAGACACGAAGAAGAGTTAATATACAAGTAGAAGAGTTAAGAGACATGAAGAAGATTTAAAAGACAAGAAGACGAGTTAAGAGACATGAAGAAGAGTTAATATACAAGTATAAGAGTTAAGAGACATGAAGAAGAGTTAATATACAAGTATAAGAGTTAGGAGACATGAAGAAGAGTTAATATACAAGTAGAAGAGTTAAGAGATAAGAAGAAGAGTTAAGAGACATGAAGAAGAGTTAAAAGACAAGAAGAAGAGTTAAGAGACATGAAGAAGAGTTAAAAGACAAGAAAACGAGTTAAGAGACATGAAGAAGAGTTAATATACAAGTAGAAGAGTTAAGAGACATGAAGAAGAGTTAAGAGACATGAAGAAGAGTTAAAAGACAAGTAGAAGAGTTAAGAGACATGAAGAAGAGTTAATATACAAGTAGAAGAGTTAAGAGACATGAAGAAGAGTTAAGAGACATGAAGAAGAGTTAAGAGACTTGAAGAAGAGTTAAGAGACTTGAAGAAGAGTTAAGAGACATGAAGAAGAGTTAAGAGACAAGAAGAAGAGTTAAGAGACATGAAGAAGAGTTAATATACAAGTATAAGAGTTAAGAGACATGAAGAAGAGTTAAGAGACACGAAGAAGAGTTAAGAAACATTAAGAAGAGTTAATATACAAGTATAAGAGTTAAGAGACATGAAGAAGAGTTAATATACAAGTATAAGAGTTAAGAGACATGAAGAAGAGTTAAGAGACACGAAGAAGAGTTAAAAGACAAGAAGAAGAGTTAAGAGACAATAAGAAGAGTTAATATACAAGTATAAGAGTTAAGAGACATGAAGAAGAGTTAGGAGACAAGAAGAAGAGTTAAAAGACAAGAAGAAGAGTTAAGAGACAATAAGAAGAGTTAAGAGACAAGAAGAAGAGTTAAGAGACAAGAAGAAGAGTTAAGAGACGAGTATAATTGGAACATATATATTGGAACAAGTAAACACATTTATTTTTCCTTCTCAACATATTTTTTTCAGGGTTAAGAGGGAATTGTGGGTAATAAATAAATCAACAAGGTGCAGAAGCTTCAGGATGAGTCACAGGGAGATGAAGAGTTTCCTTATTTCCTTCTCTTGTTTCTTTAATTTCATTCATAGTTCACTGTCTACGCTTTGATCGCAGGTCAAGTTGATGTGTGTGTGTGTGTACGTGTACTTGTTTAGCATTTAATGTGTTGCATTATGGGTAAATGTGTGTGTAGGGTTGTTTTGTGTGTCATTGTTTTCATTCATGTGCTTTACAGAGTGTCTTTATGTGCGACTCGCCCGTATGCAGAGTGTGTGTGTGTGTGTGTGTGTGTGTGTGTTAGCGTCGTCGCAGAAACGCCGTGGGCCTGACAAAGCTGTCAAACTGTCGTCGTCAGCGACCGGAGAATTCCAAACAATTTCACCGCTAATGTTGAGAAACATGTTGGCGATCCCCGCCGAGACCGAAAACCAGCGCATATATAAATAATAAACACACACACACTCACACACACACACACACACCTCAACAAAACGGCTGACAGTAATGTGTGTGTTTGAGCAATCGGCCCCTGTTCCAGCAGCATAAATATTTGATGCGATCCTGTGTCGGGGAGGAGGAGGAGGAGGGGGGGGGGGTGGAGGAGGAGGAGGAGGAGGTGGTGAGAGTGGGAGGAGTGAGGCGGAAAGGGGGAGGCATGTGGGAAAGAAGGGGAGGGAAAATGAGGAAGAAGATCCGAACAAAAGAATCTGGACAATGTGGGAGAATGTGGGAGGGGAGCAATGACAGGGGGAGGAGAGAGGGAGGGAGGAGGAGGTGGAGATGAAAAGGAGGAGGAGGGATGAAACAGGAAGAGGAGTGATTGAGAAGTAGGAGAAATGTGGAAAGGAGGAAAAAAACAATGTGGAAATAGTAAAGTGATGATGATGATGATGATGACGGTGATGATGATGGTGATGATGATGGTGATGACGGTGATGGTGATGATGATGATTCTTTCTCCCTCTATCTCTCCCCTTTTCTTTCTCTCTCTCCCTCTCTCTCCCTCTCTCCAGTCTTCAGGAGTTTGAAGCTGAGTACCAGGAGCTCTGGGATTGGCTGATGGACATGGACGCCATGGTAACGGACAGTCACCAGCTGATGATGTCAGAGGAGCAGCGACATTACCTCTTCAAGGTAAGAAGAGTTTCTTCTTCTCTGCCTTTAATGTGGTCTCTCACCCCCTGAGAGGGCGGGTCCACACCCTGCTCACCAGGACTTCCTGTTCACATGTTTTTCAGTAGTTTGACGTTTCTTGTAGGGATGCACCGATCTGATCGGCGCCGATCCATATCGGCCGATATTCCCATTATCAAAACGGCCGATCAGATGACGTAACATCTGCGAGAACTATCAGACGTTTCAATCGCGGCGCACCGCAACGGAGACGATGCACCCGGCGAGGACCGCAGAGTGAGAGGTCCACGAGGGGATCCTCACGCACCGAGCGGCGTCCCCGTCCCCCGAGTTGAATCACTGGGTCGACTCAGCCGACTCTCACATGTCTGAGCCCCTATAGACTGATGCTCACGCTAAACACATTCGATCAGGAGCGCGAGGGTTTTGATAAAGTTAGCGGAAGGATTTACGTGACAACATCCGGTTTTGCAAAGTTAGCGGAAAGAACCACGTGAAACAACATCCGTTTATCAAAATAAGATGTCGACAAATCATACACGAACATATAAAAGTAAACAATGAACTGATTTTGTATCTTTATAGATCGTTTCTGAGATTTAGCTTAAATTATGCTAACATTAAAACATTTTTACTGTACCAAGGAAGAGTTTATAAAAATAAGTCAGACTTTTGTATGTTAAAAAAGTCCTGTAAATAGATTTCCCCAAGAGTTCCAGGAAATGAATGATGCAGATGTGTTCCATACATATCTGAAATCCCCTACAATAGCAATCAAACAATTTTAATGTATCAATTAGGACATTTTTCAAAGTAAAAGTCCTAAATGTTTAAAGAAATCGGTAATTTCTTTAATGTTTGAGTTGCTTTATATATGTATTTCCTCATAGTCCTAGGCAATAATGCTACACAATAAGTAGAATGCTTCAATCGTCACCGTGATCGGTATTATCGGTGATCGGCAGGTACTGATTTCAGTGATCGGTGATCGGCACCAAAAACCTGATCGGTGCATCTCTAATTTATAGCTATATTTATATATATATACATTAGGGCTGTCAGCGTCAACACGTTAATCTATGCGATTAATTTGGCCGCGATTAACGCACTAAAATATTTTACCGCAATTAACGCAACTTTGTTTACTTCCGGTGTCGTTGAAGTTGTTGCACTCCTGTGAGTGTCAAACCGCGGCAGTCCGCCTCCTTCCTCCCGTCTGCTCCTCGATATTCACAGAGAAGATGTGTTCCATACATATCTGAAATCCCCTACAATAGCAATCAAACAATTTTAATGTATCAATAAGGAAATTTTTAAAAGTAAAAGTCCTAAATGTTTAAAGAAATCTGTAATTTCTTTAATGTTTGAGTTGCTTTATATATGTATTTCCTCATAGTCCTAGGCAATAATGCTACACAATAAATAGAATGCTTCAATCGACACTGTGGTCGGTGATCGGTATTATCGGATCGGCAGATATTGATTTCAGTGATCGGTGATCGGCACCAAAAAACCTGATCGGTGCATCTCTAGTTTCTTGTTCTATTTATTGTCTGTATTGAATCTGCTAAATCGTATAAAATGTCCTCAGCAGTTTGTTTTCACGCTGGATTTAAGTGTTTCTTGGGTTAAAATACAGTTGATGCACAAACAACGTCACATGACCATCAGCTGCTTCCTGGAGAGCATGAACACTCATCTCTGCAGGAAACACTCACACTACTGAAGATCTCTCCATGGGGAGGAGGCTGCTGCTTCTTCTTCTTCTTCTTCTTCTTCTTCTTCTTCTTCTTCTTCCAGTTGATGGAAACACTCATTCATGACTGACAATGCAATAGAAACACGGCTCAATAGATAATAGATCATAGACCATAGATCATGTTGATGAAGCTTCCTGAGGAGACGTCTGGAGTCTGGAGTTCTGTGTCCTGAATGTGGTAAAGAGCTACTGTAACCGGGAGAGAGAGCCTCCTCTGGGCTCTCTGAGGTTCCTTCCTCTGTCCTCCCCTATAAGGTTGAGTCTCAGTGTCGTATTGTCTCGTGTTGTCTCTTGTTGTCTCATGTTGTCTCTTGTTGTCTGGTGTTGTCTCGTGTTGTCTCTTGTTGTCTCATGTTGTCTCTTGTTGTCTCGTGTTGTCTCTTGTTTTCTCTTGTTGTATCGTGTTGTCTCTTGTTGTATCGTGTTGTATCGTGTTGTCTCTTGTTGTATCGTGTTGTCTCTTTTTGTCTCTTGTTGTCTCGTGTTGTCTCTTGTTGTCTCTTGTTGTATCGTGTTGTCTCTTGTTGTCTCTTGTTGTCTCGTGTTGTCTCTTGTTGTCTCGTGTTGTCTCTTGTTGTCTCGTGTTGTCTCGTGTTGTCTCATGTTGTCTCTTGTTGTATCGTGTTGTCTCTTGTTGTCTCGTGTTGTCTCTTGTTGTCTCTTGTTGTCTCTTGTTGTCTCGTGTTGTCTCTTGTTGTCTCGTGTTGTCTCTTGTTGTCTCTTGTTGTCTCGTGTTGTCTCGTGTTGTCTCATGTTGTCTCTTGTTTTCTCTTGTTGTATCGTGTTGTCTCATGTTGTCTCTTGTTGTCTCTTGTTTTCTCTTGTATCGTGTTGTCTCTTGTTGTATCGTGTTGTCTCTTGTTTTCTCTTGTTGTCTCGTGTTGTCTCTTGTTGTCTCGTGTTGTCTCTTGTTGTCTCGTGTTGTCTCTTGTTTTCTCTTGTTGTCTCGTGTTGTCTCATGTTGTCTCTTGTTTTCTCGTGTTGTCTCATGTTGTCTCTTGTTGTCTCTTGTTTTCTCTTGTATCGTGTTGTCTCTTGTTGTATCGTGTTGTCTCTTGTTTTCTCTTGTTGTCTCGTGTTGTCTCTTGTTGTCTCTTGTTTTCTCTTGTTGTCTCTTGTTGTCTCTTGTTGTCTCGTGTTTTCTCGTGTTGTCTCTTGTTTTCTCTTGTTGTCTCGTGTTGTCTCGTGTTGTCTCTTGTTGTCTCTTGTTGTCTCGTGTTGTCTCTTGTTTTCTCTTGTTGTCTCGTGTTGTCTCTTGTTGTCTCTTGTTGTATCGTGTTGTCTCTTGTTGTCTCGGGTTGTCTCGTGTTGTCTCTTGTTGTCTCGTGTTGTCTCTTGTTGTCTCTTGTTGTCTCGTGTTGTCTCTTGTTGTCTCTTGTTGTCTCGTGTTGTCTCTTGTTGTCTCGTGTTGTCTCTTGTTGTCTCTTGTTGTCTCGTGTTGTCTCTTGTTGTCTCTTGTTGTCTCGTGTTGTCTCTTGTTGTCTCTTGTTTTCTCTTGTTGTCTCGTGTTGTCTCGTGTTGTCTCGGGTTGTCTCGTGTTGTCTCTTGTTGTCTCTTGTTGTCTCTTGTTGTCTCGTGTTGTCTCGTGTTGTCTCTTGTTGTCTCTTGTTGTCTCGTGTTGTCTCTTGTTGTCTCTTGTTGTCTCTTGTTGTCTCTTGTTGTCTCTTGTTGTCTCGTGTTGTCTCTTGTTGTCTCGTGTTGTCTCTTGTTGTCTCGTGTTGTCTCTTGTTGTCTCGGGTTGTCTCGTGTTGTCTCTTGTTGTCTCTTGTTGTCTCTTGTTGTCTCGTGTTGTCTCTTGTTGTCTCGTGTTGTCTCTTGTTGTCTCTTGTTGTCTCGTGTTGTCTCTTGTTGTCTCGGGTTGTCTCGTGTTGTCTCTTGTTGTCTCTTGTTTTCTCTTGTTGTCTCGTGTTGTCTCTTGTTGTCTCTTGTTGTCTCGTGTTGTCTCTTGTTGTCTCTTGTTGTCTCGTGTTGTCTCTTGTTGTCTCTTGTTTTCTCTTGTTGTCTCGTGTTGTCTCTTGTTGTCTCTTGTTGTCTCGTGTTGTCTCTTGTTGTCTCGTGTTGTCTCTTGTTGTCTCGTGTTGTCTCTTGTTGTCTCGGGTTGTCTCGTGTTGTCAGGTCGTGGATGACAAAGTGTGATTTGTGATTTCGAGGCTCTAAATACTGAAACCTGCACATGATATTATTTAGGAGTCGTTGCCTTTTGGTTTGTCTGAGCAGCTGATTGACCTAGGAGCTTGTTGTAGGCAGCTCGGTTTGCAGGAAGATGACTCCTCCCTCACAGTCCTGCGTACAGGGCTCTGATTGGTTGACCCCCCCCCCCCCCCTCCAGCTCGTTCTCTAGCGTTGTAAATGCAGCCTGCGTGTCTATGTTCAAGGTAAAACAAGCTCTCTGCAAAACACACGGAATTCAAGACACAACATTGTGACTCCGCCCGTCGGGCTTTGCTGTGATGTCACTAAATCTCCCATCAGCCACCTCTTCCTCACCGAGGCCTGTCTGTTCACCTCAATGTGTAAATATGTAGAAACAGAGCCAGCTGGAGGAAATGATGTCCTCCCTCTCCTCATTCATCCATCAATTTGTCTGTCCCCCCTCACTGCTCCTTACACCTCCCCCTCTTCCAGCCAATCACACAGACACAGACACACACACACACACACTCTTCATCCGTACCGAGGAGAATGGGATTACAAGGCATAGCATCCCTCATAACCATACCACAGTAAAGTGTATGAGGGACATAGTGAGCACGTGTGTGTGTGTGTGTGTGTGTGAGTGTGTGTGTGTGTGTGTATGTGCGGATAATGTGTGTGTTTGTGTAATGACTGCAGCCAAATGAGTCAGAAAGGAGAACAGCATGTGTTACGATTAGAGATCTGAGTCATCCTCTTGTGTCCTTCACACACACACACACGCACACACACACACACACACACACACACACACATATGTTTTGCATTACAGCTCGGACACACTAGACAACATTTTCTATACCTATAAAAAGATATTGGGTAAATACTTAGAAGCTAAAAATGTCTCTAAATATATCTCGATTGCACAGCGTGTTTATTTTTGTTTATTTTACTCCCAAAAATTTAGTTTTCCTCATTTTATAAACTCTCTTCACCCCCCAAACAAGTGTAAGATACACTCAGTGACCCCTAAAAAACCCAAATGTCTCCGACCTTTTACAGGAGCAACGTAATGAAACAATGCTGCTCACACACACACACACTCTGCTGACATCTCATTCTCTCTTTACCCAGAAGGCACTGCTGCAACCAACACGTAACTTTGTGTTGTTTCCTGTTTTCTTCTTCGTCCAAACTTTTTTTCTTTCTGTGTGTGTGTGTGTGTGTGTGTGTGGACACATGATTTATTTAGTAGCCCGATGAGACTCACCTGGCCCGCAAATTATTGATACGTGTAAAGATGAACCTAATTTCTCCATAGGAGTCACACTTAAATATTCATCTCTGTATGAATATTCATGGCGTCGATGATGCGTGCATGAATTTTAGATGACTCTTGAATCGCCTGGCATTCTTCTTCTTCTTCTTCTCTCTCTTTCTCTTTTTTTTGATGTGTCAACTCTTCTGTTAAAATATTGATGTGGTGCTCGACAGCGTCTTCTCGCCGGTCCAAGGTCGTCTGTTGCTGCAACACCCAGAGATACACAGCACACTGGCGGATTCTACCCTCTATATACATATATATATATTATATATCATATATATGTATATATATAACATATATGTATATATACATTATATTTATATGTATATATATTTGAGATCACTACTTTTAGAGTTTAGTTGATTTACTTTATTAGAGTATTCATCACCATCACCATCATCTGGTTGTATAGAAGTCTATGCTTCATGTGTTAAAGCTGCATTCTCTCTCCTGACCACCAGGGGGCGACTCCTCTGATTGTATAGAAGTCTATGCATCGTGTGTTAAAGCTGCATTCTCTCTCCTGACCACCAGGGGGCAACGACTCCTCTGGTTGTATACATTTATATATATTTTAGGGCTGTGAAACGATTAAAAATTTTAATCAGGTTAATCACAGGTTTCTGTGGATTAATCATGATTAATCACATATATACATTTACAGGGCTCTCAAGACAGGCAAGAGTTCCGAGAAGAGTTGGGGGGGGGGTGCTAGTGACTTTTCTTTGCTCCGTCCCGATGTGCGCAGACCGGCATCGGAACTCTGCGGCGACCGCGATTGACATATGGAACACCCCTGCATTAAAACATTAAAGAGCCGAGAGTTTTTTTCAGTGTGAGAAATACGATGTGTGGCGGGAGTGCGTGAGTTAAGACCGAAATGCGTGAGTCTCACGCTCAATGCGTGACACTTGAGAGCCCTGCATTTATACACAGGGGGGCATATAACTTGCTCACCAGCATCGGAGCTCTGCCGCGCGAGCCGAGAGAAGAGTTGTTGACGGGGGGGGCAAGTTACTTTTTTTCGTCCGAGCTCTGCGGCGCGCGAGACGGAGATCGGAGTCGTGTTAACGCGACACGTAGAGACAGAATGACATGCTGCTGGTTCGAGACGACCAACAACAGACGGATTGGAAGCTCATTCTGCGAATGCGTTAAATGCGGTAAAAACATTTTTTAAATTAATCCTGTGATTTAATTAACTGAGTTAACACGTTATTTTTCACAGCACTAATATATTTATATATATATATATACTTTTTTGTTTCTTGATCTTCTTTTATTAATCTAAACTCTTCAGGTTAAAGTTATCTGACACTAAAACCAGTTCATCTTGTGTTATCTGTGTTTTTAAGTGTCATGTGTACTCATGTGAACACGGGCAGGACAGATGCATGCTGGGAGATTTCACCCTACGAACCGCCAGAGTTAGTGTGTGTGTGTGTGTGTCTGTGTCTGTGTGTGTGTGTGTGTGTGTGACCGTTAAAGAACCTCGCTGTGCTAAAATGCTGGAGGGGCTCGACCCTGTAACCAGGGCAACGCCAAGGCCCGACAAAAGTTGGTCTTTTCGGAGGTGTTTATGTGCCTTTGTGTGTGTGTGCGCGTGTGTGTGTGTGTGTGTGTGTTTGTGTGTATGTGTGTCCGGAAAGGGAAAGCTGGGCTGACAATAGTTTCTTGCAGGCCGAGGCTCTCGATCTGAGCTACAAAGACTTTTTAAACAAAATTATTTCACACATGCGAGATTCCAAAGAACAGGATTTATCTTTAAATAAAGTTTCCATAAAGGTAAATTAAGTAAGATTAAAAAAACTAATCTTTAATAGATTGTTCAATAGAAATCACATTCAACTGGCTGATATATTTACTATATATATATATATATATATAGTAAATATATCAGCCATGTATATATATATATATATACATGTTTAATGATGTTAGATGACATTGTGAGACCAGATTTAGTTTATTGACATTATTACATTACTGTGAGCTGCCTTCAGTGTCTGTGGTATCTCCTTGATTGTTGTATCCAGATGGTGTGTGTGTGTGTGTCTCTGTGTGTGTGTGTGTTTGTGTGTGTCTGTGTGTGTGTGTGTGTGGTCCACACGGAGACGAAACATGTATCAAACCTTCTAGCTGCTGTCAACCAATCACACATCAAGGCCCCGGTAGTTCAGCCAATTGATGATCAAGGCTGTAGCCCTGCGTCCCACAGGAGGCGGAGCCAACGTTCACACCTCAGAAGTGTAGTATGTGTGTTTGTGTGTGTCTTTGTGTGTGTGTGTTTGTCTGTGTGTGTGTGTGTGTGTGTGTGTAGTATTTCATTGACGTTTTGATATTTTTATTGAGACATAGAATAGAACACACACAGGCAGCCAATAAAAATACAACATTAAAGCTTGGACATAATGTGAACACACACACACACACATTTGACATGTCTTTATCATGTAGAAATACATTCTGTATCAGTAAAAGTTTCAATTCTGAATAAAAAAAATAGGAGGAATAACTGCAGAAGGAAACAGTCGAGATGCTCCGATTCAGAATCAGCTGATTTAATTAATTTATATTAATTAATGTTTATCAAGCTCAGAAATCAGAATAAATCAATAAGCATTTTCCACACATCTAAAAATACCCAGTTAAATTTAATTTAATATAGGGTACAGGGCCGATGAGTAGTTCAGATTGAGTTTGAGGAAGTTCTGTTGCATCCATGATGTCATATCAGGGAGACCGGTGGAAAGGGTGACGGAGGTGATGGTCTCAGAGGAGAAGTAGAGTCGGGTGTCGTCAGCGTAGCGGTGGAAGTCGAGACCATGACGACCAATGATTTTTTCCAAGGGGAAGCATGTAAATGAAGAAGAGGAGGGGACCCAGCACAGAACCCTGGGGGACACCTTGGGTGGAGGACTTACATTCCTGTGGTCATCAGGAACTCTGTTCAGATAAAATGGCCGACATCTTCTTTGATCCTGGACCACGGTGGATCCAGGTGGACCATGGTGGATCCGGGTCTGTTGTGAAGACGTGGGCTCAACGGTCACCCACCTTTCCCGCTGCTTTCAGACAACCAGGAGCATGCTGGGTAGTGGAGTAGCCTCGGGGCCCTAGCGGGGTTAGCTTAGCTTCCCTCTCCTCTGGTCCCCCATGCTTCCTCTTCAGAGGTTGACATATTCATTCTGTCCTTTATTAAATTGTTATTAACACGGAGGGAAAAAATAACCATCTAAATTCATGCCCACGCGCCGCTATGCGTCTTTAGCTAAATGTGAGTAACGTTCATCAGTTTAAATAATGAAAACTGTTGAGCATTAGTATGTTTGTATAAGTGCTTTTTTTATTACACACCCTGGTCACATGACCACCTGAGAGGAGACACGGTGATATGTGGATCAGTGGAGGGACGGATACACACCAAATATAAAAAATGAATAATTCACTCAAGATTTCATTTGAAAACATTTCATTGCATTAAGTCATCACAGACGTCTCCCTCTCTCTCCCTGTGGCTGCTTCCAGTGGAGTCCAACTAATTACAGTGTGTGCGTGTGCTTGTGTGCGTGAGTGAGTGTGTGCGTGTGTGTGTGCGCCACTAAATTCTCATTTCAAATAGCCCATGGTGCTCTGATGGAACGCTGGGCTGCACACACACACACACACACACACCTGCTCATTAACTGGCTTTCCAAAACCAATCAGTGTGGTTGCGACAGAGGAGCTCTGTCTGAAGTCCACACACACACACACACACACACACACACTGGTAATCTCTGGTCCAAACCAGAAGGGAGACCCTGAAGTGATTAACACTTAAACACACCGAGAGAGAGAAATATATACAGACGCAACTTTATTAATCTAAACAAACACAGTGTGTCACCAGAGTGAAGAAATGATGGGAACTCCACCCCTTGCTGGCTCTTGTGGAAATCACTTCATTCGGCGGTCGTTTGTCGTATGTTATTCTGAAAATCTTATTCTGATAAACCTTATTCTGAAAACCTTATTCTGAAAAATCTTACTCTGAAATGTTTTATTCTGAAAAACCTTATTCTGAACAACTTTATTCTGAAAAACCTTATTCTGAAATGTTTTATTCTGAAAACCTTATTCTGAAAAACCTTTTGCTGAAAAACATTCCGAAAACCTTTATTTTGAAAACCTTATTTTGAAAACTTTATTCTGAAAACCTTATTTTGAAAAACTTTATTCTGAAAAACCTTATTGTGAAAACCTTATTTTGAAAAGCACACACACACAGTAAATAAATATACAGAAAGAAAAATAAAACAAAATAGAGAAAGAGACAAGGGTAGAGGAGAGAGGGATAGGGACCTCCATCCAGAGAGAAGGGGAAAGGGAAGGGTAGATAGAGGGGGAGGAAAGAATGGGAGGGAGAGGGAAGGGTAGAGAGAGGGAGGGAAAGGAGAGAGAATGGGGCAGGAGAGGAGAGAAAGTGAGAAGAATAGAGAGGGAGGGAGAGGAGAGAAAAGGAGAGATAGAAGGGGAGGAGAGAAGGAGAGAGGGAAGGGTAGAAGGGGAGAGAGAGATGGGGTGGAATAGAAGAGAGAGATGGGGAGGAAGAGGAGAGAGAAGGATGAAAAATATGGGGGAGAGAGAGGAGGGTAATAGGAAGAGGAGAGGGGAGAGGAGAAAGATGGGGAGAGAGAGAGGAGGGTAATAGGAAGAGGAGAGGGGGACAGAGATATGAGGGTAATAGGAAGAGGAGAGGGAGAGAGAGAGGAAGGTAATAGGAAGAGGAGAGGGAGAGGAGGAAGATGTGGAGAGAGAGGATGGTAATAGGAAGAGGAGAGGGAAAGAGGAGGAAAACAAGGAATGAAGGAAGGAAGAGTAACTAAAAAGATCAAATATATTTTAATAATTCACGATGGTGGAATGTGTGACACAGAAAAAAGATTTGAACCATAAAAAATCTCTCCTCATCCTGCAGAAGAGTCAGGAAACACACACAACACACACACACTAACACACGCACACTAACACACACAGAGACACACACACACTAACTTTTCTTTCTACCTGTGATATTCCCTCTTCTACTCTCCAGAGACCTGCAGAGCTCTGCCGCTGCCTCGCTGTGTGTGTGTGTGTGTGTTTGTGTGTACAGTGTGTGTGTGTGTCTGGTAGGATGTGTTGAGACTCAGACGCCCTGATGTTGCGTTTTGTCGTTTGTCGCAGCAGAGAGACAAAGTCCTGTGTGTGTGTGTCTACGTGTGTGTGTGTTTGTGTGTGGGTGTCTGTGTGTGTGTCTGTGTGTGTGTGTGTGTGTTTTCTAGATAATATCATATGAGGAAACTAAATGACTCAGTTATGTTTCCACAACTCGTAGAAACTCACAAGTTTACAATAGGAAATAATATATATTATAATATAAATATAATATACTGCATTATAATATAAATATAACATACTACATTATACTATAATATAAATATAATATACAACATTATAATATAATATAAATATAACATACTACATTATAATATAAATATAACATACTACATTATAATATAATATAAATATAATATACTACATTATAATATCAATATAATATACTACATTATAATATCAATATAATATATATAAATAAAGGAAAGTTACCTTTACCTTAATAAAACTATTCAAGAACTCAACATGAGTGTTCAGTGTTTTCACGTCTTCACAATTATTATTTATTTGTAATAATGTTATTATATTTTTGACCTCGTTGGCACCCGACGGGATTTACGTCCTTGTGTTGTCATGGAGACGGGTCCATGTTTGCTATGTGTGTGTGTGTCAATGCAGTCTTTTTCGCAGTTTCCTTGTGTGTGTGTTCGAGCTTTAAGACCTTTGTGTGTTTGCTGTCTCTCTCATGTGTGTGTGTGTGTGTTGTGTGTGTCCTGTGGGAGGCGGTTTCCTGTGCGTTTGTTCTGTCAGTCTTGATAAAGTCGGGGATATATCTGCTTGAGAACAAAGAGACACGACAGCAGCTCACCAACTTTCTCTCTCCCTCTCCCTCTCTGTCTCTCTCTCTCTGTCTCTCTCTCTCCCCCTCTCTCTCTTCCCCTCTCTCTCTCACTCCTGTCGCTTTTTCGCTCACTCTCTTGAGAATCCCAGCTTCCCAGGAACATACTCTGACTGAAACCTGACACACACACTCACACACAGACACACACACACACACACACACACAAACACACACACACACAGGGATGAGCAGGAATGTTGTAGTTTGAGGACAATGTCGTCTGAAGGTCGTCTGTGAACTTGTTGTTTGAGTTTTCCTCCAAAACAACGACAACAGATCGAAGAGTTTAAATATATAAATATTATATATATATATTATATATATAACATATTTATATATTTAAACTCTTCGTTCTGTTGTCGAAATGCTTTTAAAGTAACTGAAAATTCGTTTAAAAAAAATTGTGTCACATACTTGTCATCTTTCGGTGAAATTCACCGTTTTGAAATCAAAATAGGTCGTCCACGTGAATCGTGTAGATCCGAAGAGTTTTTGTTTGGGGGGGGGGGCGGGTCAACTGGCCCGCTGCCATTGAGATTGCAGTGAGACGCGGAGACAATGCGAAGTGGTGATCTTCGCTATAAAACCTCTTTGATGGGACGTGTCGAGTCTCGGCCAATCAGCGTTAAGATGTCGACGGCGTTTGGGGTTTAGGTTAGCTTGAATGTTAGCCCGCTACATCTACTGCTGTCACGCTGCACGGTGTATCGGTATCGGTACGTTAAAAACGATATGATTTAGTATATTTTTAGTATCAATACTTCATTAAAAGAGCGATCAGAGCGCACGCGCCGCTCCGTGTCGTGCTGTCTGCACGCACTGCGCTGCGCAGCAAGTGAAGTGACGGAGCTTTAGAGACCGTCTTCGGCTTGAAAAAGAAAAGATGATTCCAGAAGTGAAATGTTTAAGTACAATGCAGACAGTCTGTAAAGTTCTGTAACTGTCATCTGCTCAGATACAGAGCAAAATCATATTATATATAATGTACATTTTTATGAACAATCAAATGACCGTCGTTCATACAACTTGGATGTGGCGAGAAAAACAAGTCACTAGCAGTTTGTTTTGTTGGTAATGACGAAGTGTTTGTTGTTGTAATACTAACGTCGGCCACAAGAGGCTGACGAGCACGAGCGCCTGTTTGACTCCAGATGAGTTTTAATTGTTCTTTAGACACAAGTTACGTATATATTGGGTAAAACAACACTATTTATTAATAACAGTAAACAAACTCTTTGATCACAGGGATTCTGACCATGAATAACACGTTTTTTTAAATGTTAATTAATCTTTGAAAAATGACTAAAACTATAATTACAGATCATTATTCTTTACTCACCGGAGTCATAAACTATTGAGATCGAAGCAGAATTGTTCTCTCTTCAGCGTCTCCGTGGTTACAAGATTAATAACACAAATAAATGGCACTTGACAGCACATTCAAACCCAAGATGAATAATAAAGTGATTAATAATTCTGTGTGAGGAGCTTTATGGATCAGTTGTGTCACTTTGTCTTAAAGTATTTAAAGACTTGTAGATCAGAGAGGAACACCTGCACCTGGTGTTATTCCCTCTGATGGGGGTGTGTGTGTGTGTGTGTGTGTCTGTGTGTGTGAGTAATGTGTAATGTCATCTCAAGGGGAAACTCTGTTTAAACGTGTGTGTGAGAGACAACACACAATATTACAGTTGCAAAGCGAGTGGGAGCTCCGATACACAATTAATCTCTGTGTGTGTGTCTGTGTGAGTGTGTGTCTGTGTGTGTGTGTGTGAGTGTGTGTGTTCTCTCCATTCATCACCCTGCTCTCCGGTTGACCTTGGCACCTTCTTCATTAGAATAAAGATTGTCTGTCGTTTAGGCGACATGATCGGTCTGCTGGACACACACACACACACACACTCTCACACACACACAAGCACACAGATACATGCTATTATATTTCTCTCACTGTAGTGAGGAGGAGGAAGAGGCGGGAAGAAGAGGAGAAAGAGGGAGGAGGAGGGAGGAAGAGAGAGGAGGAGGGGTGAATAAGAGGAGGAGGAAGAGTGGGAAGAAGAAGAAAGAAGAGGGAGGAGGAGGAAGAGGGGGGAAGAAGAAGAGAGAAGGTGAGGAGGAGGGAAGAAGAGGAGGAAGATGGGGGAAGAAAAAGAGGGAGGAGGAGGAAGAGAAGGAAGAAGAAGAGGGAGGAGGACGAGGGGGGTAGAAGAGGGTGGAGGAGGAAGAGGGGGGTAGAGGAGGAGGACTAGAGGAATATTTTTCTCCTTAAATAATGTTTGTTCTCAGAAGTTGTTGGAGCGTGTTGAGTCGGATGTGATCGATCCTCCGATCAATACTCTGATCGTTAACGAGTCCCACACAACCTCATCGTCGTTAGACCTCATGTCGTCATGGTTACGACTTTAAAGTTTAACAGTTTAACTTGAAGAGATGAAACTAATGTACAAATATAACAAATGTTCTCATGATGTCATCACTATGAGAAACTTTTGATGGAGCTCATACACACACACACTCATACACACACACTCACACACATTCACACTCACACACATTCACACTCACACACACACACACACACACACAGAGTGGTGGAGCCAGCAACAGAGGCAGTGTTGTTGGCTCCACTTGCCCACTCAGTATATACATGTAACTTTCGTCTAAATGTAACTTTAGTGTTAGTTTAACTTTAGTGAAGCGTATCGTTTGCTGAACTACAACAACCCAGCAGGAATGTGAGCAGAGTGAGGCGTCTCCCTCCTCACAGACCATCTTTGAGCAGGAGCCTGAGCGGTTTATAAAAGTTTCTCTGGCATCGAGCGTCATCCTGCTTCGGAGTATTCCTGGAATTCTTTTCCCTTTTTCTTCTTCCTCCTCTTCTTCTTCTTCCTCCTCTTCTTCGTATTGTTTAGTCCCCCGCCGCTCTCTTTGACAGGAGAGAATTCCCAGGGTTCTTAGGGGGTCAAAGGTCACCTGGCATCATCCCACCGACTCAAACCGCCCGTTGCCAAACACTTATAGCCAGTTGTCCGCTAGCCACTCAACCAGGATTTAAAGGAACAGCGTGTGAGATTTAGTGGCCTCTAGTGGTTTGTGGCAGATTGCAACCAATCAACCTTCTTAAACGTCATATGCATTTTTTTTTTAACAAATAAATGTAGTTATTCATTGTTTAGTTAAATAAAAAGCACCGGTAGCGTCGGGGTTTATCTCATCTTATCGTCAGCTGATTAAAACACATTTATGAATATTTTTACCAATATCTTCAGATTAAATAAAATGCTCCTAAATGTGGCGCACTGTCCCTTTAAATGCTGCACTGGCTACAGGTCAGAGGAACCCGACTGCTCCTCTTTTATTGCTACGCGGGGGTCGTTTCCATCTGGTGATGTCATCGCTGGACAAACCAGGTGTACTCAACATACCAGGTGTAACCAGGGAGTCCTAACGGCACCAGGTGGCGCTAGAGAAGCTCATAAAAACAGAAATTAAACATGTAGTTTGACCTGCAGATTATTCTTTTTTCATATATATATATATATATATATATATTTTAACTCCATCATAAAGGTTTATGTGACCCGGATGTAAACTTACGTTTTATTTGAGTTTTTATTGTTATTACGAGGAGACGTGAGGAGGACGCAGAAGAACTGCGTCCTCCTCACGTCTCCCTCTACAGACATGTCACCGCTCTTTGCTTTGTGCTAACAACCTCACACACACACACACACACACACACGTGACTCGCTGAATGGCGAGCCGTCTTTACCGACCAGTCAAACGGCTCATTCATTTGGTTTCCATGGCGACAATTAAAACACGTCGCTGGCTCTTTTGTTGTTGGAAAGAGAGAAAGTCTCTTTTTTCTTCTTCTTCTTTTTTCAAACCATCTTTTTGTCCAAACAGCGGGGTTTCTTTTTGTATCATTTGGTGAAAGAGAAACTCTGAAGCAACACACGGAAGAGTTGTATTTAAATTATATGTTTACATTAGTTTAAGAAGACAGCATTTTATTTATGTGTGAAACACAAGTTATACTTTATTCTTTAAAAATCACCTTAACATTGAGAAGGAGAATTGAAAACAAACACACTCACACACTCACACACACACACACACACACACACACACACACACAGGTTGAAGTGTCCGGCGGTATAAATGGGGTGTCAGAGAGCCACTTCCTGCTCTTTCAGAGCCGGTGGGACATCCATCTCTACCGGAGACACACACACACACACACACACACACACACACACACACACACACACACACACAAGCATAGCATAAGCAAGCATACAGTGTTTTTTCTCCCCTCCTTGTGTATCTCCTGCACAAACGCACACTTTGTTTGGGAGAAAAACAGCAGAGACAGGTGGAGGAGGAGGTGGAGGAGGAGGAGAATGAACAGTATTATGAGCTGTGGTTGTACTCCTCTATATTGGAAGTACTAGAGTAAGTATTATTTAAGATAAACAAGAAAACATTTACAACTAAATTATTGGTCAGTAAATAACAGCAGTTCATGTTATTTACTGCCCATATATTTGATATATTATTGTATTAATATTCCATAACCACATGTTTTGTATCCAGTACCGACCACAGACTGTCTATAAGTCATCGTGGTGTTTAGAGTTCAGACATTACGGCCGTCGCCATCTTGTTTTTCTTTGCAACCAGCGAACAGGAAGTGAGCACATCTGGACTGAGGAGTGACCTTTCAATCGCCTTGTAGCCCCGCCCCTAAACCTGCCTTAGGGTCTGTTGACCATACTTCACTAAATGTATCTCTACTGCTCTGGATGAAAAGAACACCGGGGAGAAGAAGAAGGAAGAAAATAAAGTGATGAACAAACAAAGCAGAAGAGGAAAGTTAGCATGAGGAGGAGGAGGAGGAGGTAGACAACAAGAGGAGTAGTGAAAGATGGAAGAGAATGAGGAGGAGTGGAGGAGAGAGAGTGTTACAGAAACACAGAGAGGATGAAGACAAAGACGGAGGAGAACACACGAGGAAGAGGATGAGGATGAAGATGCATCCTCATCCCCCCCCCCCCCCCGAACTTTAGCTGCCGCGACGACAGAGTCGTTCCGTTACGCAACTTCTGTCATTTGGGGGATCAGATGAAGGAGAAGGCCTGTGATGCAGGATGAGGTGTTTTCATGTCTGGCTGCGTTCTGCTGACGCTCAGCTCGGCTCATTAATATGGAGACCAAATTAAACTTATGATTGCTTGTTGATTTTCTCTCCCCCTCCCCCTCTCTCCTGTTTCCTCAAGCGTTCATCTCTCGTTTCTCCGTGTCTGGAGAAGCTCTTTTCGTTTTTCTTTTAAAACGTAATATATAAATACTTCATCTTTTTAGAAGTCTCTTCCTCGACTGTTGGAAAAACTTCCTGTTTGCTTCTTTCCTTCATTTATTTACTATATCTCTCTCCTTCACTCTCAATTATTTATTCCATAGCTCTCCTTCACTCTCTGTTATGTACTCTTTCTCTCTCCTTCATTCTTGATTTTATCACTCTCTCTATCTCTATTTCACTCTCTTTATTTACTTTATCTCTCTCCTTTACTCTCAATTATTTACTCTTTCTCATTCACTCTCCATTTATCTACTTTATCTCTCTCCTTCACTCTTGATTAAGTCACTCTATAATTTACCTCTATCCTTCACTCCCTATTTGTTTTACTGTATTTCTCTCCTTCACTTGATATTTACCTTCTGTAGCTCTCTTTATCACTATATGTATTCACTGCATCTATGCCCTTTACTCTCAATTGATTTACTCGATCTCTCTCCTTCACTCTATTTATTTACTGTAACTCCTTCACTCTATTTATTTACTATATCTCTCTCCTTCACTCTATTTATTTACTGTATCTCTCCTTCACTCTATTTATTTACTATATCTCTCCTTCACTCTATTTATTTACTGTAACTCTCCTTCACTCTATTTATTTACTATATCTCTCTCCTTCACTCTATTTATTTACTCTATTTCCTTCACTCTATTTATTTACTCTATCTCTCTCCATCACTCTATGTATTTACTCTATCTCTCCTTCGCACACACAGTCTCTTCCTCTTCTCCGTCTTCAGGCCTTTGTATCTCAGTCCATCCTTGCATGGAGATTGACTCGAGGCATGAATACATCACAACTAGCCATCCATGCCTCCCCCTCTTCCTCCCCCCATCTCTCTCCCCCTCCCTTCTCTCTCTCCTCCCCCTCTCCAAGATCCCTCTCTCAGCACTTATCTCAAAGTTCGGATCTCATGCATTTTAATCGGCGTGTCTGTCTTCCTTTCCCTCCTTCTGTTCTTTGACTTTGGATCAGTGGCATCCTTCAAACAGAAAACAACAATAACAACAACCCCCCCCCCCCCCATCCTTCTGCTCCACACCAGCTCCCTTTTTAAATCAATATTTGCCATCAGCGAATAAATCGTATAATTTCCTGACTGTTAGACGAGTGCCACGCCGACATATTTACCTTACCCTCGTCTCCCTCTCTCTCTTTTCTTTTCTTTCCCCCCCGCTGTCGATCCCTCGTTCTCGCGGCGTGGCTATTAGCTAAGTGAAGGGGATGGATGGCCGTGAGGCGGCGAGCGATAGCATCTCCATCAGAACCGGAGACAGTGAAAAATGTCTGCCGCCTCTGATGACAGAGCAGCAAAAACACACACACACATGTCCTCATACACACACACACATGTCCTCACACACACATGTCCTCATACACACACACACACATGTCCTCACACACACATGTCCTCATACACACACACACATGTCCTCACACACACATGTCCTCATACACACACGCATATGTCCTCACACACACACACATGTCCTCACACACACGCATATGTCCTCACACACACGCATATGTCCTAACACACACACATGTCCTCATACACACACACACACGCATATGTCCTCACACACACGCATATGTCCTCACACACAAACACATGTCCTCACACACACGCATATGTCCTCATACACACACACATGTCCTCATACACACACACACATGTTCTCATACACACACACATGTCCTCACCGATACTCTTTTTTTTTTTAACACACAATGAGGACATTAAAAACCTCTTTGGCCATATTCCCTGTAGAAGCCGTTATCATGGAGCACTGACACACAACGGATATCAGACTGTTAACATTCACAATATATGTTCTCCATTATATGATGTGATATGTATTGTCATGTGCAGACTTTATAGGGTTAATCCTGTCACTGTGTTGATGGGCAAAGAGAACAACCAATCAGAGGTACTGAAGATGACACGTGACAAATAAAGTTTTGCTTCTGACAGCGAGAGGTCCACTGAAACAAAGTGACGCCCCACGGTCTTTATTCCTCCGTCATTATATTCCCGGTAACACCGGGTATACAGCCGGGATCGCTGGACATCAACACATCTGCTAGCAGACTGTCACGCTCGTAGCTAGCGCTAGCTATGAGCTAGCTTAAGCATGGTTATAATGGCTAATTTATTATTTCTTGGGCTACTTTTATGAATGCAAGACTTGCAATCAACGTTACGGTACTAATCTGAGTTCAGGCTGCTCGTCATAATCGGTCTCCACGTGTTCAGGGGGACCGGTGACGGTCTCCCCATCGCGCCCAGCCTGACGCTGGTGTGCTCCACACGGGCTCACTAGTCACACACGGCGCAGCCTCCGCTGTCAAACTTAAATATGAGAGGCTCGTAACCTGCTGACAGGGCGGAGTCACCAGAGAAGTTCACAACAATAGTTTTTTTCAATTTCAATCGGCTCAGGCACCGGAAAGAAGCACCGGAATGTGCGTTGCGTTTCGGTCCGGGTAATACCGGTTGTATTGGAACCGGTACCATATTGGCACCGGGTTTCGGTACCCAACCCTAGTCCTCACACACAAACACATGTCCTCACACACGCATATGTCCTCATACACACACACACATGTCCTAACACACACACAAATGTCCTCACACACTCACATGTCCTCATACACACACACACATGTCCTCACACACACACATGTCCTCATACACACACACATGTCCTCACACACACACATGTCCTCATACACACACACATGTCCTCACACACACACATGTCCTCACACACGCATATGTCCTCACACACACACATATGTCCTCACACACACATATGTCCTCACACACTCACACACGCATATGTCCTCACACACACACTCACACATGTGTCCTCACACACACACATACATGTCCTCAGACATACACATGCATATGTTCTCACACACACACATATGTCCTCACACACACTCACACACATGCATATGTCCTCACACACACATGTCCTCACACACGCATATGTCCTCATACACACACACACATATGTCCTCACACACTCACATGTCCTCATACACACACACACATATGTCCTCACACACTCACATGTCCTCATACACACACACACATATGTCCTCACACACACATGTCCTCATACACACACACACATATGTCCTCACACACTCACACACGCATATGTCCTCACACACACGCATATGTCCTCACACACACACACATGTCCTCACACACACGCATATGTCCTCATACACACTCACATGTCCTCATACACACACACACATATGTCCTCACACACTCACACACGCATATGTCCTCACACACTCACACACGCATATGTCCTCATACACACACACATGTCCTCATACACACACACATGTCCTAACACACACATGTCCTCATACACACACACACATATGTCCTCACACACTCACATGTCCTCATACACACACACACATGTCCTAACACACACACATGTCCTCATACACACACACATGTCCTCACACACACACATGTCCTCACACACTCACACACGCATATCTCCTCACACACACACATATGTCCTCACACACTCACATGTCCTCATACACACACACATGTCCTAACACACACACATGTCCTCATACACACACACATGTCCTCACACACTCACACACGCATATGTCCTCACACACACACATATGTCCTCACACACACATATGTCCTCACACACTCAAACACGCATATGTCCTCACACACACACTCACACATATGTCCTCACACACACACATATGTCCTCACACACACGCATATGTCCTCACACACACATATGTCCTCACACACTCACATACATGTCCTCAGACATACACATGCATATGTCCTCACACACACTCACACACATGCATATGTCCTCACACACTTGCATATGTCCTCACACACACACAGTCAGAGAAGCGACATTTAAATATTCCGATGTGTTGGGGGGGTGATGATAAACGACAAGGGAGAAGTAGAATCAAGTAGCTATCGATGCAGAAAATGAAAAGAGGAGAAAAAGAAAGAGGGGGAGGCAAATTAGACACCAAAAAAAAGATGGAGGCATGGAAGGAGAATTACGCTAACAACTGAAAAGAGGAAAGAAAGAGAGGAGAGTGAAGGAGAGAGAGGACGTATGGATTACAAGAGGAGAGCTGAAGGAGTGTAAAGAGAATAAAGTGTTGAGAAATGGAGAGAATGCTTTAAGTGAACGGACAAGGACGAAAAGAGAGAGAGAGACACGAGATGAAAGGACTTACAAGATATTTAAGAGGAGAGAGGGAGAGAGAAGGACAGGATGACGGACGATGTGAAGAGTTGAATTGAAATATTAAAGTGGAGCGGACACGAGGGAGAAAAAAGCTGTTTAGCAAGAAAGAGGATGAAAGGAGACAAGAGAGGAGAGGAAACAAGGATGTGACAAAAATGAGTTCAGATGAAATGATTAAAGACGGACAGAACTGAAAGAGATCTAGGAACGAATGAAAAAAGGAGAAAATACAACAAGTCCTAAACCTGGCAACCAACTCCTCTGGTTGTATAGAAGTCTATGCTTCATGGGTTAAAGCTGCATTCTCTCTCCTGACCACCAGGGGGCGACTCCTCTGGTTGTATATAAGTCTATATAGTGACTCTACTTCTCTCTTGATGTATTCCCTCAGTAAACATTGTAAACATGCGTTTATGTCTCAGTCTCTAGTTTCAAGTCTTCTTCTATACAGCATGATGTCATCATTTAGTACTTTATGGTCATTTAGAGTCACACAGACTAAAGCAGGAAACGCTTTACATTGACAGTCCCCTGCCAGAGACGTACACAGGGTCACTCCTCCTCAGTCCAGTTATGAATGAAAACAAACAACATGGCGATGGCGGCTTCATAAGTTGACCTTTTTTTTACAAACCTAATTTATTAATTAATCATTTCTTTTCTTTTTTGTTCATTTTGTCGTCGACTAAACTTCTTGAACAGATTATTTTGCGTCTCGTGAATCATCTGGAAGAATCAGGGAGTAAAAAACATAGAAAAACAGTAACTATCAACATGAGTGACGTGAAGAGACGTGAGCAGCGAGCAGAAGACTTCCTCCTCTTCAGCTCGTCTCCAGAAAGGAACGCCAACGCCGCCGAGCGTTTGATTCTCCGCCACAGTTTTTACCTGTTTAAAGCGGTCAAAGCAGCCGAGTGCGATGTGCTGAAAAGCTGAGCTGCAAACAACAACAACAACAACAATAAAGGGATATCTGCGTGTCTTTTGAGTATCAAATGCTCTCCTCTCCGCCAGCTCCGTCTCTCTAAACATCTCTCTTGGTCTCACGTTACTTTTCCTCGAGACGGCGTTCAGCGTCGACGCCGCTTCAGATGAAAGAAAGAAAACGATTCCACGGCGTACAGAACCTCTTTGGTCCGCGGTTACGGTTCCACATCCTGGTCCTCGTGCTCTGGAGGAGTCAATTATCAGCCAAAATACAATAGTTTACAGGATATTCAACCTTCGTTTCTCTTCGGTGAACTTTGAATACTCTACGTAATTCTTTACAGATCTTGTAAAATTAGATGAAATGTGAGTTTAGGGATAAGCCCCCCCCCCCCCCCGCTCAATAATTTATGTTGGTTTTTCTTGGACGGTGACGGTACATTTGGCGGTGCCATCTATGGAAGCTCAAATTAAAGGAGCCCCTGGGTTTGGGGTGAACGATTGTCTGAATGATGGAATTCAGGTTATTTTTTTACTTCTTTTTTTTAGCAAGGTCATGGAAATGTAATGGTAAGGTTATGGAAAGGTCACGGAAAAGGTTATAGAAAATTCATGGAAAGGTCATGTGAAGGTCATGGAAATCCATTGGTCAGCATGTGTCTGACCCCTGTGAGGTGTGTGATGTTGCGTGACGTCCCCTCTGTCCTCCTCCCTCCTCCAGTCCAGCCACGCAGAGCTCTCGGCCATGGAGAGCCGGAGGACCAGCCTGTTGGGCCGGGCCGAGTCTCTGAAGAGGAGCGGCGCCGAGCTGCCCGACCACTTCCACCGCAACGTGCACAACCTGACGCACACGTGGAGGCAGCTGGAGGTACTGCACACACACACACACACACACACACACAGAGATGGTATCTGGAGCATCACACTGATATTTCAGTCTAATTTTAGGCTCATCAGCTCTGATTCTAATCTCCAACATGAAGATTATAATTAGTGTTGTCTCAATTAAGGAGCCCTGCTGCCACCATGGCCTTTGATTCTGTCGAGGAACGTATACGGAAGGATGAGATTATATATATATATACTGGGATGGATGGATGCAGGGTGTCCGCGGGGCATTAAAAAGTCTTAAAAAGTCTTAAATTGCTTTTCCTAAAAATAAGGCCTTAAAAAGTCTTAAATTGTCTTAAATTCAGATTGGATTGGTCTTAAATTTTTTGGGTGTCATCTCATTACGATTATGAGGCAATCTGTTCCGCCACGTCCGTATTTTGCTCCGGTCGCTCTGCGGTGTCTCTGGTGTCACCGGGGCCACGCCCCTTCTCTGAAAGGGGCCCCGCGTATTCGGTCCCATCCCCTACAACGTGAAGCATCGGCTAGTTTAGAAAACATGGCAGGATGCAAGTTCAACAACGGCTTGAAAAGAACGAGTGTTTCTGGTCACGGTCGGTGAAATGCTTCTGAAGCTGCGTTATGTGTCGCGAGACTTTCCAGCGGTGGAATCTCACGAGCAGAGCAAGAAGCACAGAGACTAGCGAAGGCCGCCAGCAGCCCGCGGGGCTAGCTGCTGCTCCGCCGCTAGCTCCTGCTCCGCCGCCAGCAACGACGTCAACTACAACGCTGGAGGTCACCGGAGGAAATCCAGCGCCTTGCAACAAAGAGCTCATCACCGAAGACCAACGCTGCAGTGCGTTCTTCATTCTGTTCCACAAGACTCTGGACCAGACCACCGCGAGCAGACAGCTGGACTTCATGTGCGCTATTGGTGAAATGACCAGTCCCGTCAGGATCCTCTGGAGCTCATGGGCCATGACACCAGGACCTACTTCAGCACCTCAAAGTAAGTCTAACATAAATATATGTATTAACTATCCTCTTGTATATGAGTATGTGTTTCATATAGTTAAGCTTTACTCGTGTGTCAAGTTAATAACAGCTATGCATAGGCGCACTACACATTAATTAGACTAATTAACAATAGTTTTAGAATGGTAGAAGAGGGTGTTTACCTGTCAATATGTCTACATAGTGTTCACTATAGGCTCAAGGGATGGCTCACGTTGCTTAATTTGTAAAAATAGTTTTCATTCATATTTATCCAGTCTGACATTAAAGTGGTGGTGTCATGAAGAGATGTGTTGACTGTTGTTTGGCTAATGTCTGCCTTTTCTTTCTTTTTTCCAGGAGAATGGACCAAATGTCAACTGGAAGTTTTTGTATTCATACAGTTTGAAAAGGATTGTTTTCCTAGTATATTCACAAAAGCTCAGGAGTAGACATGAACCTATGCACAAACATCCATCACATAGAGACATGAGAACTCACTCACTCACACACACACACACACACACACACACACACACACACACACACACACACACACACACACACACACATACATTCTATTATGTAAATGTATTTGCATTTTAAAAGCAGCTGGAAATGTTATTTATGTTATTTTCTAGATTTTTTTGTTCAAAAGGAACTATGTTGCACGTATTTAAAAAATATATTTACTTGATTTTATAGACATTTGTTCATGGGACCTAAATGTTCTGAAAATGTTGTATTAATAAATATAATTTACAACAGCAATGACATTTGTGTTATCCTTTTGCATTACACCATACTGTTAATTTTGAACAGACATCAGTGTGTTTACTTTGAATTAATTAATTTAGATAAATGTATATTTCCTTCGTACGTTAGGTCTTAAATTTTATTTAGACGTGGTCTTAAAAAGTCTTAAAAAGTCTTAAATTTCACTGGTTTATTCCTGTAGACACCCTGTGGATGAGATTACCTGGTTATATATATGGATGGATGAGATTACCTGGACACACTCACACACACATGGTGATTCCCAGCCTTGTCGTTGGAGGATGCGTCCTCTTCCCTTCGAGGGAAGGCAAGAGGACGTGAAGATGGTGAATGTGGTTTTAAGTTGTAGAAGCACCGACAGGAAGCCGCCTCCTTTAAGATGGCGGCTTCCTGTCAGAGATCAGTTGCTCCATCAGACCCGAGAGGGAACCCTGGCGTCCTTGTCTGGGGAAGTTCCTTCAAGCCGTCATCACAGGAAAAAGTCATCAGGAAATGAAAAGGCAGATGGACCGTGTGCTCGATGCCGCGTGAGCGACGCACACACGCACACACACACACACACACACACACACACACACAGCTGGTTCATTTCCCAATCTGTTTGAAGCATCTCTACACTGGAGAGACTCAAGACATCCTCGTGAGAAAGATAACGTTGTGTAATTGTTTGTCGAGAGTGTTTAAGTTCATGAACACGTACAATACGTACAATAAATACGTACAATACACATTGGTTTTGCACTCACTCCATGTTGGTATTTGGCTGTCGCCATCTTGGTTTTTGGCAGACTCCATCTTGGTTTTTGGATGTCGCCATCTTGGTTTCTGGCTGACTCCATCCTGGTTTCTGGCCGTTGCCATTTTCAGTGACAGGAGAGGAACAATGAAACAACGTCTTAGTTACATTTAACTTTGATGAAGTGAAAACACAATGTGAAAAAATTTAAAGTGGTAAGAAGAAAACACAGGCATTGGTTGTAGCGACCTGTCAATCACCTGGTGGCCCCGCCCCTAAAGCGTCCCCTGCTTTATGGTCGTGTGACTCTAAATGACCATGATGTAAATGATGACATCATGCTGTATAGAAGACGACTTAAAGAACATCATGAGAGCTTCTTGTTCATGAGAAGATGAACTTTTACTGAAGTAGCTCCCTTCATCCCAAAGGCCGCCTGCCTTGCTTCAGGGCACGTCGGCAGCAGTTGTTGGTCTCCAGCCGGCCGTGCTGATTAAATCCAGGTGACAGCTGGCGGCTCGTCAGGAGCCTCGAAGGTGACGACGAGACTTTGTTCCTCCGAAGAATCCAACCGTCACACACTCAGAGAGACATCTGTGTGTGTGTGTGTGTGTGTGGTTTTATTTACATATGTATCATCCTCTGAAACATATTTCATTTTACAAATTAAACAACAGCAACAGATGAGTCTGTCTCTGTCTTTCTCTCATCCCTCCTCTTCCCCTTTCTCTCACCCCTCCCTCTCTTTCCTCCCCCTCTCCCTCCCCAGATCTCTCTCTCATGCCCCCCCTCTCTCTCGTCCCCCCCTCTTCCTCTCTCTCTTTCTCGCCCCTTCTCTCCCTCCATCCCACTTTCCCCCCTATCTCTCTTTCTGACTCTACCTTCTTCTCTCTCTCGTCCCCTCCTCATTTCCTCTCTCTCTCTCGCCCCCCTCTTCCTCTCTCTCTCTCTCTCGTCCCCTCCTCATTTCCTCTCTCTCGCCTCCCTCTTCCCCCCCCCCCCCAACATGGCGTCTGAGTAGCATATTAACAGCCTATCAGTGCTGGCGTCGGCATCTGCTGCTCTGACACAAATTGGGAATTAACTGGAATTGATGTCCTGAGCCTCTGAACTGTCCTGGCCTTATGAAGAATGTATGACACGCACGCACGCACACAACACACACACACACATGCCGAAGAAAATAAAGAGGTTGTAAATTAACTTTAATCTTTTCTGTTGTGGATTTTGGCAGAAGAGCAGCTCATTGTTTCAAGGTCAAACAGATAGAGAGACAGACTGGCAGACAGAGAGAGACAGAAAGACAGAGAGAGAGACAGACCTACAGATTAAAATGATAACGCATGCGTCTGTGTTGCATAATATAAAAGGAGAAACACAAAGAAGAATGAGAGTCTCAGGAACACGCACACACACACTCTCTCTCTCTCTCAGGTTAGTTGTGTGTATTTCAGCTGCAGGTAAATGAACATTTGAAATGTTGTTTTCTGTTCTTTCCCCATCCCGCCGTACGGGTTCAATCTGCAGGGGGACAACATCTCTCCTTCGCTCTCCTTCGCTCTCTTTATCTCTTATTTGTTAATTTTCTTTTCTCGTCTTCCGTCTTTCCCACCGGATCTTTTTTTTTCTTGTATTAGCTCCATTTGCATTTTCCACATTTTCTCTCGTTTCCCCCCCAGAACGATCTTTTTGTTCTCCGTCTTCATTTCATTTCACGTTTTCTTTCCCCGCTCTATATATTCAGAATCAGAATCAGAATCAGAATCAGAAACAGTTTTATTGCCAGGAATGTTTACACAAACGAGGAATTTGTTTTGGTGGAAGGTGCAACATTTGGACATGACAAACAAACAACAATCAACACGACAGAAAGACAACAAGTAATGTGAAAGTGTTTGGGTGTGTGCTTCAAGTGGTGTGTTTTAGTTAAAAGTGTATGTTACGCGTGGCGTGTGTTTAAGTTAAAGTGCATGCAAATAAAGTGGCATGTGTGTGGAGGAGGCCTCAAGTTAAAGTGCATGTTAAAGTGACGTGTGAGGAGGCTCAGGAGGGAAGAAGAAGGAGGAGGGAGGAGTGGGAGGAAGAGGAAGGAGCGGGAAGAAGGAGGAGAGAGGAAGGTGGAAGAAGAGGTGGTAGTCCTGGGGTGACAGTCAGTCAGTCCCGGGTCCATTGATGAGCCCGACTGCCGACGGGAAAAAACTTTGGTGTGGCGGGTGGTCTTTGTCCTGATGGACGCAGCCTCCTCCCGAGGGAGGGACTCGAACAGGAGTGTCCAGGGTGGGAGGGTCAGCGACAATCTTTCTGGCCCGCTTCAGTGACCTGGAAGTGAACAGGACCTGGAGGAAGGCAGATTGCAGCCGATAACCCTCTCGGCCGAGCGGATGATGCTCTGCAGCCTGCGCTTGTCTTTGGCTGTGGCTGCAGGGTGCCAGACGGTGATGGAGGAGCAGATGATGGACTCAACGATGGCCGTGTAGAACTGTACCATCATTCTCCCTGGCAGGTTGAATTTCCTCAGCTGCCTCAGGAAGAACATCCTCTGCTGGGCCTTCTTGGTGATGGAGCCGATGTTCAGCTCCCACTTGAGGTCCTGGGAGATGATGGAGCCCAGGAAGCGGTAGGACTCCACAGCGTCGACGGGGGAGTCACACAGGATGAGAGGGGCGGGTGGGGCTGCATTCCTCCTGAAATCCACAACCATCTCCACTGTCTTTAGAGCGTTGAGCTCCAGGTTGTTCTGGCTGCACCAGGTCACCAGGTGGTCAGTCTCCCACCTGTAGGCGGTCTCGTCCCACCAGAGATGAGCCCAATGAGGGTGGTGTCATCCGCGAACTTTAGGAGCTTGACGGACTGGTGACTGGAGGTGCAGCTGTTGGTGTACAGGAGAACAGCAGAGGGAGAGAACACAGCCTTGGGGAACCTGTGCTGGTGGTCCGGGAGCCTGAGACGTGTTTCCCCAGCCTCACGTGCTGCTTCCTGTCGGTCAGGAAGTCTGTGATCCACCTGCAGGTGGAGTCGGGCACGTGCAGCTGGGAGAGCTTGTCCTGCAGCAGGGACGGGATGATTGTATTGAAAGCAGAGCTGAAGTCCACAAACAGGATCCTGGCGTAGGTTCCTGGGAGTCCAGATGCTGGAGGATGTAGTGAAGGGCCATGTTGACTGCATCGTCTACAGACCTGTTGGCTCTGTGGGCGAACTGCAGGGGATCCAGGAGTGGGACGGTGATGGTCTTGAGGTGTGACAGGACCAAGCGTTCAAAGGACTTCATGACCACAGAGGTCAGGGCGACGGGCCTGTAGTTATTGAGTCCTGTGATATTGGGTTTTGGGGACGGGATGATGGTGGAGGCCTTGAAGCAGGCTGGAACGTGGCATGTCTCCAGGGAGGTGTTGAAGATGTCGGTGAACACCGGAGACAGCTGGTCAGCACAGTGCTTCAGGGTGGAGGGGAGACGGAGTCCGGGCCCGCTGCTGCGGGGTTCTGCTTTTTGAACAGCCTGTTGACGTCTCTCTCCAGGGTGACGAGGGTTGTCCGTGAGGAGATGGGGGGTGCTCCAGAGGTGTGCCCCCCTGGTGGGCTGGGGAGGGTGGGCTGATGGTCTGTGGCTTGTTGATGGGGCTGTGGGGATTGTCTCAGGACTGCTCCATTGTCTTTCAAAGCGGCAGTAGAACTCATTGAGCTCGTCTGCCAGAAGCACATTGTTCATGGAGTGGGGTGATTTGGGCTTGTAGTTGGTGATCTGCCTGAGCCCTCTCCAGACAGAAGCAGAGTCGTTTGCTGAGAGCTGCTGTTGCAGTTTCTCAGAGTACAGTCGTTTAGCATCTCTCACCGCCTTGCTAAACCTGTATTTTGACTCTGTGTACAGGTCCTTGTCCCCACTCCTGAATGCCTGGTCCTTCTGCAGTCTTAGCTTCCTGAGCTCCGCTGTGAACCAGGGTTTGTCGTTGTTATAACTCACCCTGGAGCTGGATGGAATACAGCTGTCCTCACAGAAGCTGATGTAGGAAGTTACAGCCTCTGTGTACTCATCCAGGCTGTTGGTAGCAGTCCTGAAGACATCCCAGTCAGTACAGTCCAAGCACGCCCGTAGATCCTCCAGAGCCTCACTGGTCCACTTCTTGAACTTCCTCACCACAGGTTTGCAGAGCTTTAGTCTCTGCCTGTATGAGGGAATCAGATGAACCATGGCGTGGTCAGAGTTTCCCAGTGCAGCTCGAGGGACGGCGTGATAGGCCCTGCTGATTGTTGTGTAGCAGTGGTCCAGAATGCTCTTCTCTCTGGTAGGGCATTTAATTAACTGTCTATATTTAGGGAGTTCGTGGCTGAGGTTTCCTTTGTTAAAATCCCAGTACAATAACTAAAGAGTCCGGGAAGGTCCGCTCCACACACCGTATCTGTTCAGCGAGGGTCTGTTGTGCCTCGTGCACGTTCCCTGCGGCATGTAAACTCCGGCCAGGATGAATGAAGCGAACTCACGTGGGAGTAGAAGGGTTTGCAGTGAATGATAAAGATTCCAGGTCCGGCGAACAGTGCTGTAGAATCACCGTTACGTCGTTGCACCAGCCGTTGTTGAGGTAAAGCAGATTCCTCCACCCTTTGCTTTTCCGGAGAGCTCCGTGACCGGTCCGCTCGGAACAGCTGGAAGCCAGCGAGCTGGAGCGCAGAATCTGGTATCGATCCACTTAGCCATGATTCCGTAAAGCACAGGACAGAGGATGAGGAGAAGTCTCTGTCTCTCCCACCAGCAGCTGGAGTTCGTCCAGTTTGTTGCACAGTGAGCGGACGTTGGAGAGAATATGCCCGCAGCGCTGTACGAGATCCCGTTTCCGTAGCCGTACAAGCGCCCCTGAGCGTTTCCTCTCCGGGCGTCTCACCGCGTGGGAAGGTGAGCACACCTTTACAAAATGTCCAGTAACTCCACAGAAGTTAAAAACGTTGGAAATAAATCCGCTGGAGTTGTTCCCCTGATGTTCATGAGCTCTTCTCTGGTGAAAGAGCTCCGGGAATCACAGCAGAAAACAGTATTTAAGACGAAAACAACAAAAAACATCGCGCACCAACGCACCGAGGCGGCCGTCCGCGGCGCCATCAGCGTCCCTCTTGCTCTTCTTTGTTGTTCTCATAATTATTTCCCCCTTTTTTATTTTTGTATGCTAGCAAAGAGAATCTCTCTGTCCTCAAAGGTCGTTTCAAGTCAGCGGATGCTGAGTAATAAAAAGTCATTGGTACATAAAACACTTGTTTAGATACCGCACTGTTCATAAGCCATACGTTGCGTTCAGTGGTAATCAGAGTTTAGAGAAGAACGTCGTTTGTTTGTTCTTCTCATTTTGACAATCAACGCTTTCACGCTCTGAACCTCAAAAACCCTCCGCAGGGATAGAGAAGCATGTTTTATTAAAACAAAACTGCACCGCACAAAATCAGGTAACCGTCGTCAGACGTTCATCTTTCCGACCCTCCTCGAATGCATCATTTGTGAGGAAACCTTCAAAAGAAATTGTGACTTTTCATATGAGACATTCTATATATGCATATATATGGGTTCAGAGGGTCTTTAAACTAATCTGTGTTCAGCTCTTCAGAGAAGACTTCATGTATTTTGTCTTTCTATCTCCTAATTATATCCGAGGACTCGTCCTCGCCTCCGACGCAGACTCGTACAGCGGCGTTTCATTTCACCGGTCAGGGGGTCCTTTAATCGTCCTCATCATTCTTTTCTTTTTTTTACCCGCCAGACTTCAGCTAAAGTAGTTTCTCCACTCAGGAGGCCGGTGGCTCGATGCGTATTGTACAAAACACATAGACATGCAAATGAGCAGCGGCCCCGTGGGGCTCAGCGGCATCATCACTGCTGCCTTGTTACGGACGTTTAGAAACCCTCGCTCACACCGAGCGGCCTCACGAACAAACGCTCCGCAGGCCGGAGGTCACCTCCCGCTTGGGACGGGCTGGACCGGAAGCTTGGGAGCAAAGACGTCGATGCCCGGCGCGCGCTGATGGAATCGGGTTTTCCCAGTCACGGCGTGTCCTTGCTTGATTCGTCGCGCCGCGATCACGTGACCTTTCAGGAGAAAACAAACAGCCCGCTCTACCACTGGTTCTGTACGCGGGTAACTGATTATAGGCGTGACGGGTTGGCTAATCGAGCGGTTGGTTAATCGAGCGGTTGGTTAATCGAGCGGTTGGTTTTAGCGGCGGTTGGTTTTAGCGGCGGTTGGTTTTACCGGCGGTTGGTTTAGCGGCGGTTGGTTTTAGCGGCGGTTGGTTAATCGAGCGGTTGGTTAATCGAGCGGTTGGTTTTAGCGGCGGTTGGTTTAGCGGCGGTTGGTTTTAGCGGCGGTTGGTTTAGCGGCGGTTGGTTTTAGCGGCGGTTGGTTTTAGCGGCGGTTGGTTTAGCGGCGGTTGGTTTTAGCGGCGGTTGGTTTAGCGCCGGTTGGTTTTAGCGGCAGTTGGTTTAGCGGCAGTTGGTTTAGCGGCGGTTGGTTTAGCGGTTGGTTTTAACGGCGGTTGGTTGGTATAGAGGCGGTTGGTTTAGCAGCGGTTGGTTGGTTGGTTTAGAGGCGGTTGGTTTAGCAGTGGTTGGTTGCTTTAGAGGCGGTTGGTTTAGAGGCGGTTGGTTTAGCGGCGGTTGGTTTAGAGGCGGTTGGTTTAGAGGCGGTTGGTTGGTTTAGAGGCGGTTGGTTTAGCAGCGGTTGGTTGGTTTAGAGCCGGTTGGTTTAGAGGCGGTTGGTTTAGAGGTGGTTGGTTTAGCGGCGATTGGTTTAGAGGCGGTTGGTTTAGCGGCGGTTGGTTTAGAGGCGGTTGGTTTAGAGGCGGTTGGTTTAGCAGCGGTTAGTTTAGCGGCGGTTGGTTTAGAGGCGGTTGGTTTAGAGGCGGTTGGTTTAGCGGCGGTTGGTTTTAGCGGCGGTTGGTTTAGCGGCGGTTGGTTTTAGCGGTTGGTTTAGCGGTTGGTTTAAGCGGTTGGTTTAGCGGCGGTTGGTTTAGAGGCGGTTGGTTTAGCGGCGGTTGGTTTAGCGGCGGTTGGTTTAGCGGCGGTTGGTTTTAGCGGCGGTTGGTTTAGCGGCGGTTGGTTTTAGCGGCGGTTGGTTTAGCGGCGGTTGGTTTTAGCGGCGGTTGGTTTTAGCGGCGGTTGGTTTAGCGGCGGTTGGTTTTAGCGGCAGTTGGTTTAGCGGCGGTTGGTTTTAACGGCGGTTGGTTTTAGCGGCGGTTGGTTTAGCGGCGGTTGGTTGGTATAGAGGCGGTTGGTTTAGCAGCGGTTGGTTGGTTGGTTTAGAGGCGGTTGGTTTAGCAGTGGTTGGTTGGTTTAGAGGCGGTTGGTTTAGAGGCGGTTGGTTTAGCGGCGGTTGGTTTAGAGGCGGTTGGTTGGTTTAGAGGCGGTAGGTTTAGCAGCGGTTGGTTGGTTTAGAGCCGGTTGGTTTAGAGCCGGTTGGTTGGTTTAGAGGCGGTTGGTTTAGCAGCGGTTGGTTGGTTTAGAGGCGGTTGGTTTAGAGGCGGTTGGTTTAGAGGCGGTTGGTTTAGCGGCGGTTGGTTTAGAGGCGGTTGGTTTAGAGGCAGTTGCTTTAGCGGCGGTTGGTTTAGCGGCGGTTGGTTTAGAGGCAGTTGGTTTAGAGGCGGTTGGTTGGTTTAGAGGCGGTTGGTTTAGCAGCGGTTGGTTGGTTTAGAGCCGGTTGGTTTAGAGGCGGTTGGTTTAGAGGCGGTTGGTTTAGAGGCGGTTGGTTTAGCGGCGGTTGGTTTAGCGGCGGTTGGTTTAGCGGCGGTTGGTTTAGAGGCAGTTGGTTTAGAGGCGGTTGGTTTAGCGGCGGTTGGTTTAGAGGCGGTTGGTTTAGAGGCGGTTGGTTGGTTTAGAGGCGGTTGGTTTAGCAGCGGTTGGTTGGTTTAGAGCCGGTTGGTTTAGAGGCGGTTGGTTTAGAGGCGGTTGGTTTAGCGGCGGTTGGTTTAGCGGCGGTTGGTTTAGAGGCGGTTGGTTTATAACTTTCATTTTGTTATCAGTGTTTATGTTGTTATGGTGAAGTTCACTCAGGAACTAAAGAAATTTCTCCAGCAGCAGAGCTAAGAGTCACAACAACAACGACAACTTATCGAGCCGTAAACTAGTAAAACCTTCATGAGTCATCGTTCATATTGGACATCTGTCTCAGTAATTGAGTAACTGTACAATATATATATATATATATATATATATATATATATATATAATGAAGCATATTGACATGCAGCCTTCACCTCGTGACTCGGTGACTTACAGCAGCTAGTTGTGATCGCCAGAGAAGTTTGTTTGTTCTGTATTGATGAACACTTTTCAGAAGAAGAAAAAAACACAAAAACATGAGCACACACACACACACTCAAACACACACACATACTCACACACACACTCGTTCTCTCTCTAAACCCAAGTGGGAATAGTCTCTCAGCGGCTTGCTGTGTCTGACTGTGTGATCAACAGGGGTTGGAAAATTACTCTGTAGAGCATTCACACACGCACACACACACACACACACACACTTGGACTCTCTTGTTATTGTGAGTCGCTCCCATTTGAAACAGTGATTGCTTCTCACCAAACACTCTCGGTTTGAATTGTGTCTAAATGGTGTTTTGCTGTGCGTGTAATATCAGCTCTGAATTAGCAGCTGATCAGTTTGCACCTGGGAAAACCAACGGTCCCACTCTGAGAGCATTGTTCACACAACAACAACAACAACGAAGAGGAAGACAAACCAACGCCAGACGACGATGGCATTAGCGACCTCCAGCTAACTCACAGCCGCAAATAACAACATTAACGTTGTGATGTAACAGAAGGAAACGCCATAGATACCTCAATAAATACTTCAATAAATACTTTAATAAATATTTCTTCCACTGCTGTTTTTAACATGAAAACAGAATCAGGGTTTATTGATCTCCACGTTTCCGTCCTGACTGTCTTGATTCCCACGTCCTAACTCCTTCCCTCTTCTCCTCAGAAGATCCTCTCGGAGCATTCTCCAACGGGCTCGTCCTGCCGGCGCAATCGGTCGGCGGGCCCGACCTCCTCGCCGACGGGTGGCGGCCCCGAGGACCCCCGCTCGGCCCTCTCGCCGCTCACCAACTCGCTGCTGGTCCAGCTGGAGGCTCGCATCAAGGAGCTGAAGGCCTGGCTGAGGGACACGGAGCTCCTCATCTTCAACTCCTGCCTGGGCCGAGGCCACGACGCCTCGCAGCAGCTGCTCAGCTTCAAGGTACCGCACGGCGCTTTGTCTGCTTAGCGAGCGGCAGTTTAGCCCAGTGCCGGTTAGTAAGCGGCGGCATCAAACCTACGAAGCAGAAGTTTGAAGTCCCCGGAGAACTTTAATTTTGTGATCAGTGTTTATGTTTTTTAATGGGGTAAAGATCCATCGTGGAGGTTAAACATTGTTTCTGCACGACATTAAACATTGAAGTAGTAAATATACGAGCTGCCGATGAGGAGGAGGAAGTAGTTTCTTCACTAACTTTCAAATATGTGACAAAGCTTTGACCAATCAGCATCGAGCTCTGAAAGAAAAACATGTTGGCTGTGTGTGTGTGTGTGTGTGTGTTGCTAAGTATAGTGATACATCGTCTTAATGAGGCCAGATGAAGGATGTGTGGAGGAAACAGCGGTTAGCCTTCAGAGCCACGGGACGCTAACAGGATATTAATCAGCCCGACTCACACAGAGAACAGCTAGCCGCGCTGATTAGCCTAGCCCTGCCGCGTGACTGACAACCACACACACACACACACAGAAATAGACATACAGAGAGAAGTGCATTAATTCATGTATGTTTTTTCACACACACACACACACATCAATCTATGCAGATGAGTGACACATGCGACCACACGGGAGCATAAATCAAGGCATGCATAAGAATATAAAGATGTAAACATAAAGTGACACACAAACATGCAAAACACACACACAGACACACACACACACTCACAACCAGACACACACACAAACATGAAAAACACACACACAGACACACACATGCAACACACACACAGAACCTCTAGATATGATTTAATTGTCTCATAAAACATTTTTATGGCAATTTCAAGACGTGTTTAAGTTGGTTTGAGTTTGTGTTCTTATTATTTTATTGTATTTATTATTATTTTATTTAATCGAAGGTTCAAAACGTGAATGTGAAGCTTTTAATGCTTTTTGTCACATTTGTTCTATTATTGAGATTAGAAAAAAAATAGTTTATGAGAAGTCACCAACTATTGGTCTGCTGATGGAAACACACACACACTCACACACAAACTCACACACATACACACACTCACATACTCACACAGACACACACACAGGCTAAACGATGAAACAGTAAAGCTTTATCTGGGCTGAACTTGTCGCACGCTCAGTGGGACGCCATCGATTCCTGAGGCCTTCTGGAGAAATGAAGATTGGAAATATTGATAACAGACATTTGGAGAGAGAGAGGGAGGGGGAGAGAGAGATGGGGGGAGAGAGACTGATTTTAAGGATCATTTGTCTGTTTTTGGGACGTTTGAACTCGTCAATAAGTTCAATTTCTGCTTCTTAGTCTACGACTGAGAGGGACACACACATGTTTATATTTATTTAGATATATTTATATAAACACACAAACAAATGCATATTTCAGAAATGTGATTCAACGTTTGTTAGATTTCAACGTATTCGTTATATTTTCGTAAATCTGTTCAGCTCTGATGAGACACACACACAATGACACACTGACACACACACACTGAGACACACACTGACACTCGCAGACACACACAGTGCACACACATAAACGCACACACACACACGCTCAAACATGAATGCTGATTTTTCTCTCATTAGCAATATATAATCAATATATATATAATTATCGGCCGTATTTGTAAATTTAAGGTCATAAAAAGTTTATTTCCACTAATGATTTCATGATCATATTTTTTATTTATATTTATATAACAGATGGGTTTAGTGTGTGTTTCTCTCTGTATGTTTTCATATGGTTAGACTCTGTGTCAGCAGAACTGATCAAAATAGGATTAAACAGCATTTACATGACATCATGTATTATTAACACGTCTTAATATTTAATCTTATAATGTCACGGCTACATAAACATAGAGACCTCAACTTAAGTCCTTATGTTACGAGCTTTATTTATTTACAAATCACATTCACAGGAAAACTAAGGAATATTATTTATTTAGATGTGTGTGTGTAGGTGTGTTGGTTTGTGTGGGTGTGTATCTCTGTGTGTGAGTGTGTCTGTCAGTGCGTTTACATGATGGTATAATTCGAATCTTGCTTTAGTCGGACTATGCTATCTTTTGGGGGATCAGCTGTTATCCCAATATACATGGCAGTGAGTAATTCGAATCATTGGCCGAAAGCATGTCATATCCGATACGATAGGCGGCGCTGCTTTCATTACAACTCGTGGTGATACAGCCATTTCCGCTTGACCTCTTCACCACCACCAACAACAACAACATCAACATTTCGAGAAAGAACCATGAACTTTAGTATGTTCAACTCCTTCAATACATTAAGCATAAATTCTGTCTGCTCTTCGGTCCAGAGATGTGTGGTGGCTCTTGTGTTCTCCATAGCGTTGTTTGCAGCGCCGCCGCTCCCATAACGTGCACGCGCTGCGCGTAGGGCACCAAGTCCTGAGGGGGCTCCACAAAATAGGCAACTAAAAAAATCCTCATAGTTATAATAATTATAATAGCGATATTATTTCAGTCTAGAAATATTAGGCGCCTTTTAGGCATGTATATCACAAAACAGGCAGAACAAGAGATATATTTAATCGCTCAGCACCCCCGTTAACACTTCTCGGGTCGCATCGCTCTGCTGTGATGCGCGCCGACACATCCACGCACACAGACCCGATCTCAGGGGGGCATCATGAGGAGTTATGCTTAGGGCACCAACATGGTTAGCAGCGGGACTGGTTGTTTGTTTGTTTTCTGCCGGCCAGGCTGCCGGCAGTGACAACTTATCGTCTCTTTCGACTTCCGGGTCACGACATGGGAGGGAGGGAGGGAGGGAGGGAGGAGGGCGGCGGGATCTCGAGCATGCGCAAAGACGCAAAGTCCAGTTCCTAATCGAATTCACCGTTACATGCCGAGATAGTCGAATTATCAACTGGATCGGACCGAGCTATCCAGGGGTGTTAATCGGACCGAAGTCGGACCGCACATAGTCCGACTAAGGTGTTTACATGAAACGGATAATTCGATTTCAGTCCGACTAAGCCAATAATTCGATTGCATGTAAATGCACTGTGTGTGTTTGTATCGGTGTGTGAGTGTCTGTGTGTGTGTGTGCATGTGTGTCGGTTTGTGTGTCTGTGTGTGTGTGTCATTGCACAACAATGTCTCCTTTTAAGTTGGATGTTTGTTTGAGTGACATCACTTCTATACGCACTATAGTCCACACACACAGACGCACAGACACACACTCTCACACACACACACTTACAAGCATACACACACACACACACTCTCAGCCAGCTAATAGGAGGTGACAGCGAGGCTCTGATATCGATACCTGCTGCTAGATGGGGATTAAAGATCCAAGAAAACAGGCTGTGTGTGTGTGTGTGTGTGAGTGTGAATGTGTGTGAATGTGTGTCTTTGTGCTTGTGTATATGTGTCTGTGTGTGTGTGTATGTGTGTGTGTGGCTGTGTGTGTGTCTGTGCGTGTGTGTGTGTGTGCTTGAATGTGTGTGGGTGTGAGCGGTGTTTTCTCGTTAAGAGTTGCTCGTTAGGGGTTTAAGGTGAAGAAAATAGGTGAGACGTTGCCGCGGTAACGGCGGCAACAAACATGATGGTCGACTTTCATCTTCACCTGAGAGGAAAACAACCCTTTGATCTGCTTAAAAAAGGAGAGAGAGAGAGAGAGGGAGAGAGAAAAACGGAGAAAAAAGTCCTGAGAAGAAGAATCCTGATGCACATATTTTAGGGGTTGACAATAATTAAAGGAACAGTTTAAATTCTCCTCCAGAGTTCTGACCCTAAAGAGAGGTCACGAGGTTAAAGTTTATTAACAGGGAAAGTACAAAGTCCACATCCACTGAGGAAAAGAAGACATGAAGTGACAGAGGAGGGAGAGAGAGAGAGAGACGGGGAGGAGTGTTCAGACCGCAAAGTTTGGTAAGCTGTAGGCGGTTGTGTGTGTGCGCATGTGCGTGTGCGTGTGTGAACAAATTGTCACAGGCATTCATTAGGCTCGTTGTGTGATAACGAGTTCTCGTGGTTTTAATTGACTTAATCAACAAATATAATTAATCAGAGATTTCTAATTAATGGTAATTGAAATATCCACCAGGTCACCAGCAGCCTCCACTCTAACTCTCTCTCTCTCTCTCTCTTCCTCTCTCTCTCTCTTCTCTCTTTCTCCTTGTCCCCTCTTCTTCCAGTTCTCTCTCTTCCCCATCTCCGTCCTCTCTCTCGTCTTCCTTTATCATTCCTTCTCTTTCCCTTCCTCCAGAGTCGTGTTAAAGAGCTTTAGTTCTTCCACGTTAGTTTATAAGTGTTCCTCAAACTTCTTCGGTCGCTCCCCTCTTCATGAAGAAGATGTTCACGCCCAAACTAAACTAAACGGTTCTGACTGAATTCATATTGATATAAAAACTCCCAATATTTTGCAATCACTTTAAATTAAACCAGAATGATCCATCAGACACAAACTAATACACTTTTAACTTTATTAGAATACAAATCCAGCTCTATCTGTCTTACACTGAATATCTTTTCAAGATAAAAACAATCAAATGCAACCTGTGAAAAACTAAGGTAAAAAAGAGTTTTACTGAGTTTCACACGGCATATCTTTTAAAAACAAAAATGTGCAACCGTTACAAAACAAAACAAAACGAGCAGATGTGTGAGAGTCATCACGTTTTATCAATATTATACGCTCTCCACTTCACCTCTTATTAAAACAGGATTGCAGACTTGATACGGCCACTCTCAATAAAGCTCAATGTTGAGCTCTTATTTTGAAGGGCAACAGCAGGAACGGTGAACTTATTCTTGGCCAATTTAATGATTTATTATTTATTTAATAAATTATTATTTATTTAATGAGTTATTATTTATTTAATGAGTTATTATTTATTCTATGAGTTATTTTTATTCTATGAGTTATTATTCATTCTATGAGTTATTATTTATTTCATGAGTTATTATTTATTCTATGAGTTATTTTTCCGTCTCTGTTTGAGCTGCTGAATAAGAGTCTCAAAACACAGAACTGGTAATCGCACAACTATGGAGGACTTAAAATGACTTAAGTATAAATAAATAAATAAATGAATGCATGAATAAATACAAGAATAAATAAATAAATGCTTAAATAAATGTATAAATGAATAAATAAATGCTTAAATAAATGTATAAATAAATAAATAAATGTATAAATAAATAAATAAATGCTTAAATAAAGGTATAAATAAATAAATAAATACAGGAATGAATAAATATAAGTTATAAATCAACAAGACATCATGAAATAAATATATTTCTGCATTTCTGTATTTCTTCATTTATTTATTTCTCTATTTATGTGTCCACACGTATTTCTTCATTTATTTATGTGTGACATTTACGTGTCCGTATATTCAAATGAGCTGGGCGGTCCGAACCTCTGTCTAAAGCATGATTGGTCACAGGAGTGTGATGCACCTGGTGTGTTGTGCTCTACTACTTCTGCCTGGCACATGACGCTGAAGTTGACTCGCTCAGCTCACCGTTAGCAGAAGTTAGCCTCGTCAGCCTTTTGACTTCAGCCGTTTATCAATTCCAAGAACACTGAGTACAGACTCGTGTTCTTTTGGAGTCTGGTCTTTGGAGTCTGGTTTTGGGAGTCCAGACTCTCGAGGACGCAGGACGGTCTTTCTGGTCTTGTGGCGTCACCACATCAACTGTTCTTGCGCATGAATTTACTCAAATTATTCACTGTAAAATAATTTACAGTGGAGTAGAATGTGTTGCGGTGTTCACTGTTGTTTGGCGCAGGCTACGAATAGCGATAATAAATATACAACGTCTCGTAGCTTTCCTGACCCAGGGTCGCTACAATATGAAGTTATGAATCTTAACCCTCAGTCAAATTGACGTAACGTTATCTTTTAGTAAATAATAAACTCGTTGTGCTCTTTAGATCCTCAAAAACCTAATTATATCTCATGTTTAGCCGCTACGGAGACGTCAGAGCCAGCGGAGCATTTCAAAAAGTCCTGCCGAGATCAGGCTTCTCTCGGCGGCCACACAGCGCGCTGGCGCCCGGAGCTCAGTGGTCCCACGAGCAGGACCTCAAATCTCCGTCGCATATCCTTATTAGGCTGAATCTCGATAAACCGACCACAGATTTGATGCTTAAACAACTAACTTCTCGGCTGAAAACATCCTTAAATTACATTCCGTGACTCAACAGTAGTATTTAGAATGTACAGACAAGAATGCATAACAGGGGCTGTTCGTCTACAGATCCAAGTGCTAGGGATCGATTGCTTCTGTCTTGCTCCCTGACTTGACCAATCCTGTTCAACAATGAGGTTCGGACCGCCCAGCTCATTTGAATATACGGACACGTAAATGTCACACATAAATAAATGAAGAAATACGTGTGGACACATAAATAGAGATATAAATAAATGAAGAAATACAGAAATGTAGAAATACATTTATTTAATGATGTCCTGTTGAGTTATAACTTATATATTAATTGCTGTATTTATTTCTGTATTTATACATTTATTCTTGTATTTATTTATTTATTTATACATTTATTTAAGCATTTATTTATTTATTTATACATTTATTTAAGCATTTATTCATTTATTCTTGTATTTATTCATGCATTTATTTATTTATTTATTTATACTTAAGTCATTTTGAGTCCTCCATACACAACAACCTCAGCTCTCCTCTCCTCCCTCCATCCCTTCATCCCCCCCATCCCCCTCTTCACGGCAGGTCTCGGTAATTAGATTGTGGAGATGAGGAGGTGGAGGAGAGTTAAGAGGATTTGGTTTTTAGGAGAGGGAGATTTAAGAGAGAGAGAGAGAGAGATCAAGCCTCTTCTCTTTGTTTATCCCCGGTCGGTCACCCTCTCCTGAAGGAGGATGTTGAGTGACAGACGGAGAGAGAGAGAGAGAGAACCATGCGATGGAGACATCACTCGTTGTTGTCGTGCCTCCTGACGTTCGACCTTGAAGGTTCTCTTGGTTCTCTGAGGTTCTCTTGGTTCTCATGAAGCAACAACAACAAAGAACCACATTAAAACTTCTTCCACGTGAATGCACCCTGACTGCTTCATGTCCAGCATCGTGCTGTCAGAGGTCAGAGGTCAACACACCCAGAGGTCACATCTCTCTTGTTCCTGCTGCTCTCTGCAGGGTTTCACCTCTTGGTCCTCCGGAGGCATCAAAGAGTCAGGAGAGATATCCGCTTTGCCATTACACACTTTAATAATAAGATCACCATCGTGAGAGCCGTCGCTCATCAACAGATCTCCAGGATCTGTGAGAGAAAACCTTTATCTCTATTTCTCTGGAACTCGCTTTAATCTTCTGCTTCTCTCTCTCTTCTCCTCTCCGTCCACCTATAGCTCACTTGTTTTCTCCACCTCTCTCGCCTCCCGCTACGCTCTCCGCCTCTCTCTCCCCCCTCTCTCCCTCTCCCCCTTTCTGTCTCTCTGCAGACACTCCACGGCTTTCCATGTATTTTGAAAGAAAAGCTTTTTAGCAAATATTTGTCCTGCTGTGTCTGTCGAGCCCTGAGAGTCAATACGAGCCCAGCCAGGGGGGAGAGAAAGGGAGAGAGAGGGAGGAAGGAAGGAAGGGAAAGGGAGAGCAAGCGTGAGATGGGATGGGAGGGAGAGACAGAAAGAGAGAGAGGCAGGGAGAGAGAAAGAGGGGGATCACTGCATAAAGCCAGCCGAGCAGAGACACAGAGACTTTAGAGGATTCTCTCTGTTTCTGTCAGGAAATAAATTCTATTGGAAAATAATTTAAAGCCGACACGACACGACTAGTAATAGTAATACTACTAGTAATAGTATTATACTATTATTACTAGTAGGAATACTGTTATTACCAGTACTGATAGTATTACTACTAGTACTAATAGTATTATTACTAGTAGTAATAGTCAAGGTTGACTTCCTGTTTCTCGAGATCGACTTCCTGTTTCTCGAGGCAGACTTCCTGTTCTGGGAAGTTGACTTCCTGTTTGTCGATGTCCACTTCCTGTTTGTCAAGATGTACTTCCTATTTGTCAAGGCATACTTCCTGTTTGCCAAGGTCGACTTCCTGTTTGTCAAGGTTAACTTCCTGTTTGTCGATGTCCACTTCCTGTTTGTCAATATCCACTTCCTGTTTGTCAATATGTACTTCCTATTTGTCAAGGCATACTTCCTGTTTGCCAAGGTCGACTTCCTGTTTGTCAAGGTCCACTTCCTGTTTGTCGACTTTGGAGGAGCAGATTTTTACAACCGTGACTATTTAAATTATTGAATAATTTCAAAATCTGCTTTAATTCCTCTTCCCCGCTGCGCCGTCTGCAGAGCATCACAAGTTGTTTTTGTTGTTGTCGTTGTCAACACACACACACAAACACAAACACACACACCGCCTCCCATTTTGAATAAATTCATCCCGCCCGCCGGATCCTCGCCTCCTGTTTAGACAACAGGCGCGCTGCGAGTATGCTAAACTGTGTGTGTGTGTGTGTGTGTGTATGTGTCTGTGTGTGTGTGTGTGAGAGAGTGAGAGAACCCCGTTCCATTGTAATGGTGTTTAATATTTATTGGAGAAATGTAAAGTGAATGTAAAGGAAGTGCTTTTCGGCGAGCGGGCGGGATTAGCATAAATAGTTTTTGGGACGCTCGGACGTGTCTGGGTCCCCGCCCCCCCCCCCCCAGCCCACCCCCCTGTCACACACTCGCATATGTTGAGTAAACATGCAAACACACACACACACACTCGCTGACCTTTGGGTGTGGAGCTCATCAGCATATAGTGATTTATAATAGGACCATCCTGGTGTTTCTCTTCCCTCCTTTTCTTACTTTGCATTTATTAGACAGCAGCTAATGGGGGTCAGGCTGTTGTCATTTATTTTCATGCACTGTTACTGCTGATCACTTAAATATTACTTTATGCTAATTAGCCGTTACGAGTGACCGAAATTTAGGGATAATTCTGGTTTTATTTCCACTTTTGAGTCTCATATTCATAGTTTTGGTCTGTTGTTTATGCCAGTTGTAATATTATAAGATATATATATAATGAATATTATATTTTAACCAAATTAATTGCTGTGTTTTTAATACATGTGATGATTTAAGAACATTGAATCTCTAGTTGGAGGTGAAAACTTTTTGTAAAACACGTCACCAGGAGCCTCCAGGCGGCGTGAATCCAGCTCGCCGGGTTCGTACCTGAAATATTTAAAATAATAATTTGAAGATTTCTTGACCTTTCCTCTCTCCACCTCCAGTCTCTGAGTACCGAGGTGCGAGCTCGACGCCGAGGAGTGGCCTCAGTTCTGAAGCTGTGCCAGAAGCTGCTGCAGCAGAGCCAGGTAGGTGAAGGGAAACCAGAGAAGAAGATAAATATATATGCTATATTATAAATATTCATTCCTTTTACATAATTTTCAGGGGGAAAAATCTCAAACATTTGCTTGATTTTTGCATTTAAATTTGTTTAATTTCGTTTAATTTCATTCATGTGTTTTATATTTCCTTCGAGTAAAAATTTTTTTTTTTTTAAATGCTGAATCAGCGAAACCGTAAGAGGAATGATGTCCTTCTACATTCTTTCAATTCAATCATATGATTCTTCTGATAATACTAAATGTAATTCTGACGAATCGTTTTCTTCCATCCCCTTTCCTCCGGGGGGACAGTCGGGCCCCATGGCGGAGGTGGGTCCAGAGGCGGAGCAGCACCGGGAGGCCCTGCAGCTGCTGTCCATCAACCTGGAGAGGCGGTGGGAGGCGATCGTGATGCAGGCGCTGCAGTGGCAGAACCGGCTGAAGCGCGAGCTGGGAGAGAAGCAGGTCAGAGCGCCGCTGACAGTCTACGCTCCGCGTCCGTCACTCACCGAGCACACACCGAGTTACTGAGGGACGGATGGCGCTGCGTTCGGCTGGTTAGGGAAACGAACCGCAACGCGCCGACTCTGCTCCTGCTTTTCATTTTGTTCCCAAGGGGAAGGACACGAGACAACAGGGTGAACGTGATGAAGTTTAGCGTCACAGGTTCTCTGAGGCCCGTTGACCCAGTCACATGTAGAGGGTTACTTCATGGGTTCATACATTCACTGTCTCTAAATCATCTTCATGGGAGTTCCTCCTTTCATCTCCTCACACGTTTAACTATTTAAATAACATTCTGACCTGTGGAGTTCTTCAGGGTTCAGTACTTGGGCCTGGCACATTATCTGTCGCTAAGCAGATGAAATGCATGTTCATGTATTTCTAACATATATTAATTAATTCTCAGTCAGACCTTTGCATCAAAGTGAAGTCTGTGCTTCATGTGTTAAAGCTGCATTTTCTCTCCTGACCACCAGGGGCGACTCCTCTGGTTGTATAGAAGGCTATGCTGAGGTTTAAACACATCAGAAGCTTCAGTTAACAGAACAGATGTTTCTCTGCCGCAAAACAAACAAATGTTTTTTCTTTTTTTTTCTCAACACTTTGACATTTTGCGCATCGGTGGCGAGTCCCACGCCATGATGGTGCCGAACGGGTTCCTGTCTTATTAGAATAAAAAGCCTTCAAGCCAGAGAGAGAGAGAGAGGCACAGTTTGGTTAGCTGTAGGCGGTATTAGCGTGTGTGTGTGTGTGTGTGTGTGTGTGTGTGTGAGAGAGCAGAATGGAGCTGTTATGGATTTCTAATAGTGATGAATATGGTTCTGTAGAGACGGAGGAGTGCATTTGAATGGAAGGTCAATTGTTTTGCACACACACTGACACTCACACACACACACAGACACACACACACACACACTTATGCAAGCACAAAAAGCTGTAAGCAGGTGCGCAAACACACTGTGACGTAAACACACATGTACTGTTAAATAAATGCCTGTAGGGACAGGTGTCACACACACACACACACACACTGGGGCAGTTTATTGATTGCCAGTGATTAATTGACAGATAGCGAGGTGTTAAGAGCTCAGTGGGGGGAGGGGGAGATGTGTGGGTGTGTGGGGGGGGGGGGGGGGCGTCTCTCGACCTCCGCTGGTTGATTCCAGATGACAATAATTAGCTTTTCATGTGACGGAGAAATTAGAAACAGGCTGATTTGAGATGATGTCACGGTGTTGTTTGTATTTCTGTCATTCAACGCAATTGAGTTACAAACCATCAAAGAGCTTTTTGGAGCTGGAAGAGTTCATTGATGACGTTGAATTTATTGAGACTCTCTTACACATACACACACGCTAATACCGCCTACAGCTAACACACACACACACATATAGCGATTATACACACACACACACACACACACTCTCTCTCTCTCTCTCTCTCTTACATTCTCACATTGTACAGGAGGAGAAGATGAATAACAAGAGGCCAGATGCTCTGACCTCGCTGCCTGACCGGAGAGTCATTTCACTTCTACTGGAGATGGGAGAGGAATAAAAAAGAGAGAGAGAAGGAGAGGGAGAGAGAGAAAGAGAGAGAGGGGCATACATCTGGCTGGTTTAGTCTATAAATGCACACTTCTGCTCAGTGATAAAATGAGTGTCCTCTCCTGTGTGTGTGTGTGTGTGTGTGTGGGGGTTGTGGGTTTACTTTTTATTTTAGTGGACAGTTTTAATCATTTAATGAAGGAAATTTCTAGTTCCATCTTCTAAAATATTACTTTGAGTTTTTAAAGGTTTGTTGCACTATATTCAGACTATAGCTATATACAGTATATATGTATATATATATATAAATATAGCTATATATAATTGCTATATATATATTTATATATATATATATTAGGGCTGTGAAACGATTACAAATTTTAATCAAATTAATCACAGGTTTCTGTGGATAAATCATGATTAATCACATATTCCCGATATTCTCGCTATATTTTTGTGAGAACATAAAGATTTATGACAAAAGACGGATATATACATTTATACATTCTTTTTTAATTCATAATGGTGCTGCAACTCAGTAGTTATTTAGCAGTTCTCTTCCATATGGAACATTAATATATCTTCATCCGAAACAGAATGTTTAAACAGAACATTTTTCTCTTTTTTGTCAACCATTAACTCCACCATGATCAGTGGTCCCTAAACTACGGCCCGCGGGCCAGATCAGGCCCGCCTCCACATTTGGACCGGCCCCCTGAACAATACCAGAGACGCGTTCCGATTTATTATTTTTTTCACCTGACCCGCTGCCGTTGAGATTGCAGTGAGACGCGGAACAAATGTGAAGTGGTGCTCTTCGCAATAAAACATCTTTGATGGGCGTGTCGCGTCTCGGCCAATCAGCGTTCAGATGTCGACAGCGTTTGGGAAGTTAGGTTAGCTTGAACTTTAGCCCGCTACATCTGCTGCTGTCCCGCTGCACGGTGTAGCGATGCTAACAGAGTACCCGTACGTTAAAAACGATGTGATTTAGCATATTTTTAGTATCGATACTTCATTAAAAGAGCGATCAGAGCGCACGCGCTGCTCCGCTCCGTTAAATGCTGTCTGCACGTGCAGCGCTCACAGCGAGTGGCATCATTCTGCGCATGCGTTAAAAAAACCAACGAATTAATCCTGTAATTTAATCATAACGCGTTATTTTTCACAGCACTAATATATATTTGTATCAGGAAGGAATGTAAACCATGTATAGTATTACAATAAAATAAATAATTATTTTAAATTTACAGCTAACCACTGATGAACCCCATTAGCCAGTCAGTCGTCGCCATGTTGAGAGCCGTGCGGAGGCAATCTATTTTCCCTTACCTTCACATCGTGGAGAACAAAGTGTTGAACCTTCTTCTCAACTGAAAGAAAACCCTCAGAGAGAAGATCCAGAAGAGAGAAAACCCTCAGAGAGAAGATCCACAATAGAGAAGATCCAGAAGAGAGAAGATCCAGAATAGAGAAGATCCAGAAGAGAGAAGATCCAGAATAGAGAAGATCCAGAAGAGAGAAGATCCAGAAGAGAGAAGATCCAGAAGAGAGAAGATCCAGAAGAGAGAAGATCCAGAATAGAGAAGACCCAGAATAGAGAAGATCCAGAAGAGAGAAGACCCAGAATAGAGAAGATCCAGAAGAGAAAAGATCCAGAAGAGAAAAGATCCAGAAGAGAGAAGACCCAGAATAGAGAAGATCCAGAAGAGAGAAGACCCAGAATAGAGAAGATCCAGAAGAGAGAAGACCCAGAATAGAGAAGATCCAGAAGAGAGAAGATCCAGAAGAGAGAAGACCCAGAATAGAGAAGATCCAGAAGAGAGAAGACCCAGAATAGAGAAGATCCAGAAGAGAAAAGATCCAGAAGAGAGAAGACCCAGAATAGAGAAGATCCAGAAGAGAGAAGACCCAGAATAGAGAAGATCCAGAAGAGAGAAGACCCAGAAGAGAGAAGACCCAGAATAGAGAAGATCCAGAAGAGAAAAGATCCAGAAGAGAAAAGATCCAGAAGAGAGAAGACCCAGAATAGAGAAGATCCAGAAGAGAGAAGACCCAGAAGAGAGAAGATCCAGAAGAGAGAAGACCCAGAAGAGAGAAGATCCAGAAGAGAGAAGACCCAGCATCGTCTGCGGCTCATGCTGAGCCTCGTTAGGAGCCACTGGTCCTCATGGAGCCAGATCCATGAGGACCAGTCAGGACTAAGTCTGCAGCTACACCAAGATCACCGGTTACTCAAGTGTACCAGCACCTCCTCCTGCACCTCCTCCAGCAGCTCAGGAGAAGAAGATAAAGAACAAAAGGAAGGAGAAGGACATGATCAAGAGGAAGGAAGAGAAAAAGAAGAAGGAGGAGAAGACCAAGAATGAGGAGGAGAAGAAGAAGAGAACAAGGAGGAGGAGAAAAATGAGAAGGAGGAGAACAAGGAAGAGGAGAAGGAGAACAAGAAGGAGGAGGAGGAGAGCAAGAAGGAGGAAGAGATGGAGGAGGAGGAGGAGAAGAAGGAGGAGCAGAAGGAGGAGGAGCAGATGATGAAGGAGAACAAGGAGGAGGAGAGAAGGTGCCCCCCTGAATCATGTGCCTCTAACTCTCAACACATCATTTGTCTGAGGAACAAAGCAATGATGAATTATTCAAATGCGACTTCTGAGAGAAAAAGAGGAAGAAGAGAAACCCAGAAGTAAACGAGTAATCAGAAGCTTCAGGACGCTCCTGTGCTCCTCCTCCTCCTCCTCCTCCTCCTCACACATCATCATACACACTGCTCCGCGTCTCGTCAACAAGGGAGGGGAGATTCACATCATCCATTCATAGCCTATTAATCCAATAAACGTGTGTGTGTGTGTGTGTGTGTGTGTTGAGGGTAGTGACTAAACTGGGTTCAGGAGCAGATCCACTGAGGGGGCGTCGCCATCAATCAGCCTAATCCAATCAGATTGCGTGTTTGATGACCCGCGAAAATCCTTGTTTATAATTTATATCTGTAATTTATCTCATTTTCTCACAAACCGCTTACAGACGGGTTTCTTATTACGGGGGGGGGGGCACACGTTGTATTTATTTAGTTTAAGAACCGTGTTGGTCAGCGGCCCTTGAGCCAGGCACGCCGCTCCAGATGTTACTGACGCTTCTGGAGACGTTTGTGCAGGATTCAAACGTCATGGTGGAGGTACGCATGGGCGACAATAATCAACAATGCGTGATGCCGCTTGTGTTGCTTTGCGTCCGGACCGATCTGATGCTGGTCGTCTCTACAGCAGCACGTCATTCTGTCTCTACGTGTCGCGCTCACACCTCTCCGCTCTCCGTCTCGAGGAAATGGTCATCCGTGAATTCCTGTTTGAGTAGGAAGTGGTCAAACCATGACTTCCTGTTTGATTAGGAAGTGGTCATCCATCACTTCCTGTGTGATTATTAAGTGGTCAACCATGACTTCCTGTTTAATTAGGGAGTGGTCAACCATTACTTCCTGTTTGATTAGGAAGTGAACATCCATGACATCCTGTTTGATTAAGATGTGGTCGACCATGACTTCCTGTTTGATTAGGAAGTGGTCAACCATGACTTCTCTTCCTGTCTCCTGCAGGTTCTTGGCAGCGCTCTGGAACCGGGTCTTGTGGACCTCCACCAGACCAGCCCGGCGCCGGCCGACGACTCCTGGGAGTGGGACGAGACCGACATGGCCATCACAGAAGCTCCAGAACCCGACCTCACGCTCCTCCTCCTCCCCTCGGAGCCCGACCCATCCCGTGAGACCCGACCCGGTCTGGAGCCGATGCCCCCCCCGAGGCCCGGAGCCCGGCCTGTAAACAACAACAACAACAACGTGTACCATGTGTACAGCCTCCACAGTGTGCAGCTCTACAGGCCGCCCCCTCGCGCCTCCTCCTCGCTGCACAAATCAGGGACGCGGAAACAGCAACTCCTCCTGAAGAGCCTAAGTAAGGACTCCTCCTTCTCCTCCGTGGAATCCCTCCCCGACCTCCTGCTGGGAGGAGGTGCCATGTCTAACGAGAGTGAGAGCGGCAGGGGGAGCGGCCAGTCGGCGAGCAGCCGGCGGTCGGAGAGCGGAATCGTGAGCGACACGGGAGACAAGGAGACGACCATCAACTCTGAGCTCCAGAAGGAGGAGGAGGAGGAGAAGGAGGAGGAGGAGAAGGAGAAGGAGGAGGAGAAGGAGGAGGAGGAGGAGAAGATAGAAACTGTGCCAGGGAATCATGTGACTCCACTCAACCTCACAAAGTGCAACCAAAGAACCAAGAAAGAGGAGAAAGGGAAGAGGAGGGATGAGAGCAGGAGAAACAGAGAGGAGGAGAAAAGGAGGAGGCACAGGAGAGGAGGAGGCGAGGCCGTCGAGATCCTTACTCCAGCCGACTCCGACTCTGACTTTGAGGTGGGCGGAGTCGGCGTCGACTCCTTCCCGGAGTTCGCAGATGACCCGTTTGACAGTTTTGCGCCTCCTCCTGCTCTCCTCCTGTGCCAGGAGTCCAGCTCCTCCTTGGAGTCGCTCCTGGCTCTGGGCGGCGAGTTGTTCCCCTCCAAGGAGCAGCTGAACCGCAGCGCCTCCCTGGAGAGCGGCCTGGCCGCGTGTCGCGGTGCCGACGACGCCGGCGGCAGCCTGGCGAGCCTCGGGGGTCCGGAGGGGCGGAGCCTAGAGCTGGACCGAGGGGTACCGGGGGAGAACCACGGGGAGCTCAGCCGGAGAACCCTGGACCTCCTCAAGCGCCTGGAGGACATCCAGAGTCCTCTGATGGCGCCGATGACCCGCAGCGTGTCGGACATGACGCTCCGGAGCGGCGGCGCCGCGCCGCGCGGCCGCATCCCCGCCTCGCCGTCTCTGGGCAGCCGTGGCCACGCCCCCTTCTGCGGGGCGCCGGGCCCCTCGCGGCGAGGACCGCCGTCGCTCGTCAACGAGGGCTCGGCGACGCCGTCGCTGACGGAGCTGAGCGGCGGCGAGGACTCGTCGCTCGGGTCCGAGGACTTCGCCGCGCTCCGCGACCGGCAGCGCCGCCTCCTCCCGGATCACGCCGCCGCGGCCAACGCCAACTGCAGGAAGCGTTGCCACGGAGACAGGCGTGACGAGGCGGACGCGGCGAGCCTGAGCCTCCTGGTGAACGTCTCGTGCACGTCGGCGTGCACGGATGAGGACGAGGACGACAGCGACCTCCTCTCCTCCTCCACGCTCACGCTCACCGAGGAGGAGCTCGGCGTGCGGGACGGGGAGGAGGAGGAGGAGGAGGAGGAGGAGGAGGAGCGGCTGAGTGGCGCCTCCTCCGGCAACGACGATGACGAGGAGGACGATGAAGAGGGGATGGGGCTGGACTACATGAAGAGGGAGCTGCAGAGCTGGATCCGGTCTCCTCGCAACTCCTCCTCTAAAACGGAGGCGGTCCTCCGGGACGAGCTGCAGTGCGGGACCACCTTCACCTCCTCCTCCTCCTCCCTGCAGAACAAGGAGCAACTCTGCTTCCAAAACCGCAACCAGACACAAAGTGACCAGAAGGAGGAGCAGGAGGAGGAGGAGAACCGGAGGAACGCCACGAGGAGCTACATCAGCCAGTTTGTGGACGACGTGGAGAACGGCAACGTGGAGCAGAGCGGCGTGAAGGAGAAGGACGAGGACGACGAGCTCCTCCGGGAGGAGGCGAGCGTGTTCGCCAAGAAAGGGGAGGTGCCGAGGGAGTCCTACGCGTTCGCCAAGGAGTCGGCTCACGACGTCGGCGACAAGCTCCTCCCCTTCCTGTCCAAAAGCGCCTCCTCTTTGGTGGGACAGCTGAGAGGGGAGCTGCCCTGCCACAGCTCCTCCTCCTCCTCCCTGCCCTCGCCGCCGTCCCTCTCGCCCGTCGAGGACTGCAGATCCCATGATGCATTGCGTGACAGAGGGGGCGGGGCCAGAAAGGCCATCACCAGCCAGGAGAAGTTCAAGTTCTCCTCTTTTGTGACGGAGGAGACGAGGAGGGAGCTCAGAGGGAAGGACTCCTCCCTGCCTCCCAAAAAGAGGCATGGTCCTCACCCCTCCTGCTGCGGCCTCCTCCCCCCCACCTCCTCCTCCTCCACCTCCTCCTCCCTCCATCCACGCCGCGTGGACCAGAAGGAGAACGTGCACGACTTTGTGAAAGAGATCATGGACATGACCTCCCTGGCCCTGAGGAGCAAAGAGGAGGCGCGACGCACCGAAAGCCCAGCGGCGCGGATCAGAGACAAGGTACGAACACCTGGAGGAGGAGTTATGTAACTACACCTGGAGGAGGAGTTATGTAACTACACCTGTTATATATATATACACACTAAACAATATAATTGAAACTCTCTCTCCTTCTCTCTCTCTTCCATCTCTCCCTCTTCCTCTCTCCTTCTCTCCTCCTGTCCCTCTCTCTCCTTCTCTCCCCCTCTCCCTCTCCCCCTCTTCCTTCCTTTCCATCTCTCTCTCTCTCTCTCTCTCTCTCTCTCCCCTCCTGTCCCTCTCTCTCCCTCCTCCTCCTCCTCCTCTTCCTCCCCCAGGTCTTGGAACACTCCCACCGGCCTCTCCCCCTGCGTAAAGGAGACTTCTACTCCTACCTCTCTCTCTCCTCCCATGACAGCGACTGCGGCGAGGTCATCCAGTGCTCCGAGGACCGGAGTTCCTCCCCTGAGGCCACGCCCACCCGCGACGAGCTCCGCCCCCTGGGCTGGACGAGCCCGCCCCCCTCTCTGCCCCCGAGCCCCGACTTCCGGGACGAGGAGACCCTGTTTGCGGCGTGCACGGAGGAGGTGTACCTGGGCCCGCCTCTCTGCTACAGCATGGCGCCCGCCATGAAGAACTCCTCCTCCTCCTCCTCGGGCCCCGGCTACGACCTGGACCGCGGTTTCTCTTACTCGCCGTGTTCCCGGCCAGGTGATAGTCTGGCCTACCTGTCTCCCTCGGAGGAGTTTGTGTTGCCCGGCGACCGGGGTCACCTGTACTTCCAAGCGTCCTCGCAGGAGAAGCACACCTCCTCCTCTCCTTTCCTGCAGCCCTGTTGCAGCTCTCTCTCCACCTCCTCGTCCTCTCCTCCTCTTCCCGTATCCTCTGGCGGCGAGCGAGAGCGGCGAGGTGAGGCCCCGCCCCTCCTCCGCGATGTCGCTGGAGGAGAAGCGGCGCCGCGGAAGGAGATGAGTCGTAATGAGGCGCCTCCTTATCTTAATCCCCGGGCGCGTGTCGACTCCTCCGCAGCCGAATGTTTGGCAGATACTGAAACGCTCAAATCCAATATGGACGCCGTAATGACCGAGATAAGTGTCGGCGGCGCCGCCACCAATCCCTCAAAAGAGCCGGCCGCCGCCACGCGCATTAATCCCAAAATGAACTGCTCTGCGATGAGGGAGGCAGATAAGGAGGAGCGAAGGAGGAGAGGGGAGGAGGAGACCGGCGAGGGAGGTGCGGCTCGCAGCAAGAAGCAAAGGTTAGTGTTCCAGGTATTAGCCCGAGCCGCTATCGGGGGACATTATGCGGGCCACGGTGCTCCAGGTATTAGCCCGAGCCCCTCAGTGTGTAATGAGGCCGGACCGGAGAGGTGCTGATACACCTGACCTCCTTCCTCCTCCTCCTCTTCCTCCTTATTCTCTCTCCCTCGCATCTCCTCTTCATACTCCTCCTCCTTATTCTCTCTCCTCCTTATTCTCTCTCCCTCGCGTCTCCTCTTCCTCCTCCTTATTCTCTCTCCTCCTTATTCTCTCTCCCTCGCATCTCCTCTTCATACTCCTCCTCTTCCTCCTCCTTATTCTCTCTCCCTCTCGTCTCCTCTTCACGCTCCTCCTCTTCTTTCTATGTACCTCTTCATTTCTTCACCTCCGGTTATATGTAGTTATATTTATGTAATTATATATCTAATTATATATATGTTTGAATATTTGTATTTTTTGTTTTTAATACAATATATAAAACATATATATATATATATATACTACCGTTCAAAAGTTTGGGATCACCCAGACAATTTCGTGTCTTCCATGAAAAATCACACTTTCATTTATCAAATGAATATAAAATATAGTCAAGACATTGACAAGGTTAGAAATAATGATTAATATTTGAAGTATTAATTTTGTTCTACAAACTTCAAGCTCAAAGGAAGGCCAGTTGGATAGCTTATATCACCAGCATAACTGTTTTCAGCTGTGCTAACATAATTGCACGGGTTTTCTAATCAGATATTAGTCTTCTAAGGCGATTAGCAAACACAATGTACCATTAGAACACTGGAGTGATAGTTGATGGAAATGGGCCTCTATACACCTATGGAGATATTTCATTAGAAACCAGACGTTTCCACCTAGAATAGTCATTTACCACATTAACAATGTATAGAGTGTATTTCTGATTAATTTAATGTTATCTTTATTGAAAAAACAGTGCTTTTCTTTGAAAAATAAAGTCCTTTCTAAGTGATCCCAAACTTTTGAACGGTAGTGTATATGCAAATAATACAAAAATTCATAAAATGAAATCTTAACAAAATATAAAATGTGTGTATATTATAAAAAAATTGTGTGTTTTTATTTACAAGTTTATATATTGTATTTTCTTTAACTAAGACTTCTCTTATGTTTTTAGTGTTTACATTTCTTTCTTTTTTTTCCATCTCACAATTTTCATAATCAAAATATTTTTCTCTCATTAAGATTTTTTTTGAATTCAAAACATTTTACTTTTCTTTATTATGTTTTTGTAATCAAGATTTTTTTCCCACATTGTTTTTGTGCATTTTCAGTTTTCAGAAAGTGTTCTGCCTCACGGGCTTACAGATACTAATCCGTCTGCGTCGTTAAGCTTTAACTTTATTATTATTTGTGCATTAATTTCAATCTATTTATTAAGATTTAGAGGTCTTGTTTCCTCATTAACTCGTAAATTCATTAAAACGCCATCAAACAAAAGACATTAAACAAAATGCAGAGGGGGGGGGGGTGTGGGCTGGGTGCATGTCGGCGTGACGACACGCGTGCGTGTGTGTGTGTAGCATCGGTGGATGAATGTCGAAGGATAATAGCTACACGAGTCTTTACAAAGAGATTAGCCGTGAACCAATCAGGAGAGGGGGGCGGAGTCTGGAGGAGAATAGTTTTAATTTCAATTCTCTTTGCTTCCTCTCCGGTGGGAAGTGTTTCCTTGTGTGACTTCCCTTTTGTCTTTTTACTTCCTCTCAGGCCGCCGCCAGAAGTGCTCACTCCTCGGGGAGAGGCCCCGCCTCCCGGACCACGACGGCCCCCCGAGTAAGACGAGCTCACGACCGACCAATCACAGAGCGGCTCAGAGTCTGCTCGCTTATTGCGCAAGGGACTCGCTAACTAGTCGAGCTAACAGCTAAAAACGTGAAGTTACTCATCTCCAGGAAAACTGTGTGTGTGTGTGTGTCTGTGTGTGTGTGTGTGTGTGTGTGTCTGTGTGTGTGTGTGATGTGGCCCGATGGGCGCCTCCAGGGCTCATCTAGACCTACTGCCCCGACACACACACACACCTGAGGGCAGGGCATGGGAGTCCAGGTAGAAGCTGACAGCTCAACAGCTGCAGGTTAGACACACAGCAAAGGACATTCATGCATACACACTTGTAAAGAAATACACACATGAAAGTGCAAAATCAAGCTTTGCACACACACACACACACACGGTAAAACATGTAAAACACACGACAAAGGACACACACACACACATCATATTGGTGATGCGTATACAGCTGGTCCTGACCCTCATGGCGTGCCCCAGTCGAGCCCACCTGTTCAGACACACGCGCGCACACACAGGTGCAATTAAAGCAATCGTGAATGCAGCTCATGATGTGCTCTGTGACCCAGACAGCAGCAAGTCTGCAGAGAAACAGAGAGGGTGTGTGTGGGTGTGTGTGTGGGTGTGTGGGTGTGTGTGTGTACAGTCCCGTTTCTCTGGGTTTTTTTTTTAGTATTTTGTTATTTTTTAAATAACGAAACTAAAATAAATGAAATAAAACCAGAGAAACCACAAAATACAAATAAATACACCGAACATGAACAATATAATAATATAATAAGAACATCAGATTTATTAAAGAATAAAAACACCAGCTGTCTCCACGTTGGTCCTTTAAAGATGACCTCTCTCCTCTCTCCTCTCTCCTCTCTCCTCTCTGCTCTCTCCTCTCTCCCTCCAGAGGCCTCCTGCACCGGGACCAGGAGCCTCCAGGATCCAGCTGTGAGGAGCTCCCTCCTCCTCCTCCGATGAGGACTTTCAGGCTCTGATTTTAAACTTGAAGCAGGTTTTAGGTTTCGGGAGGAAGGAGAAACGACATAAAGGAGAAGAAAGCGAGGGAGCGACTCCCACCTCCTTTATCTCACCAACCAATCAGAGAGGGACACAAACTAACTTCAAAAACGTATTTATTCTGTATTTCCGTGGCGATGAGAGGAAGCTGATGGTCAGACGGTCGCTCACAGGACTTCCTGCTTCAGCTGCAGTCTGATTGTTGACCACTAGGGGGCAGACACGCTTATCTGAGCTCATCGTTAACGTTTAAGTCTTAATCCGGAAACTTCTGTTCGTACACGGTCGTGTACTTGAGTTCTCGTGTACTACGCATACTAGTGTACTCGTGTACTACGCATACTTGAGTACTCGTGTACTACGCGTACCCTCACACAACGAGGTATTTATTGTTGATTTCTGTGAACGCCGTCTTTTCAAAATAAAGCTCGGTCTCTTCACAGGATTTAATAATAATAATTATTCTCGTGACATTTCACCAGGAAACAAACGTCTGATTCACTTTTTATATCTGAAGCTTTGAGAGAACAAACACATTCTGAGATTACAGATTATCTATTGGAAGAGGGTTGGACTAGATGAGAGGATGAGGAGATGAAAGAAATGAGGGGATGGGGAGATGAAGGAATGAGGAGATGTAGGGAATTAAGGGGATGAGGAGATTAGGGAGATGGAGGAGATGAAAGAGATGAGGGGATGAGAATATGTAGGGTAGGAGGAGATGAGGGGATGAAGGAATGAGGGGATGAGGAGACTGGATGAGGGGATGAGAATATGTAGGGTAGGAGGGAATGAGGAGATGAAGGAATGAGGGGATGCAGGGTATGAGGAGTTTCCGTCTCAGATAATCATAAAGAGATTTTTTAATCTATGCAACACGACCAAAGTTGGCAAATAAAAGCCGAAGCGTTGTTGTTGTTGTGTTGGGGGGGGGGGGGGGGTGGCCATGGATACCGCTGTGTGTACTACCACTGAACATGTATTGTTTTTTATTTCATCATTTTATAGACGAGGTGGAGACGAGAGAACTCATATAACTGTGTGCCTTGCTTCACTAACTAGACTTCCTCTTCTTCCTCCTCTTCCCCTTCTTCTTCCTCCTCTTCTTCTCCTTCTTCTTCCCCTTTTCTTCTCCTTATTCTTCTTTCTCTTCTCTTTGTTCTTCTTCTTTCTCTTCTCTTTCTCCTTATTCTTCTTCTTTTTCTTCTTTTTCCTCTTCTCTTTAAAGCACCGCAACAAAGCTGAACATGATAACTGTAAATATGTAAAAGGAGGAATGCCGTGTGTTTGTTTGTTTTTGTTTACGTGACCCGTGACGTGGAATCTGACCTTATTATCCATAACGAGCTCGACTGCATGGTTCCTGCTGAACACAATGTAAACAACTGTTGACAAATAAACAAATAAACTTAATTTATTGGGACATTTCAGGTTGTTGTTGTTGTTGCTGTTGTTGTTGTTGTGATGGTGGAGTCTTGTTCATCTCATCCGTCGTGTTTATCAACTTTTCGAGGAAAAAGAAGAAAAGAAGAGAAATGACACCTCAAAACAATAGGACTGCTCGTCTGTGATTGGCCAATCTTCATCACGGGACCCCAAAAAAATCCTCCAGAAAATAAAAGTTAAAAACTTTTATAGTTTTATTCTAAACCGACCGGAACAGAGATTCATCTACACCCACATATATACGTACACGCACACACAATCTGGAAGAAGTGACGTGGCGGTAAGCACACTCTTGTGACTTCCTTCCTGCACCCCTCCACAATAAAGGTGCTCTTCCTCCAGGAGACTGATGAGTGAAACGCTTTCTGCCTTCAAAGAGAAATCAAACATCAAATATGAGAAAGAGACAAAGTTAAATATTTAAATATTACAATTAACAAGATACGTTAACATACACTTTTAACTAAAACACACCACTTGAAGCACACACCCAAACACTTTCACATTATATTGTTGTCTTTCTGTCGTGTTGATTGTTGTTTGTTTGTCATGTCCAAATGTTGCACCTTCCACCAAAAAAAATTCCTCGTTTGTGTAAACATTCCTGGCAATAAAACTGTTTCTGATTCTGATTCTGATTCTGATAAGAATCCTTGAGTTTAGCTCCGCCCCCTCCTCTCTGTGCCTGTCGGTCACGCCCACCTCGTCAGGCTCACTCTCTTCACCTGTTCACTCACCTGCCTCTGATCACCAATCAAGTCTCCTACACACACCTGGGCAGAGTGTCACAAGGTGAGCTGAGGAGGAACCCAGAGTTCATGTAACAATCATTAAATAAACTTTAACTGAGAAGAAGTCAAACAAGGAACTCAAGAGATTAAATACAAGAATAAACAACAACAAAAACCGGGCAGGGAACTTAATATGGCATTATTTTACATATATATATTTTTCTATATCCACATTTTTTTTTGATTTTTAGATATACATTTGTATGTATATATTGTTGTATATATTTATAGATAGATTTTTATACTGTATATATTTGTATATATATTTAGATATACATTTGATATATATATATTGTTATGTATATATTATAGATAGATATTTATTTATATATAATTTTTTAAAATATATATACCGTTATACTTTTTTTATGTATTATTATATATATTTTTTGTATATATCATTCTATATATGTATATATATATTGTTTTATATATATAATTTTTTATAAATATATATTTATATTTCTTTATATATATATTTGAAATATGTATGTCTTTTATATACATTTGTGTGTATATATATATGAGGATGGGGAAACCACAGGTGAAGGTCATAAATAATCAACACGCTGAACAAACAGTTTGACAAAAGAAACACAAGAGAATATAAACAAATATAAAATAAGCAGATGTTTAGTTTTATGTCTGATTTATATACATTTATAAATACAAACTATATATTAT